>NW_022103927.1:1339402-1351413 GCF_000313985.2 Echinops telfairi | reverse complement strand
TGCACCCAATCTGATCCCGCCACACCGAGGCAAAACACTAAGGGGGTGCAATATTTTCATGTTTTTGATCTGTTACATTTTCATGTTGGTCCCAGCTGTAAAAATGTGTCTTTTGAATGAGCTGAAAGCAGGTACCCAAACAGATACTTGTACATCAACATTGGGCAGAGCCAAGAGGGGGGGAATGGTCTAAATGCCCACATACTGGTGGATGGAAGACAGCGTGGTCTATCTTGTGGTCTAACAAGGCTCCTCAGTCAGGAAAAGAAACAAAGTCTAGATGTACGCCACATCCCAGACGAACCCAGCAACACTGTGCTGGGTGAAATTAGTCAGTCACAAAGAGACAAATATTGTATGATTCCATTTCATGAGAAATACAGAGACTCAAGTTTATTACTACAATACCAGACCTGGAGCCTGGGTGGCACTGTGGATAATGGTTGTGCTGCTAACCGCCAGATCAGCAACTTGAAGCCACCAACTGTCCCACGGAGAAAGATGAGGCTTGCTACTCCCAGTGAAGAGTTACAGTCTTGGAAACCCACGGGGGTGGGGGAGTGTTAATATTAGAATTCCACTCTGTCCTACCGGGTCGTCACTGAGTTGGAATTGAGTCTACGGCAGTGAGTCTGCTTTTTTTAGTTTATCACACCTCTCTTCTTGCTGTCTGGAGCCTGGAACCCTGATGGACTTGCAATCCAGGCAGCACAGCTTCCAGGGTCACAGCTGTCATTCCTATTTTCTCTCACTTCCTCCGTTTATACATTAAGCCAAAAAGGCCTATCCAAAGAACAAGTCCTCTCCACTGGAACCTCTCACTGACCTCTAGTCAGTTACTCCGAAGATGGTGCCCCAGACAGACATCTACTTTCAATACTGGGTGGTTGACGCTTATTTTCAGTCAGTGAAAAGTAGACTTAGCTATCTTTTAGAATTGGCAAATATTACCCCAGATCACTACAACTCGGGGAACCTGGTGCCTTCTGCCTGGAAATTGACAATATAGAGGATAGATACGCATCACTTCCCCAACAGTAGTCAGGTGCCTCTTCATTCCATCTCGGCTGCACCCTCCTGGCAGATTACAATGACAGCTGAGAGACGTCATCCACTATGGCTACCCTTACATCAAGCACAACCATTTTTACCCTGACTCACAGGGCAAGGAGTCTTCTGGTGGTGCAAATGCTCAGCTACTAACTGAAAGGCTAAAGTTGGAACCTTTCCAGAGGTGCCTCACAAAAAAGGTCTAGCGACCTAGTTTCAATAAGTCATTAAAACCCCACAAAGCAGTTCTACTCTAACACACCCAGGGCCACTAGGAATCGGGGTCAACGTGACAGCAACTGGAAGTTTCAGGGTCGAAGTGCTGGTAAATCACCTGAGGAAATGTTTCCATGTCAAAAATCCAGGTTTCAAAGGTAAACAAGAAACCTTTCCTCAGGGATAGAGGGAAAGGTGACTCGGCCTCTTCCAGAGACTGGGTGGCTTCCAGATCAACTCAGTGCCTGTCCGTGTGGTCCCTGGGTTTACTGAGCCATCTACTGGTTTAGTTGCCAGGCCCCTGTCCCAGAGAACTCAAAGGTCTGGTGGGGAGCACTACCGTGTTTCCCCGAAAATAAGACACTGTCTTATATTTACTTTTCCTCAAGAAAACACCATGGCTTATTTTCAGGGGATGTCTTATTTTATTAAGTATGGTATAATAATCTACATTTATTCAAATATAGGTAAGTCATCTTTTTCTGGAACATCGACCTACAAGTCCTGAGTCAAAAGGCAGCCACAGCTTTACTTCTGCCCCCTGAGGATACACAACACCTACTTTTACTCTCCCTGTCATGTCTCCCTCTGTGCCCCAGCTTGCAGCACGCACAGAACGACCGGGACCTGACAGGGGAAGCAGACCTTGTGGATGGGGCTGCCCGCAAATGCTTAGAAATCCTGCTGTGGCTTATTTTATAGGTATGCCTTATTTTCCAGGGAACACTAGCCCAAGTAAGAACACCCAGGTGGTTCTAGCTTCGGGCTAAGATGGAACTAGTGCACTATCAAGAACAACCCATAAATAGGGTGCCCTACCCAGAACATATCAGGAGCATTGGAGTTTCCACCTAAGTCACCTACAGTAGGTTCATCCTGATGGCAAGTCAAGCCCTCCTGCTCTTCCCTGCGTTCCTGCAGCTGTGGCAGACAGACATAGGAAGAAGCTGACTGCCCCTGTGATTCTGGCAGACAGACATGGGCGTTTGGCATGCTTTCCACCATCAAGGTGGAGAAGCCTCACTCGGCCTCATGGAGTCGATGTGACAGCCTAGTTCCAACCCAGAAGTCAAGAGCCCAGGAAGGGCTGGACAGGGCAGCATCTAATTGGCTAGGTTTGGAAGAGTTGACCCAAGGGCAGACATCTCAGCATAGGCTTGTCCTGATGTTTTCTGCAGGGGGAGCTATCTCAGTATGCAGGTGGGTCAGCAGCCCAGGGCAGGCATCGGTATTCTAGGAGGTCCACAGAACCAGCTCCTGGGCTACCTCTGCTGGTTCCCAGGGAAAGAAGGTATCAGTGGAGGCTGGAGCTTGGCCTCTAGGGTCCTGTGTAGGAAGGAAACAGCAGCACTGTTGTCAGGACAGGGATGGTATGCAGTTCTGCCAGGGTCTGTGCTCAAAAGTTCTCCAGAAAGGGAATGGACAAAATCAGGCTTGGGACAGGATGGCTTCTCCATTTAATACCAACTCTCAACTCGTGGTCTATGGAATTTTCAAGTCAGTTGGTAGTCAGAGGTTCTTCAAAGGGGTCAGGGGCCCAGGGAAACAAACACAAGGTGTCAAACTGAGCCTGCCCAGCCTAGAGCCAGCTTGAAAAGTTGCTCTGCTTCCAGCTCCAACACTGCGCAGTCTGAAGTGCCTGGAGGGCAAGGGCCTGGCCTTCCTGTGTCCCTGGCAACTCATGGTACCCCAGGCTCTGCCAGGCTCCTGAACTCTTACTGTTGCTGGCAGCCGGCCATCCTGGGGCTCTGGAGCTCTTCCCTGGAATGCACCAGCCTGTGCTGCCCAGGCCCCACCCTCCATTGCATCGCCTCTCTCTCTCTTAAGAAACCACCCTAGCTTAAGCCAGCCTTTAGTGTTGCTGTGGCCAGTTATTGGCTGGTCACGAGTGCCACATCAAACACTCTGTAATACTCAGTCTTAAGGTGTGGACAGCACTGGGTATATGTGTTCAACAGGTCAAGAGATTTCAATAACATTTGAAGAGAGCCGGACATTAGTCTGACAGCCATAATACAATTCTGTGCTGGTGGCCCACGCAGTCCCAGAAGCCCCAGGACCCTCCTGTGGGATTTTCTATTGGTTTTATGATACTAAACAAACTACAGTGATACCTTGGTTGTTGAATTTAATTAACTCAGAACATATTTTTCCCATAAGAAATAATGGAAAACCAAGTAATTGGTTCTGAAGTCCAAAAATCACACTTACAAATTCCCTTTTCCAGGACTTTAGCAAAAAACTAACAGCTCTAGGTTGTGGAAATACCCCCCTAAAACAACTAAGCACAATAAATCTGGTACATTATCATCCTGTTTTTCATTGTTTAAAAAAAACTAGGTTTTTTGGAATGGCTCACTATTGCAGGCTTCACTTTTTAAATCTCCACTAGCATTCCACACAACAGAGTGAGCCTGTCTCTCCTGGGCCTGTGTCCCCACACTGCCTTTTCCCCTTTAGTCGTGAAGGTCCCGATGGGCATTTTCCCCTCCACACAGACCAGCTTCCTCGCAGTCCAGCACTTGCTGTGGACGAAGCCCTCAGCCTCCTTCACGTATTCAGCAAATCCGGGCACGCATTCATTGGCGGGACTGTCTTTATTTGCACTTGCCCTCCCCGTGCCTCACCCACTGGGTCTGCTGCTCCCTCCTTGAATGTTTCAAACCAGCCCTGGCTGGCTCTGAACACAGAACTCGCTCCCGCAACCCTTTCCATCAAATCACTACGGTGGTGTTTAGCCTTCCCGCCCATCACGGTCTCGCCTACGCTATCGCTGTCCAGTTGTTTCGGGTTCACCCAAGTTAACGGTAACCTTCCAACCTCTTCCATGGTCTGGGTTCTTTGTTTTGTGGTTAATGTCACACCCTTCACTACATTAGTCACTTTAATCACAGTCCGCACCCCACCACCACCACAGACGTTGATAATGTCAACTTAGCTATGTTGTATTCAGCTGCCAAATCAATCAGGATTCAAATTTTGCAATTTCTTTGCCTCTCTCTATCTTAGTTCTTTAGCTTTACTGCTGGTATCACTTTCTTTGGAGCCATGGTTAAGATATTTTACGCAAAGCAACATGAGGAAGGTTTTAACATACTAACACAAGCACTGTATGTTGTCTCTGAGTGAGCGAGAGCTGCGCTTAGACTGAAGTGTCACCCTGTGTCCTCGGTGAGAGGACACATGACTCACTTGGCCCGTGAGGGTTTTCTCAAGTCAGAGTTTCAGTTTGACTATCGAGTAAAGTTACGAACACTGATTTTTTTTTTATTTTGCCGTTTGAGTGAGAAGTGGAAAGTGTAGAGCATTCAATAACTGAGGTATCACTGTATACATAAAACTGTCTGTACAGCGCCTTGCAAATGCTCGCTCACAATCACCACTCCCTTCCACATTGGTGGTAGCAGATGTGAAACTGCAGCAGCTGCCAGCGAGGTCCCTACATCTAGCAACTTTGCTGCGGTGCTTTTCATCTCAGCAAGGTCAGAGAGGACTCGGTCTCCCGGCCAACCCGTCACCCAGGCCAAAGGAACAGTGGGGTGGGCTGTGCCAAGGTCCATGCCTGAACATCTTCCAGGTGTGCGCCGTGTTGTTTTCTGTGCTGAGGAAATCTAAGCTGGTGACAACAGTTCTGCACTGCCGACTCACTGAAAGACTACAGATTCCAATCTACACAGTGATGCCGTAAAAGAAAAATCCGGTGATCTGCTTCTGAAAAGTCCCAGCCGTTGAAAACCAATGTGTCTACTCAAATGATAGCACGTGGAATTGCCGTGAGTTAGAGTCAACTCCAGGGCAACTGGTTGTACCCTGTTTCCCCCAAAATAAGACAGTGTCTTATATTAAGTTTTGCTCTCAAAGCTGCACTAGGTCTTATTTTCAGGGGATGTCTTATTTTTCCATGAAGAATAATACAGTACACACTCACTATTTATTTCATTGTTTTAGTAAGAGACCTCACACTTCCTGTCTGCTCCGGCTGCGCTGCGGCCAACAGTGAGCTGCATGGCGGCACCCGCAGCTACGGTCCAGAGTGCAGAGTTACAGTAGCTTCCGGTGGCCTTATTTTCGGGGGATGTCTTACTTTGGGGAAAACAGGGTAGTATTTTTACCTTGAGGAACCAATAATCTACAAAGGAGATCAGAAGTGTTGTTCCTGCCCTTTCATCACTTTTAAACCATCATTTAAGGAGATGCAGTAGCTTTTCAGGTCTTTGAGTCAACAAAACCAGCAAGCCCACAAATACCACCTTTTGTTTTCTCTACTGGACAAATACAGGGAGCTTTACATTTGCACACGGCTCTCTCTGGGCATACAGATAGTACATCTGCCTTTAAATCTGCTTCTGTGCAGCATCAGATCCAGTGGGAGAGGCCCTGCCTGGGACAAAGCAAGGAGAGTTGTGGACTCCACAAAGGAGAGAGACCTCACCTGGTCCACGTGAGGCCAGCACAGAGGATGATGTAAGAGGTAGAAAACAGCTGGCTCGTGTGGAACTCCAAGGCATAACGCAAAGGCAGGGGTGTGATCCATAAAGCAGTCACCCTGGACGCCTCTAGAGGGGCAGGCTGCAGAGAGAAGTGCTCCTCCTAGGTATGATCTTCACACAGCCCTCCATCCCCAGGCATCTCCTACAATCTCCTTTACCAGACAAACCCGAACAGGGAGTCCATGTCCAAGAGAGGAGAGTTACTGAGAGCCAGAACATACAAGCGGCCTAACACTACAAAATCTCACTGTCACTGAGTCAAGTGTGACTCACAGTGACCCTACAGAACAGGACAGAACTGCTCCTGTGGGTTTCTGAGACAGTAAATTTTTAGGGGAATAGAAAACCTTGTCTTTCTCCCTCAAAGTATCTCATGGTTTCAAACTGCTTGTCTGTGGATAGCAGCCCAAGGCATAACCCACACCACTAACAGGACTCCTGCTACCAGGGTTCTACAGCCGCCAAAAAGGGTTATACAGGCTCCCCCACCCGATTACAGTAACCTCAGCAGGCGTAATCAATCACAGTCTGAGCCTCACATTCATCACAGTTAAACAACGGTATGCTGGTGGCTCTGCCAAGGGCATGCAGGGCAGGAATCCACAGACGCAAACACAGACTTAAGCGCTGCTGGAATGTTCGGATTGTCTCTGCCTGAATCTTGGCACAGTCACAACAGGACTGTGGTTAACTCGGACGGCTGTCAAGAAAAGCACTGCAAGCTTGCTTGGCTCTCGGCATGTAAGAGCCACTTGCGGTCGGCAGCAGAGCCACTTCCCCACAGCTTCCAGGCCACTTGGGAGGTGAGCTGAAATTAACAATTCACTTCCTCCAACCAGAAAATCAGCTTATTGGAGAGCACGCCAAACCACTCATCCCTAGTTAAACATACCATCTACCCAACTCGGCCTCACCAGAGAGCCCCTCACAGTCCTGCTAGTTCCCGGACCTGGTGCTCTGCTGGCAAGGAGGTGCTCAGCAAACGGCAGCAGCCTCCTCCCAGAAGCAGACCCTTGGGACACATGTGTTTAGGACTGCAGCAGCTCTCTGGCCTGGCTCAGAGGGGCTTCTGCCCCACACCACCTCCTCTGAAACCTAGTGTCACCAATGGAACTGATCCAAGTACATTAAAAGGCCCGTTCCGAATACATTAAAAATTAAAAATAAATCCCCCCTAAGTCAGAGTAATGGCTGCGAGAGCATGCTGTAATTTTTACAGAAAGGCACATGATTCTTTTGCAGAGACATATGTGCTCACTCAGCAGTCCCCAACTCAGTCTTCTGGCAGAGGTGAAGAAATGAGATGTGGATGGCGGGAAGGTCCAAGTTATCTAAGCTAGGGTCAATCCCAGCAGAAGAGCGGGTGGGGCTGTAAAATTGGCAGACAGTCCACTAAGTGTGCAAGCCTCAAATGGGCTCCTACTACAGACATATGTAGGGAGAGGTGAAGAAACAGGGACTCACGAGGGGGTACCCAAAAGGAACTGAAATTTTTCCCAAGTACTTAACTTTTTCTATGAAACAATCTTATCACCTTCAAAGTACTCTCCATTACACAATACATTTGTCAAATCTGTGATTCCATTCTTGGAACCATTTTTCAAGCTCATCTGTTTGGATGGCTAACAGCACAGCACCTCCCTCGTTTTATTCTTCACCTTTTCTATGTCGTCAAATCACTGTCCTTTCATGTGCCTCTGCATTTGCAGAAACAAAGAGAAGTCGCAGGTCAAGTGAGTAAGGTGCGTGGAGCAAAGAGACATGCTGTTTTTCTGCCCCCGCCCCTCCCCCCAAAATGGGCACACTGATGGCTGCGTGAGCAGGTGCATTGCCATGGTGGTAAAACCAGTTTGTAGTGACCCTTCTCATTCCCAAATCTTCCATTAAAATGAACTGAACAGAGCTCCAATACAGTCCAGTTAACAACCCTATCTCTTCAATGGTCCATCGTAGGTCTTGAACACAATTTTGTCGACATTTTCATCCAGGAAGTTGACAGATGTCCAGAAGGAGGTTTGTCATCAATTGACATCTCCTCTTTTTTTAAAAGAGAAAACCACTCATACACTTGTGTTTTTCCCACAGCACTGGCCTTGTAAGCTGTGTTCAACATCAGAAGTTTCTGCAGCATTTTTCCTGAGCAGAAAACAAAATTTCACAGCCTCACGCTGTTCTCTTAAATTGGTCTTCACAAAAAGTAAGATTTGAGTGAAACTGCTTTTATGAAAAAATTCACTGTGACCAGAGAGAACCTTCCCAGGCAAACACTGGGTGCACTAACTCAGAGCAAGTTGCTCTGTGCTCACCTAGTGGGAAAAAACTGTGTACTACGAAAGCTTTGCCCAGTGGAGCTTTCTGGGTTTTTTGGGTACCCACTTGTATATCTATGGCACCCAGGTGGTTTAGGTGATGCCAGGGCACTATGTTCCCCACAACACCACTAGGCTGCAAAATCAGTGGCCCCTGCTGTCACTACTCTAAGTGGAGCAGACCCAACATTCCAGCACCATCCATCCTACAGCAGGCATGGGAGAGCACGAAGTGTTTCAATCTCCCACTAAGTAGAAGAATTGCTGGGGGTAGGTGTAAGGGGGTGGAGGTGGGAAATGTCATCTACAAACAGACTGAAATTGTGTGCGTGTGCACGCACCTGTGTGCACACACAAGAAAATTGGTTTTTTTTAATGACCACAAAAAATCATCTGGCTGGGGAAAAGTATTCCAAAATTCATAATCTAACAAGTGCCTTGTTTCTAGAATACTGAAGAACTCTCTTGACCCAATTCTTCAAAATGGGCCAAGAATCGGAACAGACACGTCACCAGAGGAAGAACTCTATGTGGCCAGCAAGCACATGAAAGGATGCTAAGTGTCATTTAGTGGAAGTGCACATTAAAGCCAAGTTGAGATATCATTGCCAACCTATTAAATGCATTCACACATGCAAAAATTTAAAAGAAAACTACAGACAACCCCACATCCTGATGAAGTTAGGAAGCAACTACAACTCTTGTGGGCTGTTGGTGGGAAATGGTGCAGCCACTTTTCAAAGTTTGGCAGTTCCTTACAAAGTTAAATATACACTTACCCTAATAACCCACTTACAAATGCCACTGGTAGGTATTTACTCAAAAGGAAGGAAAGCTTATGGCTACACAAAGGCCTGTGTGTAAATATTTACATCAGCTTTATTCGTGATCACTGAAAACTAGAAAGAGCCCTTCTGTCCTTGAGTTGGGAAGTGGCTAAACAAACCGTGGTCCATTCAGTCAACAGAATACCACTCAGCAATGAAATGGATTTCCTGAAATTCTCCATCTCAGGGTCTCATATGCACTGAGACAGGTGAGATATGCCAGACTCAAAAGGTGTACAACACACACACACTGATCTCATCCACAAGGCATTCTAGAAAAAGCACAAATGTAAAACTGAAAACAGACCAGTGTTTGCTGGGGTCTTGCGGGGAGGAGTGTAGTTTCACCAAGGTGGTGCCATCTGTCATCTTCTTGACATGTGAATTTGTAAAAGATGTTCAAATGGACAATGTTTGTGCCCACTGTTGGGAGCTACTGTGTAAATTAATCTCATCAAGGTTCTTTTTTCTAAATTGTGGATTTGTTTCAATTTTCACTTGCATACAAACTGAGAAGTTTGTGTTCCATGTTGACCACTGCCCTCATTCTGATTGATGATAGAGCTTCTCTATTGCCTCTTTGCACAGATGCAGTCAAGTTGATTCCTGTGCATCCTATCCAGTGAGGTCCACACATACAGCCCTCATGGATGTTGTAGAAAGCTATCAGGACAGAGAGCAACAGAGCAGCACCACATGGATGTCCCCAACTATCTCACAGACACACGATCAGGGTGGTTCACATCATCAGTGTTATGTGTCTGCTAGGACACTATGTGTTGTCACCTTTAACTGTCATGTGACAGTCAGTACCCCATCACCAAAGCTACAGCTTGCATAACCAGTCTCCATTTGCTTCCCATTTGGGTTGTTTCCAGTTCTCCAAGTGTGGACATTGCACAGGTTACTAGAAAGATCAACAAGCTTTGGATGGATGTTATTCTAGGCCCAGCTCAGCAGCCCTCAGTGGAAGGCTCATGCCCTGGATCAGTGGCAATGGTCCTAAAGTGCCCACATTCTTCAGGCACACAGCTGACACAGACCCTGGCTCGTCCATGGAGGGACGAGAAAGCTGATACTAGAAAAAATCCAGAACTTTGCCTGAGGCCAACAACTTGTAGAGTTCCCAAATTTGCCCGACTCCAAAACTGCCATAAGGAAAAGAATCACCCCACTCTAGAGCCTTTCTGTCTCCACTGCCGCAAAGAGAGGGCACAGGGGGTGAAGATAAGGGTGGCACCAAGTCTCACTACACCACTGTGTGTGGAGAGGGCAGGTGAAGGAACAGCTTCTGTTCAGCTATGCTAAAAAATTCACTTCCAGCATAAACTTTATTAAAAACTTGGACAAAATTAGCATAACATAGTTCACACTAACAATGTTCTAGGCCCTACTTTGATGTCGCTCATGAGCAACTATCAAAGGTACAATGTTGGGTCTCTTCTTCTGGAGACACACGGAAACAATTAGTCCAACGAGGCCCACATGAACCTTGGCCTCTATGACCCTGAGACTAGAAAAACTAAGTGGTGCCCAGCTCACTAACATGATAGGAACTGGCAAAATCTTCAGGCCAGGACGATGGCCCAGAGTCACGTTAGCTTGGAACTGATATCACTTCCTTGACCCAATTTTCTGCTAAGGAATGCACAGGAAGGGCCGGGTGTATGAATTGTTGGGTAGATAACCAAGTTTCACCAAAATCACAATTAAAATGTAATTAAACATATCCAGGCATTTCAGAAGTTAAAATACTGGAGAGATGTTAACAACAGAAACAGTAAAATTGCAAAATGCGTGGACTTAAACTGATATTTCACTAGCGAGGATATACAAATGGTCAGTAAGCCCATGAAAACATGTTCAGTGTCATTAGCCACAGCTGATGCGGACAGATGCCTTTGAGTTCATTATCACTTATTGAGACCCCATGTATGCAGAGCAGAATTGTCCTATAGGATTGTCAAGGATTACCTTTCAGAAGCCTGTCTTCCAAGTGCCTCTAGATGGGTCCTAGCTCCAACCTTTCTTCATACTTGCAGGGGCCCTCAAACCTTCTAAACTGGGGGCCAGTTCACTGTCCCTCAGACCCGTTGGAGGGCCGGACTATAGTTTAAAAAAAAAAACTATAAACAAATTCCTATGCACACTGCACATATCTTATTTTGAAGTAATAAACAAACGAGGCAAAAAACACCCGGCAGGCAGGATAAATGTCCTTGGCGGGCCACAGTTTGAGGACGCCTGTTTCAGAGGGTAGCAATTGTTTGTGCCACCCAGGGATGCCATCATCACTAGAAGGATTAAACCCCATCAGAATGGCAATGATCAAAAATGCAGAAAATAACAGTTGCTGATGCCTCTGTGGAGAAACTGGAGTCCTCATCCATTAGCTGGTTCTGTGAATGTTTGCAGAAACTATGGTGGTGCAACTGGTTACACGTTGGGCTACTAACCACAAGGTTAGCAGTTTGAGCCCACCAAAGTTCAAACTGCCCCGGGGGTTTCCAAGGCTGTACATGTTTACAGGAGCAGACAGCCTCTACTTTCTCCTGAGAAGTGGTTGGGTTTGAACTGCCCACCTTGAGATTAGCTAACACTTACCCAATAGCATTCCCTTCCCAGGGGTTCCTTTATGTCCCACAATGCTGCTCCTAGGTAAGTCGCTCAGAGATGTGAAGACAGGGACACAAACAGAAACCTGTACACCCACATTCATTATAGCACTTTTCATAATAGCTGAAAGGTGTGGGATAGCCTAAATGTTCATCAACAGACAAACTAACACAACATGACCCACCCATACAACAGAACATTACTCATCCATAAAAAGATACAAAGTTCTGGTACATGCCACAACACAATGACCTTTTAAGACATCATGCTAAGTGAATGATTTCATGAAAGGACATATATTGAATGATCCACTTAAATGAAACAGCCAATGGACAGAGACTAAACCATATTAACAGTTACCAGGAGTGGGAGAAAGGAAAGCAAGGGGAAGTCATTGGTGGGCATTGAGTTTCTGTTTTAACGGTATTGGAATAATCTGGAAAAGGATAGTGGTGACGGCTAAACAACATGATGAACATGACTCACTGACCCACTCACTCACT
>NW_022103927.1:1327956-1339061 GCF_000313985.2 Echinops telfairi | reverse complement strand
CACCCACCCACCCACCCACTCACTCACTCACTCACTGTCTCACTCACTGTAAAAGATAATTTAAAGAAAGAACATGATGAACATAATCAGTGCCACTGAATTGTATTATGTAGAAACTTACACTGGCAAAGGTTCTGTTAAAGACTGTGTGTTTCCACTCACTCTTATCATCCAGATATAGAAAACATGCGTGAAGAAAAACAAATGCCTCAGGGTGGGATGTATTGGTAGGTACGTTGCAAACAGGGCTCCGGAGGCCTTAGAGCTCTAAGAAGTTCCCCTTCCCCTTCAGTGAAGTGAGAGCTGAACTCTCCTCTGTAGGGTTAAAAGGTTCCAGCACAAAGACCTGGATGCTCTCTAGAGGGGCATTTAACCTCTCCTGGTACACGTCTGCTGTCAAGTCAACACTGTGCACCACTGTCAATTTCAACTCCGAGTGGCTCCCATTTAAGAGTAAAACTGCACCATAGGGTCTAAGTCACCAAGTCCTACTCCCACAGAGCCACTGGACGCACAGAAAACTCGGGCAAAGGTAGCTTCTTGGGGCTAAGAGGAAAAATCCCACAAGCTGTTTTGCCAAGGAATCCATGCAAAAGGCTACATAAAAGAACATATTTTTCCATAGCTCACAAACAAAAAACAATTCCTAGGTTTGGGGCTATATGCAACTGAGACAAATGGCATCGATTGGTGTCGTTAGGTGCCACCAACTCAGTTCTGACACATAGTAACCTTATATAGGACAGAATAAAACACCGCACTAGACAGTCTAGTGCCATCTTCACAAGTGTTCCGAACCCCTTGTTGCAGCCACTGTGTCAATCCATCTCATTGAGAGCCTTCCTCTTTTTCACTGCCCTTCCACCTTACCAAGCATCAACATGTCAGGCCTAATCTCTCCTGACAGTATGTCCAAAGCATGTAAAACGAAGTCTTGCCATCCTTGACTCTAAGGAATATTCTGGCCTTACTTTTTTTTTTTCTGGCCTTACTTCTTCCTAGACATATCAGTCCATAGTTCTTTCAATATTCTTCTCCAGCACTATAATTTAAGTGCATCAATTCTTCTTCGGTCTTCTTTACTCAATGTCCAACTTTCATGTGCATAAGATGCAATGGGAAATACCAGTGCTTGAGTCAGGAGCACCTTATTCCTCAAAGTAATAGCAGATTTACCCATGGCAACACATCCTTTGATCTCTTGACTGCTGCTTCCGTGAGCACTGATTGTGGATCCAAACGGGACAAAATCCTTGACTTTAATCCTTTTTATCTATTTATCATAATCCTTGACTTTAATTCTTTATCTATCTATCTATCTATCTATCTATCTATCTATCTATCATGTTACCTATTGGAGGATTTTGGTCTTCTTTAGTGAGTCACGATCCATACTGAACGCTACAATCTTTAATCTACATCAGCAAATACCTCAAGTCCTCCCTCTTTCAGCAAGCAAGGTTGTATCATCTGCTTATCCCAACTTGTTAAATAACCTTTCTTCCACTCCTAATGCCACATTCTTCTTCATAAAGTCAGCTTCTCTGATGATTTGCTCCACATACAAATTGATTAAGTATGGTGAGAACATACAACCCTGCTGCACAGCTAACTTTCCTGATTTTAAGCCATGCAGTATTCTAGTCCTTTGTTCTGTTTGCACAACTGCCTCTTCATCCACGTACAAGTTCCACAGGAACACAAGTATTCTGGAATTCCCATTCTTCTCAAGGCTATCCACAGTTTGTTATGGCCCACTCAGTCCAATGCCTTAGCACAGTCAATAAAACACAAGCAATCATCTTTCTGGTATCCTCTGCTTTCAGCCAAGATCCATCTGACATCTGCAATCATAGTCCTTGGTCCACTTCCTCTTCTGAATTGGGCCTGAACCTCTGGCAGTTGCCTGTCAATGCACTGCTGCAACCGCTGTTGGATGATCTTCAGCAAAATTTTACTTGCATGCAGTTATCAATTTTATGGTTCTACAGTTTGAGCATTCTGTTGGGTCAACTTTCTTTGGAATGCGCACAAATATGGATCTCTTCCTGGCAGACGATTGAGTGTTTTTTTCCCCAGTGCTTCGTCAGCTTGAAAACAGAAAATGGCATCTAGTAAACGCCACCTCATGGCGACTCCATGTGTGTCAGAGCAAAGGTCCTCCAGAGGGTTTTTAAATGGCTATTTCGTTTTGGAGATCACCAAGTCTTTAGTGTAAGGAACCTCTGGTAGACTCAAAATTGCCAACCTTTCAGTTAGCATCTGAACATGTTCGCCGCTTGCATTAGCCTCAAATAAAGAAACAACCCTCACTGTCATTGAGTCAATTCTGACTCGTAGCGCTTCTATATTATAAAGTAGAACTGCCCTTTTAGGTTTCCAGGGCTGTAAATCTTTACAGAAGTCTCATCTTTTCCCTGAGGATCAGCTGATGGGTTCAAACTGCTGACGTATAGTTAGCAGCCCAACACAGACTCCACTACACCACCAAGGCTCTTTTCCCACTGGTGAACTGATAACCCAGGGTGGATAAGGAAATGAGGCCTGGTACGTGCCCACAGGCTGAGGTCACAAGATGGGTGGGGCTACAGCCCCCTAGCTAGGGTAGGACCTGAGTGTCCACTCACATGCAAGGTTAATAAAAATTTAATAAGTTCAAAATAAACACAATTTCACAAGCCTGTGAGCTGGATTTCATTCATTAGAGGCACAGAGTAGAAGACAAAGAAGGATCTCCCTCCTGGTCCAAACTGCAATCCCTACTACACTACCTCAGCACCCAGTCCTGCCACCAAAACCCCTCCAAGGGATTTCAGGGAAGAGGCTGAAGTCTACCATGCCAGCCCCACAGGAGCCCCCGGGGCCACCTTGCCTGAATTCGGCAGCAGACATTCCCTTCAGGTGCTCTCAATCTCCACTATAGGCAGATTCACTGCATCTTCCACAATGAGAGCTGTCTGTAGTTCTAGGTGCCGCCTTCGATGCCCACTTCACACACACACACAATTATCAACAGTTGAGCAGGCTGTTCCTGCCCACCAAAGGCTCTGGCTCCCAGAAGTCAGTGCGGAAAGCAGAGTGGAATGAATGTGAAAGAAAGAAAGAAGAAAGAAAGAGAGAGAGAAAGAAAGAAAGAGAGAAAGAGAGAAAGAGAGAAAGAGAGAAAGAGAGGAAGAGAGGAAGAGAGGAAGAGAGGAAGAAAGGAAGAAAGGAAGAAAGGAAGAAAGGAAGAAAGGAAGAAAGAAAGAAAGAAAGAAAGAAAGAAAGGGCGCTATCAGAGAAAAATGGATTGAAGAACTTTTTAGGCTCCAAGAACAGTAAGGCAGAGACAGGAGAGCTCCTAGAGTTCACTCCCAGATAGAGAATTCCTCAAAGAGCCACCCCACACCCAGCCCCCACCAAGTTCCTGTCTCACACTTAATTGGCATACATATTAGGCCGATAACTGCAAGTTCGGCAGTTCGAAACCACTATCTACTCTTGAGAGAAAAAGATGGGGCTTTCTACATATGTAAAGATTTACAGTCTCAGAAACCCACAAGGGCTGTTCTACTGTCCTGTAGCCTCCCCACCCTCCCTGCCAAGCCCCCAGTCTGGCCCAGGCCTGTCTCTGAATTCCACACCTGCACAACCACCTACCTACATGTTCTGGTAAAGCCCAGTGGACACTGGCTCCTACAGGACACACCTGAACAAGAGAAAGGCCCACTAACTGACCTGCACACACCCAGGAGCTGGACTCAATCCTCACCCCAACACAGTGAGCTTCTAAAAGCAGGCATCATAATCACCAGGGGTCATTCTTGTCATCCTGGGGGCTGGTTCAGCTGATTATCACCTTTCCCTTCTGTTTAAACTTTCACTGGCAGATGAAAGAGAAAAATCAAAGTGGAACTAAAGGGCCCAGAGCCCTGATGGAACTGACTTTAAGCTGTTAAATCTCAAGCGTGTGAATGCCCCTCAAGCCTCCAAAGGTGGCAACACTGCTTCTACAGACTAGCTGCCAGATGAAGAGAGAGCTTCCCAGCCAGTAGCCCACCCCCTGCAGCACTCTGCCAGGCCTACACACCTGCCCACCCTCTGGTCACTCTCCGCAGGTCCCGAGTCTGCCTTTTATGTGCACACCAACAAGGAACCCCCTCTTGCAGCGCCTACCCTGTGGCTCACCACACCCCAACCGTGGCCAAGGGCCCTGAGGACACACCGCTACACAAGTGGATTCACTTTCCCCATCAGTTTTTTGCTTCATTCAAAGTTTTGGAGGTTTTTTCAGAGTAGCAAAATACAGAAGTTGCCAATAAATAATTTTAGTGGGGTCTCTTACAGCTCTTATAACAATCCATACATCCATTGTTATCAAGCACATTTGTACACAACGTATATACTCGAGTATAAGCCAACCCGATATCAGCTGAAGCACCTAATTTTACCACAAACACGGCATTAAAAATGTACTGAACAAAGAAATAGAGGAAAGAACTAAGAGCCAAAGGGTAGTCATAGAGATTTAAATACAGGCAATATAAAGATGTAAATATATTTATATACAAGGGGGAAATAGATCTATGTACATATATTGATAGGTATGGTATTAAGGAAAAGGTTGGACAGTGGGCCCCTGCTCAAGTACTCCCTCAACAGAAGAACACTTTGTTCTAACAACTCGGCAGTCCGAGATGCTCACCTGCCTGGCGAGATCGCTGATGACAATGGGTGCACAAGCAAATGTAGCGAAGAAAGCAGATGGTTCCCGGCTACCAAAAGATATATATAGCACCTGAAGTCACCGAAGACAATGGGTGCACAAGCTAATGTGGTGAAGGTAAGCTGATAGTGCCCAGCTACCAAAAAATATAGCACCTGAAGCCTTAAAGACCTGAAGATAAACAAGCAGCCATTTAGCTGAGAGACAACAAAACCCACATGGAAGACACACACCAGCCTGTCCCGACTCGATTGCTGAGGACAGAGTGGGTGCATAAGCAAAACTTGTGAAGAAATCTGATGGTGCCCGGCTTTCAAATGATATAGCATCTGGGGTCTTAAAGGCTTGAAGACAATCAGGCGGCCATCTAGCTAAGAAACAACAAAGCCCACACGAAGCACACCAGACTTTCCCGACACAAACGCTGAAGACAAAGCGGGTGCATAGGCAAATGCAGTGAAGAAAGCTGATGGTGCCCAGTTGTCAATATATATAGAATCTGGAGTCCCACAGGCTGGAAGATAAACAAAGGGCCATCTAACTGAGAAACAACAAAGCCCACATGGAAAATGCACACCAGCCTGTGAGATGACAAGGCGTCAAAGGGATCAGGTCTCAGGCATCAAAGACAAAAAAAAAAATCAAAATTATAGCACCGTGAATGAGAGGGAGTGCAGAGTGGGGACCCAGGGCCCATCTGGAGGAAATTGGACATCCCCTTGCAGAAGGGCTGCGGGGAGGTGACAAGCCAGTCAGTGCAGTGTAGCAATGACGAAACATACAATTTTCCTCTAGTGCTTAAATGCTTCCTCCCCCCCGCCCCCCACTATCATGATCCCAATTCTACCTTACATATCCGACTGGACCGGAAGATGTACACTGGCACAGATAGGAAAACTGGAAATACAGGGAATCCAGGACAGATAAACCCCTGGTGAGAGTGGCGAAATCGGGAGGGTGGAGAGAGGGTGAGAGAGAAAGGGGGAAGATAACCAGGTCTACACAGAACCTCCTCCCTGGAGGATGGACGGCGGAGAACTGGGTGAGGGAGACGTCAGATGGTGTAAGATATAAAATAATAATTATTTATAAATTATCGAGTCTTCAGGGGGAGGGGGGGTGGGGAGGGAGGGGGGAAATGAGGAGCTGATACCAAGGGCTCAAGTAGAAAGCTGGTGTTTTGAGAATGATGATGGCAATATATGTACAAATGTGCCGGACACAAATGATGTATGTACAGATTGTGAAAAGAGTTGTATGAGCTCCTAATAAAATGATATTTTTAAATGTACTGAAAAAAAATTAACTTATACATGAGTATATATGGTATGTTGCCAACATCCTTTTCAAAACATTTTCATTCTGCTCGTGCCCTTGGTATCAGGTCCTCTTTTTTTTCCTCCCTCCCCCACTCTCCCACCCTTCATGAACCCTTGATAAATTATAAATTATTATTATTTTTCTATCTTGCACTATCCATTGTCTCCCTTCACCCATGTTTCTGTTGTTCGTCACCCTGGGAGGGGGGATTATACATCGATCATTGTGACCAGTTCCCCCTCTCTCCACCCACACAAGTTGCCTTTTTAAACTATTTTTAAATGTGCAATTTGGTGGCAGCATAGGCATTCAAAACAGTGTAAATGCTGCCACAATCTAGTTCATTTTCCTCACCCCTAAAGGAAACCTGGTGACACAGTGGTTAAGTGCTCAACTATTACCCAACATATACTTCAGTGGATGTGCTAGGTCACTCATATTGTGACTGTATCTTCAACTTTTTGAAGACCCGCCAAACTGTTTTCCTTGAAGATACTTTAAATTAGTGTAATTCCACCTACCAAACATGGCAAACAGTAGCAATTCAGACTTAATTATATACACCTTTTATGTGGATTTTTAAAGGCCTCTTACAAGCTTGTGACACTGGTCAGTCTCATACATACAACACAACACACACACACACACACACACACACACACACTCTCTCTCTCTCTCTCTCTGAAGCCAGGTGCTGACATCTACTAGCTTTGTGACCTTGCCCTCTGGCCCAAGTTCAGTTCTCTGGGCATCAAATTTCTTATCTGTAAAATGAGGATGACACCAGCACTCAGTTGTCGCCCATCAAGTTGTTTTCTGAGGGGTAAAGTAATACACTTTGCTGTTAGCTGCTCACTTTGACCCTATGCACAGTAGGGTTCAATGCTGCCAGATCCTGGGTGCAGATCAGAACACGGGACTACACAGGGCCTTAGAATACAGCACAGCGCACCCACTGGGTCCGTACTGAAGCTACCACTCAAATACTGCTAGAACAGGCAATCACTAGCCACAATGCTGTGCTTGGGCTCTCCACCTGGGATGGCATAGGCAGGGCCAGAGTGGTTATTACTGTGGCTCAGCACAATATTAAGGCTGCCACAGGGCTTAGGAGGGCTACTGTTTGGGTTCCACTACTTTTAAGAGTTGGCATACAAAAATAAGGAACTCCTTGCCAAGGAGAATTCAGAAAATGTAACTATATATTTCACATGGAATGCTCATAGGCAATGATTTGCTAAAAGCCTTGAACCTTCTCACAAGCCAACGATTACTAACAGAACAGCCTTAAAGTAAAGGGTGGAATGTGGGGGCCCTAGAGGCAGGCTGAGGAGTCATAGGAGAAAGCCGTTCACTTACAGGTGGAAAAGAATGCTTATGGGGCTTCAAATACAGTGAGAAGGAAGCAGGCGTAGGGGTGGTGACCCAGGAGGTGACAGTCAAGCTGTGGGCACATTGGGGCACTATAGAAATGGACTCTAACATGGATCTCATTCCAAACATGTGAGTCAACACAGACCAACATGAGCATAGGGTTCCTTCCAGGTACTCTGCTGGCTCAGGGGGTAATATAGCCATGCAGGCGGATAGGGTTCTATTACTGCTCCAATGCACCTAATGCACAGCCACCACCCATCTGTCAGTGGAGACTTACATGCTGCTATAATGAACAAGACGGGGCAGTGTTTCGTTCTATCATGCATTAAGTCATCATGACTCAATGGTTTTCTATCCACTTGAACTTGTGCAAAAGTGTAGGAGCGGAGTCAACCTAGCAATCAGTTCATAAACCGATGATGACTCCTTGGGCGTGTGGCTTAGATATGAGGAACACTGGGAAATTCTCTTGCTCTCTGGCCCTTCACCTTTCTCCTGGCTGGGGTTCTGTGTCTGCTTCCAGGGGCAGCCCCACGTGGGCCACTGACCTGGAGAGCTGCTGGCACCCTGCCATGTTTCCACCAGCCTTGGATTCCACGATTCTGTACCTATGGGCCTGTAATCTCCCCGCAGCTCCGTGAAGTCTGAAGAGGCCTCCAGCTAGCATTGGACTGACCTATGGACTTGAGTTGGCCTGGGATGGGACACCTTCTTGATACAAAATTTTCTTAAACATTTATATTTGAGTGTTACTGGTTTTGTTACTCTAGACACCACAACCTAACACAAAGATTACTAATGAACACCTTCACACAAATAGCACCACCTTTCACAAAACTCTTTCATGCTCACAATCTTAATTTGTGTCTCTTCATTAAAGAGGAACCCTAGTGGCATAATGGGTTATACATTGGGCTGTTCACCTCATAGCTGACAGAACCCACCAGCTTCTTTATGGGAGAGAGAGGAGGCTTTCTGTGCCCATAAAAGCTTATAGCAAAAAAGAGGACTTGAAGTACTCACTGATGAAGATCAGAGACTCACAGCCTTCAGTATGGATCGAACCAAAGCACAAAGAAAACAAAAACCTTGACAACTGAACCAAAGGTTAGCAGAGAAAAGATTGAAATTGTCAAGGATTCCATTTTACTTGAATCTAAAATCAACGTTCAGGGAAGCAGCAGTCAAGAAATCAAATGAAAAATGATGGCAACACATGTACAAATATGCTTGATAGAACTTATATATGGGTTGTTATAAGAATTGTAAGAGCCCACAATAAAATGTTTTAATAAAAAATAAGTTAAATTAAAAATTTTTTTAAAAATCAAATGACATACTACACTGTGCAAATCTACTCCAAAAGACCTCTTTAGATGTTAAAAAAAAGATGTCACTTTGAAGACTAAAGTGGGTCTGAGCCAAGCCATTTCATTTGCAACTGTCTTACACACATGTCAAGTTAGATCATGAATGAATGCAACAGAAAGAAAATTTAGGGGCGATTTCCCTGACCTAACTTGGTGGGTCTCGGAACCACCCGGGGGCTCAGGACGCCCCTGTCCCTTTCTCTGCTCTCCCTTCCCTCCCGGGAGTTCTTTCCCTGCCTCAATAAAACCTTCCTCAACTTTAAAAAAAAGTGTTATGCATCTAAACTGTTATGGAGAAAAGTATTAAATATGGCATACTGATGTCATGCATAAATATTAAATAAAAGTATTGAGTACATCATAAATAATCTGTCTTAGTAAAAGTACAGCCAAAATGCACCTTGGAAATGATAATGACAAGACTTCATCTCATGTTCTTTGGACATGTTATCAGGAAAGATGAGAAAGGACATCAAGCTAGGCTAGCAAAAAAAGAAGACCCTCAATGAGATGGAGTGGCACAATGGCTGTAACAATCGGCTCCAACATAGCAGTGATTATGAGGATGGCACAGCACCCAGCAGTGCTTTGTTCTGTTGTACACACAGCAGCTAAGAGAGAGAACAAACTTAATGACAATTAATAGCAACAATAAGTGTTTTGAGGGAGTCTTGGTGGAGTGGTGATCAAGCACTTGGCTGCTAACTAGAAGACAGAAGGTCAAGCCCACAGGCAGCTCCATGGGAAAAGGAAAGATGCAGCAGTCTGTTCCCGTAAGACATAAAAGAGTACAGCCTTGTGACTCCTGTGGGGCATTTCTACGCTGTCCTACAATGCTGCAGTAAATCAAAATCTATTCCATGGCAATGAGTTTGGGGTAAGGAAGGGATTTCTAACAGGCACTATTCTTAGAAGTAGTGAGTTTTCCACCAGTTTTCCATCCTCTGACTCAACTCTACCCCAATTACAAAAGAATGAATTATTCGTGTTTATGGTGTTGTGTTTCCTATTCCATCCAACAGACTGGAGGGAGGAGTCAGAGCGTGACATTGTGCATCACTTACTACAGTACAGCAATAACCATAAACAAAATGCCCAAGAGCAGCATCATCCCACAAGCCCCCTCTGCCACCCACAGGTGAAGGAATTTGTAAACAGAGATTGGTTCCAGGTCCCCACGCCTGGCACCACTGAGTGATCAGGTTGGTGCATGGCCCACTGGCTGACTGTCTGCCGTCAAGGCTCCAAATCAACTCCAGATCCAGGAAGTGACATCCCAAATAGCAGCTGCTTCAGCTAAGTGCCCCTTTCTTCACCTAAAGCTGCAGACACATACACACCACCACCCCCCTCCAGGAAAATGAGCACACACTGAAGGGTGGGCTCCAAGTGCACAGTGCCACTGACAGAAAGGTCACTAAATGACTTTGTAAAAATTCACTGGAGGCCTTTTATAAGGACATACCAAGTTCGGTATGCCACCTGATTTCAGAGTCACAAACATGTAAATGTAACACACAAATTATACACACACACACAATCCACAGGTGGAGCTTTTCCTTGAGTAATGTATCTACCTAGACAGTTTTAATTTCCTTCTGTTTTTCCACCAATTGTGAACTGGCTTCCCTTTCGGTCATCCAAAACTGTCTGCTTCAAAAGTGAGGGTGCACCCTCTAATACTAGTTGAGTGCCTCTCAACAAACCCGGAGGCAAGATGCTGGGAGAGGTAGGACCTGGATGAGGAGGAGTGCCAAACGAAGGCCCACTGGCTAGCAGGTCTGCTCATTCAGCACATGGTCAGGGTTCACTGGGGACCCAAGCCAGAGACTCATCCCTAATGTCACTGTGTGGACTCCTGGCCTAGTCCTCTCAGACTTCCACGGTACATCATTTATTCAACGTCCTCTTAGTTTAACTGAGTGTGTGTTTGTATTTATAACAAGAGACTTAATTACAATAGCCATTTCCTACAAGATAGAACATCTTAATAAAAAGGGTGGGATGATAGTAAGTGAGAATAAATGACAAACAACTAACCCACCAGTTTCTAGTCTTGTGGTGGCTTGCATGTTTCTATGATGCTAGGAGCTGTGTCTATGATGGATGGGTTAACAATGAACTTCCAGACAAGAGTATGATAAAAAGGCCTGATGATCTTCTGAAAAAATTACCAAGGTAAAACTCCATGGGTCACCACAGGATATGGTCCCACTGGATTCCAACAAAGGGCACTGGTGATGTAGTGGGTTAAGTGTTGGTCTGATAATCACAAATCAGCAATTCAAAACTATCAACACACCATGTGAGAAAGGTCCTCTCTGAAACCCACG
>NW_022103927.1:1318253-1327845 GCF_000313985.2 Echinops telfairi | reverse complement strand
TGGCAGTGAGAGGACTCCCAACATGCAAACTACCATGAAAAAGGTGCAAACCGGGCAATACCTCACTGGCGCCATGGCAGCTAATCACAAAATCCTTAACCTTACACATTTTTTGAGTAGCGGGAAGTTTTCTGTTACTTTTAAAATTCCATTTTCCTTGAAGCCTCCTCCAATATTTCTTGTATTATCGATTGCCTGTTAGCACGTGGCTTCAGGACTAAGTGTTTGTCCCTACCCCAAACCCTACAAGAATTACAGCCTTCTTGAGTGAGTAGGAAGGAGAAGAGAAAGTAAAGCTTGAAAACAGTTCCTTGGCACTGAAAAGCATGTCACTCTGGGGTATTGTGAAGAAACACACTGTGAGAAACAGTAAAAAATTAAAAAGTAACATTTTAAGCAATGTTATTCATACTTCATTGACTACATGCCATTTAAGAAAGACATTTTAGAATGTATAACAAGAGTCAAAACGTTTGCTACAAGTTACACAACCATTAAACAAAAATATCAAAATGTGAAGCTACTTTTTCTTGCTATATCCTCTATCTAGACCTATACACTTTGGCGTTTCCATCCCTCTAACTCTTCTAAGGTCAAAGACCACAACTTTTAATATGGATTACATCTCAACATAAATAAGAACAAAACTCTTCACAACAGGACTATTAAGCAACAACACAATTAACTGAGAAAAGACTGGCGTTGTCAAGGATTTCATTTTACTTTGGTTGGATCCACAATCAATGCCCAAGAAAGCAGCAGCCAAGAAATCAAAGGACATATTGCACTGGTTAAATATGCTACAGAAGACCACTTTAAGTGTTAAAGAGCAGGGATGTCATTTTGAAGACTACGTCAGGTGCACCTGACACGAGCCATAGTATTTCAATCTCTCATATGCATATGGAAGCTGTACAATGAATAAGGAAGACTGAAAAATTGAAGCCTTTGAATTACGGTGTTGGCACAGAATATAAATCCACCATGAACTGTCAGTGGAGCAAGCAAATCTGTGAAAACAGTACAGCAAGAATGCTCCTTCAAAATGAAGGTGGCGTGACCAGCTCCCGTACCTTGGGTATGATGTTTTAGAGAGGGATCAGTCCCTGGAGAAGAACATCATACTTGGTAATGTGGTGGGCCAACAAAAAAGAACAAGACTCTCGGGGAGATGGACTGACACCGTGCTACAATTGGCTCTAACAAGTATGAGGCTGGTGCAGAATCTGACAGTTCCATTCTGTTGTACAGTCACTATGAGTCTGAACTAACTCGACAACACCCACCACCAACAATTTCATGCTCTTCAATTTACGGTAGTTCTGGAACCCTCAAGGGACTCAAACTGTGCTCCTTAAGTGTTCTTTAAATTTTGGCAACAAAAAGATATCTGAAGGGGCAAGACCAGGGCTATAGGGTGGAAGGAGTAAGATTTCCCCCAAAAAAAATTCTTGTAAGACAGCCCTTACAGAACTTCAGCTGCACGGTGGTGGGGGGGTGGAGAGGAGATTCCTCAGAGTAATTTCCTGGCCTTTTCCTCATTAATGTAGTTTTCAATTTTCTGAAAACCTCTTCACAATAAGCTCCCATGATCATCCTGTATCCTTTGAGAAAAGCTACCAAGATTAACCCCTTGAAACCCTCTCTCCAAACAGCTCCATAACCTGGCTTTTTTTGCCTTTAAATTCAAGTGACCCAGCAGATGCCCTTGGACGTCACTTTTGATTGGCCTTTTTTTGAAAGCAGCCTAATGATACGAAATAAAACAGGAAAAGTTTTCTGCAGCCATCCACTAATCACAGGCTTGTCCAAACCCATTTTATTTGGAGTAAACCTGTGCATGTATGAACGGGAACCCTAACAGCAATAACTTTACTTGCCTCATACGCACAGATACACATTTAAGTGCTCTTAAAATATATGCCATCCTCTATTTCTTTCCCTAGTCACTGACTGCAACCTACTAAATTCATTTCATGACCCATGGTTTAAGAATCACATACATGGCCTCTCCCATTCCACAGGTCTGCGTCCTCACAACCAGGAGATGGCTCAAGAGGAGCTTAAGATGGGTGGGCTGCGGGTCCTATACCACGCCACCCCCACGCAGTCCACCATGATCAACATCCAGAGTGAACCCCACGTGCCCAACCATGCCATCTGGTCCCTCTTCAACACGCTCTTCCTCAACTGCTACTGCCTGGGCTTGTGGCCTACACCTACTCCGTCAAGTCTAGGGACCAGAAGATGGTGGGAGACATGACTGAGGCCCAGAGCCACGTGTCCACCTCCAACATCTTCTCTATGGCCCTCGGCCTCCCGGGAATCCTCATTTTCATCATTCCTTTCACAAGGCAGTGATGAGCTTCCAAGCCCTGTCAGAGATGATAAGCCACCAAGGCCACTAGCCACTGCACCATGTTGTGTCCTGAACCATCCTGTCCTGTCCTGCCCCGCTGGATGATCTGGGCCCCTGGCCCAGCTCCTGTTCACAGCCATTTGCGTATGTTATCATCTACCAGCAACCTCAATAAAGCACACCGGTGTGCTAAAAAAAAAAAAACACCTACATAAAGAATTACTTTCTCTTATGATTCAGATTCTGCTCACAATTCTCCCAAGTCCAAACTCACTTTACGTATTAGAACTTGAGGTTAGACAACAGCTGGTAGATAGTATCTGGGTTGACACCCCAGCACTTGCCTGCAGAGCCCACGCTATGAAGCCACCGTGCAGACAGGCTTCCCCTTTCCTGAGGTTCATATCTATACACACACATACACGTGTGTGTGTGTGTGTGTGTGTATATATATACATGTTTCAACCCGTCATAAAGCCCAGAACATGCTTTCCAGTAGCAAATGACCTAACTGCATAGCTCTTTAATTTCTGCTTTCTGCTCTAAGCTAGTGAAGACCAAGCCTAAGGACTGGAGTAGAAAGTGTTTCAAATGTAAAATCTCCACAATTATCTGGCTCTCTTCCTGTTTACATCCCCATCTTGAACGAAACAAAACACAATCAAAGGCCACCCTGCTTGAAGACATGTACGTGGTGTAGTGCCTCAGGTGGACAACTGGGGGCATGAGAAATACAAAAGGGCACAGGAATTACTAATCTATGTTTGGAAATTGCCTAATACCCAATCTCAGACCTCTCCTGCCATCACAGAAGGAAAAATAGTTTCAGCTTGGACTGGGGACCAAGGACAGGGTGGCAAGCAAACACAGCAAGAGCGCCTGGGGCAAAATGGCATCTGAACACAGTGCAGACAGAGACCTGCCTTCCCTCCCTCCCATGCACCTGGGCCCACTCAATGCTCTGCCATAGTGACTCTATTTTACAAATGGCAAAAACCGAGGCTCAGACAGATGCTGTAACATGCCTGAAATCACAAGGGTGGGCTGAGACTCAACCTTGCTTGGCAGTGGTCTGAGTCTTCCTCTCTGGTCCACTTGCCATGAGAACAGCCCATGAAGTAGTGGGTTATGCACTGTGTTGCAAATCACAAGGTCCACAAATGAAACTCACCAGCCAGTCCTCAGAAAAATTGGCGGCTGTCTGCTCCCACATTTATAGCCACAGGGTAATTTACACATGGGTCAGGAGCCCTGGTTGCACAGTGGGTTGTTACACAACAGGCTGTTAAATGCAAGGTCAGTAATTCAAAACCACCAGCTACTCAGTGCAAGAAAAATGAGGCTTTCTACTCTCATAAAAAGTCAATCTCAAAAAATAAAAAGAAAAGAAAAGGTTAATCTCTCAAGTAACCCACAGGACAGTTCTACGTTGCCCTATAGGATCACTGTGAATTGGAATCAACTCAATGGCAGTCAGAGAGAAGCATGGGGTCACCATGAGTCAGAAGCGACTCAATAACAATGGCTTCCGGTTTTGTTGGTTAAGGGCAAACTAGGAGGGAGTGGTGGTTCCATGGTAGCATGCTCACCTTCCAGGCAAGAGATCTGGGTTCCCATCTTACTAAGGCACCTTCTGAGTAGCCACCGCCAGTCTGTCAGAAGTGTGTGTTATGTTTAGACCATTCCCAAAAACCGGCAATGGAAACCCCATGGATCTCACCAGTCCAATTCCACTGCAGGTAGGATAACCTTGAAGTGGGCAACTGTAAGACAGTTAACAACAATGTGGCAAACAAAGCATCTGTTAAGTATGCCATAGATCAAAAAGAATAAATAGAAACACTCAATTCTCTTAGTTTTATGTTAATGTTCACAGAATCAGAATAATCCCTGCGAGAAACATTTGCTCCCATTACATTTGCCACAAACGAGGCATCACACATGGAACTTGGTTAAGAGTCCCAAGGAATGACTGACACTGACTGGTTCTTCTCCATCAAAAGGCCAAGTAGGGCTGTGGCCATGACCCTGGCCCAGGAAATGGACCTTAGCCCTACAGCCAAGAACCCACTTCCCTGACATCCCACTGCCTGGCTCAGCCTACACAAACCAAGCCCTTCTCTGAGACTGCGGCACCAACTTTCCCGGTAAGCCAGGGTCTGAATCAGCACGGCACGAGGTGAGATGCCCGAAGTGTTACTGTAACTGTACCTTGGAGACTTCCGTCAGTCAGCTTCTCTGGGCTCCCTTTAATCGTCTTTTCCCAAATGACCAGGTTTTAGGAAAAAAAAAATTTACATTTTAGGCCCCAGGACACATCACATGGGACCATCCTGATCCACCCCTGGATCAAGTCTCCCAGGCTCTGTAGCAAACATCTCAGGGTAGATCCACCCCCACCCCAACCCCCCGCCCCAAGTACCGTATTTCCACCAGTCCCATGATTTCTCCTCTCTCACTACAGATCAGAGCAAATGTGATCCCCTTCTAAATGCCCCTCCCCCTTCTGCCAGGCACCACTCACAGTTCACTCAGAATAAAAAAAACAATGAAGAGTCTGGAAGGTATATGCTGAGCATGAGTACTTGGAACCCACTGGGTCACCTGCTGCACCCATTATTTCCATCCCTGGCATCCTATTCCCACTTCTACTCCCCATCCTGAACAACGACAGCTAGAAGCTAGCCTAGAGAGCACTGCCTTATTGTATCCCCTTCTGAAAGATAGATCCACCACCCAGATGTTAACTTGTTGGACTTTCATGACTTGTGGAGCAGAGAGTCACTCATGGTGAATAGGACTCAGTGGAGTTTCCAGGCTAAGACAAACCAGGAAAAGGAAGGACTAGCCAACTACTTCCCACAATCAGCCAAATAAAACCATAGAGATCACAATCTAAGACTGTCCTATGGAGTACTAAAAGATGAACCCCACAGGCGAATACGCACTCAAGACACCAAATGGACACAATAGACTCAAACTTAGCAAACATACAACTACCATGAAGCTGGTGCAAGACTAGGTAACATTGTGGTCTGTTTTAAGTAGGGACACAATGACTTGGAGCTAACTCAACAGCAACTAACAACAATGAAACATGGGCAAGGGGAACCCAGGAGGGTGGAAAGAAAAGGCAAAGGTCACATAGGATTCAAGCTCAGGTCCCATTGCAGAACAGAGGAAACACTACCTCAGTGTCATTAGTCTTGGGGAGGAGACAGCTAAACAGGGCGAGGACAGGGGTGGGGGTGGGAGGGGAGGCGTTTGGATGCAGTAAACTGCTCAAGGTTTTCCAGGCACCTTCCCACAATCAGATAACACCCAGCTGCCAACCAGGGTCAAGAATTCCAAGACTTGATTTCAGGAAGCAAAGTCCAACTCTGGGCAACTGAAGTCAGAAAGGTCAAAGACCCTAGAGCAGCAGTTCTCAACCAGGGGGGCCGAACAACCCTTTCAGAGGGGTCACCTAAGACCATAGGAAAACACAAATATTTCACAATCTATAATTACATATTGTTTTATGATTAATCATGCTTTAATGTTTAATTATATTCAATTTTTAACAATGAAAATATATCCTGCATATCAGATATTTACATTATGATTCATTAACAGTAGCAAAATTAGTTATGAAGTAGCAATGAAAACTATTTTATGGTTGGGGGGGGGTCACCACAACACGAGGCACTGTATGAAAGGGTCGCGGGCACAGTTCAGAAGGTTGAGAACCACTACCCTAGAGACGCAACAACGCAGGCCTTAGAAAACACACACACAAGAAGATATGTACACTGCTTTTCACCCCTATGAACCAGACTTTGTTAAGCTGTTTGTAGAAATAAAAATTATGAAATCTTTCTAAAAAAGTCGTTTTTATTAGGTTTTCAAATATACGTACCTCTTTGATTTCTTTATACCAAAACAAAAACTAAACTCACTGCTACTGAGTCAATTCTGACTCATATAGGGCAGAGTGAACTGCCACTGTGGGTTTCTGAGACTGTAAATTTTTACAAAAGCAGAAAGCCTCATCTTTCTCCCATGGAGTGGCTGCTGGGTTTGAACTGCTGGCCTTGTAGTTGATAATTCAACCAGTAACCCTTTCCTAAATTACAATTTAAAAATTGTTTAAAACTTTAAAAAATCAATAAAGAGAGAAAACAGGGAAACTTGCTCTCAGAATTAAAAAATAGTTTTCAAATATACAAAAGTAGCGAAGTTAAATTACATTTATATGAAGAGGAAGCCACTTAAAATAAAGCATTTTGGAAATGCTCACAATATAACTATTTTCAGTAAAGCTTAAGAGTGCAATCTAATATTGTTACTCATTTAGGGGGGGAAGGCTGGAAGGAAATAAATACTCAATTATGAGATAATAATTTTTAATAATCAACTGTCAAAATTTTCATTCTGTATTTTCCATATAATTGCAAAGCAGCACACATTATGTTACTTTTACTTAGAGATAAAAATCTTTACCATCTCATTTTCAAATGGTGTAGATCAACCAGTTCTTGTCCCCCTTAGGGATCTGTTCTGAATGGGACACATGGCCAGTTTGTTTTGACACACTCCATTAGCTTCACAATGGAACATGTACCATGATTTATATCAGGACAAGCGTAGGAGATTTAATCAGTTTGTAACCTGTTTTATAAGGGTCCTGGTGGTGCAATGGTTATGGTGCTGGGTTGCTACCAAGGGATTGGCAGTTTGACCAATGACTGAAAATGAGTCCTGGCAATCTGCTCCCAGAGATAACCACCCCAAACCCCTTGGGCAGTTAGTTCTATGCAGTCACAGGGGTTGCAGTGAGTTGGAATCTACTTGTCAGCACACCCAGCCATTTAGACTTACCAAACAGTAAACTTTTTTTTTTAAAAGCACTCTTTAAAATTAGCAAAACAAGTTTGAGTTGCATATCCTAGCCTATTTTCTAGGCTTAGCCAACATTTTAAACTGTCCAATGGGTATGTACAATTTTTCAACCCCAAAGGGGAACCCGTGGATGGTTCTACTTCCTCGACTGTACCATTTGTCTGTTCCCTCTGTAGAAGCTCTAAAACATCACCATCTCTCCAAAGTCAAGATGCATACTCAAAAGGGGGAACACAGAGCTACCTAAATTACGGCCCAGCAATGCTACTCAGCTATCTTATCTACCCAGGAGAGAGAAATGAAAATACACTACCCACACAAAAATGCAAACAAGGGTGTTACATCAAAAAGTGGAAACAAACATGCTCACCAAAGGATAAATGCTTAAATACAACAGAGCAAATCCATGCAACAGAATATTACGCAGTCATTAAATTTAACAACCTGGGGTGTTTAAATCACTGATGTGCCCCATTTTTTTTGCCCCTAAAAAGAAAGGAGGTGGGGAGCCCGCACACACTCCAATCTTCCTCTAGAATCTGTAAAATCGAAAGTCATTCAATAACCAGAATTGTGAAACATGAAAATATTGTACACACCCCAAAAGGAAAAGTGCAATTCGGTACAAAGATCACAAGGGAACTTTTGGAAACAAAGTCTAAATTCCTTTAAGCAATTCAGTAATTTGGTGAAATTTTCCCAAGTAGCCAATGATCCCCTTGCAATTCTTAGCTCGTCCCCTGCTCCCTGGTAGAGGCCACTCCCCCCGAAGTGCCAATATATCCACAAGACAGAGGGTGTCCACAAGACAGCAGGGTCCACCTTCCAGCCTAAGCAAATTTCCTTAGTCTACTTGCAAGGATTCTAGCAAAAGGCAGAAACGAGAGCTCATCTTCTACCTACCACCACCAGTCATCACAGGACCATTTACTGCAGAGTCTGAGCTGTAACTAAGGACAGGGGTATTGTGGATAACAGGTAAGGAGGCCGGTTCTCTTCTCAATCTGGTCAACAGAACCATCTGCATGGTTTATCAGTGCCTGCTGCAAGTTTGGAAGGAGAGCAAGGTTGTTATCTAAAATGCCTCCCTCATTGGGTGGAAAGATAACCCCCACCCAAATTAAACCGAAAAGAATGTCTTGTAAAATTACAAAATTGACAAGGTCATAAAACAGACCGTGCTGTCTAAAACCTGCGTGAAATTGAAAACATATTCATAAGTCCTTTGGAGGACTTCTTTCTTTACAACTTCCAAGGACCACTCTAAGGACTCCCAATTTTGGGAACTTCACAGCTCCATTCATAAAAATCTCCCAAGCCATTGTCCTAGCACTTAAGAGTCACCGGCTTAAACACACAAAGCACCTTGGTGGTGGTGTTTTGGGGTTTTGTTTTGTTTTTAACGATGGTAGCAGACTCCTCTCCAACATGAGGAAAGACATTTGGATTCTTCGGAGGCAGACACTCCAAGAGGCCACTTCTTGCATCCAACTCATGCCCAGAAAGGTACTCAAGGACCAGGCGCCACAACCCCACCAGGCTGCAGCAGGCACACACGAATAAACAAACAAATAAGGCAAAGACAAAGCGTGGTCCAGAGTGGGAGAGAGAGGTCAGCCGCAAGGCACATGACTCATGCCCCGGCAGAAGTATTTACACCGTCCACTACACCACAGTGGGAATTCCCGGTACGTCCAAGGCTGGACCTCTGGGGCATCGCACTTGGGTGAAGTTGTGCTATTTCCGTTTGGGGCAGTGTTGGAGGAGGTGGGGGGGTCATTTTATTTCGCTGAATCACACACAACTCACTCCCATCCCCACCCCAAGCCTCCACGCATACAGCACAGCAAATAGACCACATCACTGCGAAGACGCCAGCAAGCACCGACAGAGAAAAACAAAGCGCCCGGCAAGGGGCTTCGAGGCTGGGGTGGGCTGAGGTGGGCAGTGGGACAAGGGGGCCTGGCTGCCCTCCCCCAAGGTCCTGCTCCCGCCTCCCGGGGCCTGTTCCCGGGCAGCCACGCGATCCCAAGGCCCTCCCCTCCGGCCTGGGCGAGCTCTGTGCCCGGCAGAGCCCCAGCCAGGCTGACCCAGGGCAGATGGGGGCGGGGGCGCATAGCCCCAGTCCGACAGGAGGACCGGGGCGCCAGAAGGGCGCGCACTGGACATGGAGCACGTGAGCGCCCGGAACCGCCCAGGGGACGGTGGCCCAGACAGCGGGCATCTCCGGCCTCCACGCCGGCCGGCACTCACCGGACCAGGCGCGCCGCGCCGCGGGCCCAGCGTCCGCCGCTTCCTCCTCCTCCTCCTCCTCTCTTGACAAAATGGCGGCGGCAGGAAGTGCCGGGCGCC
>NW_022103927.1:1309955-1317750 GCF_000313985.2 Echinops telfairi | reverse complement strand
CTTGAGCTTCCGCTCTCGTCTCTGGAATTGCTGTCCGTTTGTGGGTAGCTCTTAAAGAGCGCGCTGCTTAAGGCAGGCATTCTTTACCAGTTGAGCTAAACTTGTTTGGTTTAAGAGATGCTTAAGGGAGTACTTTTGGTTTAAGGTTTAGATTATCGGGACAATAGTTTTAAAGGTTCATCCAGCTACCAGAGCTCCAGAAAGCTTGAATTCCAAGAGAGTTAAAAAATTCTATTTTGCGAGAGAAAGCTGGCGGTGGAGGTGAGCGGGGCGGGGGGCGGTGCAGCTTTGCGGGGATCGGCCTGAGAAACCAGCAGTTGGAGGAGGTGACCCGCAGACAGCGCAAGAGGCCGGGGGAAGGAACTGAGACAGTCTGAGTCAGGGTCGCGAGAAGGCCCTGAAGACTGAGGGGGAAGAAACAGGCGGGACGCCGCAAGCCGAGGGGAGGGAGCCCCAGCTGACCGAGGGGAGGGGTCTGAAGTCCTAAGGCGGAGGACTCCCCACATCCCTGGGAGAACTTCGGTAGGGCGCACAGGATTGGTCTGCCGAAGTCATATACCGTGGAGGCGACCCTCAGCGTGAGGGAGGACCCCACGGAACAACCCGAGGGACTCAGTGGGGAGCAGGAAAGAGGCTCCACAGACCGAGGTCCGGCTTGAAAGGATAGATCAGAAGCCTGAGGGGGGGGGTGCGGGGGCAACCAAAAAATGTAGGAAGGATATGATGGTAGAACCTATAGAGAAGGAGGATGGAAGGAGGGGCCCCCAGAAACTGAGGGAGAAGCTGAGGAGAGCCTTAGTCTGAAGGTGGCCCCCTGGTGGAAGGGCTAAGGTATGCTGAAAGGAGGCTGGAGTGGCCCCTTGCTGGACATTAATGAAGGGCCAGAGCAGCTAAGATGGGGAGTGACTTGGAAGGTGAGCAGGGCCCAGTGGGCCACTTTTCAAGATCTGCTGGTGAGAAGGTGCTAGCTGCCATCCAGGTGGCCCTGGTGACTTCTTTCCTATCCTTTAAGATTCAGTGCACAAGTCACTCCTTCGAGTGTGCCCTCACTAGAAATATGACCCGGAAGCCACCCAACCTCTTATGGGGCTCCCAGAGCACTGCACCTGGGTACCCCACTGCCATCCAGTCCGTTCAGACACAGCAATCCTATACAGGGTTTCAGAGACTGCGAATCTTTCAGAGTGCAGACAGCCTCATCACTCTCCAAGAGATCATGAACAGGAGGTATTTTTATGGTCCATTGAGGGGAAGGTTAGACTTGGGTCTCTTGCAGCTTACAATATTAATTTTGCAGAAATTTCTCTTGCCCTTCCCTTCACACTGTGAACATTTTCAGCTCCTTGTTTTATAAAATAGTTGAGTTACTAAAAAAAAACACGTCTAGGTGACAAAACATTTTCTTGATGACATATTTCAGAATCTTTGAATACAATGGGGTATCATGGAGTCCTTTAGTGCAAATGCTAAACAAATGCCTTTGGTTGCTAACTGCAAGGTTGGAGGTTTGAGTCCATCCAGAGGTGCCTTGAAGAAAGACCTGATGATCTATTTTCAAAAATTCAGCCCTTGAAAGGGGGGGAGGGAATATTCTCACTATCATACTATTTACTAGTTCTTCGCCAAAACCAAACCTGTTGCCACTGAGTTACCTCTGATTCATAGTGACCCCATAGACAGAGTAGCACTGCCCCATAGAGTTTCCAAGCCTTTATAGAAGCAGGCTACTCATCTTTCACCTGGGGAGTAACTGGTGTGTTCAAACCACCAACCTTTTTGGTAGTAACCCAATGTTTGACCACTGGGCCAATCCCCCCAAATACCATCAAGTTGCATTCAACTCATTGTATCCCTATTCGGAGTAGATTGAGCCTCAGAAAACCTCATCTTTCTCCCAAGGACTGACTGGTAGAGTCCAACTGCTGACCTTGCTGTTAGCAAGCAGCCCAACACATAACCCACTACACCACCAGGACTCTTCACCAGGGGCAATCATAAGGTCCTGGTTGAATTCTAATCTTTATTATTACAAAGCATGAGATACATTATTAGTTGCAAGAATCAAAGGAGGTAATTGCAACTGATTCATTCATAAGCTTCCTTTTAGCTCTGTATTTAATCATTCTCATAAATTATTTCTTATCTTATTACAGAACATTAGAATTTGTGGTTATCTTCTGACTCCTAGTTTTGCATAATTTGCAATTTACGGAAGATGATCAGAAACAAAAAAAAAAGAATACGGTAGAAAGGTACAAAGGGTGGTTGAATATGGCATAACAGCTTTTTTTTTAAGGAAACCAGAATATATCTTCATATCACTTTTGAATAATTTTTTAAATTATGAATTAGGTAGAGGAGAATTAATCCACTTTAAAGTGCCCTCCCCTATCACTGTCTTGAATAAAAATTCCTATTGCTTTATGGTTCACAGTGTGAAAATGTTCTTTCTACTTTTTCATATTACTGTGTATAATACCATAGAAGAGAATGATTAAAATATTAAGTGAAATAGTGTAATTCTCATGACTACCTTTAAAGGAGTCCCTGGTGGTTCACATGGTTAAGCGTCAGCTTCAAATGGAAGGTTGGAGGTTTGAGTCTACCTACAGGTGCCTTGGAAGAAAGACCTGGTGATTTACTTCTGGAAAACGAGCCATTGAAGACCCTGTGAAGCACAATTAGACTATGATACACATAGGGTTGTCATGAGTCAGCATGAAGTCCCTAACTAGTTTTTTACTGGTGGACTGATTTTAAATGTGTATTATTTGTTTTTAATAAGGCAAGATATGAACCGGTATTAACTATACAAAAGACTATAGAGGAAAAAGAACAAGTCTGCCTTTCCCTCCCCACCTCCCATTCTAGAATAACCTGCTGCCATCAATTGAATGAAAGCAGACCACACTCATAAGGAGATCTCACCATAGGAAGATTAGTGGGTCTAAACTGTAGCATAGGAGAAAGAACCTGTGGTGCTGAAGGAAGAAATTGAAGCTGCACTGAATGCATGAGCCAAACACAAGGCTCCAGGAAGTGATGGAATACCCATTGAAATGTTTCAGAAAGCTGAAGAAGCCCTGGAAGTGCTCATCTAGGCCAGGAAATTTGGAAGATAGCTACCTGGCCAACTGACTGGAAGAGATCCATATCTGTGCCCATTCCAAAGAAAGGTGACCTAACAATGCTCAAACTATAAAATATCATTGATAAAGCACACAAGTAAAATTTTGCATAAAATCGTCCAACAATGGTTGTGGCAGTACATTGACAGGGTTCAAGTTGGGTTCAGAAGAGGATGGCATGGACCTATGGCTATCATAACTGATGTCAGATTGATCTTGGCTCAAGGCAGAGATTACCAGAAAGATGTTTACTTGTATTTTATTGACCGTGCTAAAGCATTCAACTGAGTGGGCCATAACTAACTGAATAACCTTGAGAACAACAGAAATTCCATAACACTTCATTGTGTTTACTCAGAGACAATTGTCCAAACAGAACAAGGGAAAACTGCTAGTTTTACAATCAGGAGAGGTGTGTGTCAGGGTTGTAGCCTCTCACCATACTTGTTCAATCCATGTGCTGAGCAAATCAGAGAAATGGGACCATGTGAAGAAGAGTGCAGCCTCAGGATTGGTGGAAGGCTTATTAACCCGGGGTATGCAGATGACACACCTTGCTTGCTGAAAGCGAGAAGGGCTTGGAGGACTTGATGATGCAGATCAAGGATTGCAGCCTTCAGTATGGATTATAACTCAATGTAAAAAGAAGACCCAAATCTCACAACTAGACCAATAGGGTAACGTCATGATAAATGGAGAAAATGTTGAAATTGTCAAGGATTTTGTCTTACTTGGATCTACAATCAATGCTCATAGACGCAACAGTCAAGAGATCAAAAGACATATTGCAAAAAAAAAAAAAAGACATATTGCACTAAGTAAATCCTGTTGCACAAGAAATGCAAGGATGTTACTTGAAGGACTAAGAGGTGCCTGAATCAAGCCATGGTATTCTCCATTCCCTCATCTGCATGTGAAAGTTGGACGTTGAATAAGGAAGACCAAAGAAGAATCAATGCATTTGAATGGTGGTGCTGGAGAAGAACATTGAAAGTACCATGGACTGCTAAAAGGACCAACTGATCTGTCTTTGTAGAAGTAAGACCAGCGTGCACCTTAGAGTCAAAGATGGCAAGACTTTACTTACATATTTTGGACATGTTGTCAGGAGAGACCAGTCCTTGGGGAAGGACATCAGGCTTGGTAAAGTGGAGGGGCAGCGAAAAAGAGGACGGCCCTGGAGGAAATGGATTGACAAGGTGGCTGCATCAGTGGGTTCAGGCATAGGAACCATTGTGAGGATGGCACAGGACCCGGAAGTGTTCCGTTCTGTTGTGCATAGAGTTGCTATGGGTCAGAGCTAACTCGATGGCACCTGACAACAACTTAACTACAGTGGGGCTCATTGGGCCTCGAGGTGGTAGGGGACTGTGGTAGTCACCTAATCTGGTGTCGATTTAAGGATTGAGAGTGTAGGGGTGGTGTGAGGAACAGAAGGATTTCTCTTAAGTTGTCTCCCCAAAATATATGCCAGAGTTAGCTTGAGAATGACTGTTCTTTAGGCAGCGAAAATAGGTCAGAGGTTATTCTCCTTAACATCAGCCATCTAGAGCGGCCAGACTGTATAGTCTGAGTCACCCCAAATAGGGCCCATTCCTTTCTGTTATTGTTCCCTTGAAGCAGGGCCCATAGGCAAGCCCAGGACCACTCTAAGATGACTAAGCTTAGGCTACTATCTTGCCACACATGCCCCCTATTCCCTCCTCTTACTATTGCACATTCACCCCTAGGTCATCCCCCTCCTATTGCTTGTATTGCCTATGTTACAACCCCCTCTATGACGTGGGTTGTTATCTGCTATCAGGGGGCTTGCATGCCTCCCAGGATAGTAATTGCCTGCTTTATTGTATGAGACACCAGAATGATCAAACCTGTTCAAGGGTGAATTGCACTGCCCCTCTGTGATGCATGGTGCCGTGATGTATCCCCCTAAGTAATATGATGCGTGGTTAGCAATAAATAAGGAGGCTCCCTGGTTCTCTCGAAGGGTGACTGGCAAGGGTGGCTGGCTGGGGTGGCTGGCCGAGGGTGGCTGGCAGAGGGCGGCTGAGGGAGGAGGGCTGCTTCCCGGGTGGGGCTGCTCCCATGATGGCGGTGGATGAGAGGGCAGCTCCCGCGAGGGAGGCAGCTCCTGCTCTGGCAGCCGGGTTCCCCCCACGAGGACTACCAACCGGGGCGGAGGTGAGCAATGCTACCATGTAATATGTCTGACTGTATTATTGAAATATCTCTCATGCTCTCGATGACTTTAATATAATGCTTATATATCTCAACCGTACAATTGTGCATTACTGAACCCAGAACTGGTATTACTGAACCAGTAAGTTCTAGCAGCGGGTGGGGGCTGGCACCCCACCCACTCCTCCTTGCCACCTTTTAATTTTATACTACAGGGTGGAGTCTAGGCTTTCAATCTGGAGATAGCAAATGAGACTTTTGTGTGGGAATGGCCTCCTGAGAATTCTGGATATCTGGGAATTCCTTCTTGGAGGCAGGAGACACTATCTCTCTTGGTTCATTCCCTTGGAGACTCTTTACTGACAAGGCTGACTTCCTGCAAGGAATCCCTGAGAAGATGCCACATGGACCTACCCTGATGCAGCCCTGGGAACTGGAATGGCCACGTGGAGACCCCTGCCAGCGCTGAGATCCTTCTACCACCAAAGACTTTCTACCCACTGGCCTGTGATCTACATTCGGTATCATTGCATGTGTTTTGTGAGTCCGAAGAGGACTTTATAGATTGTTGACAGACATATGGGCTGATATCGGACTTATGACCTTGGACTGAACTGGGTTGAAATGTTTTCTCAATGTTCAATCCCTCTTGTATATAAACCTCTCCCTTATACACATATGTGTCTATGGATTTGTTTTTTTATTCCACCCTGACTAACACATTTTGGTAACTTGGGAGTGCGGTTCTGGAGAAACAAATTATAAAGATGGAAAGTAGATGTTTGTTTGACTTCTGCCTTACGGTAGTGGGTCTTCTTTGGCTAGCCAGAAGTCAGATATATCCTTGCAGTTTCCTAAGTTGTTTTTTAGGAAGAATATGGGAAATTAAAGCTTTGATTATTTTGTTTGGTTGTCGTTTTTGGTTATTCCTGTATGAAATGGCAAAAATGAATGTGATTAATGTATACTTTGAGCTCATGGGTAGAAATCACCGTTTGAATGTCTCAGAAACCATACTGCTTAAGGAAAATGGCTGACAGAAGATCAAACTGACTGACCGAAAACATGGATCTGTTTTGATGCCTTCAGAGACCTAATCCCATATTTTTTTATAAATAGAAGAGTTTAGATAAGGATTTAGATAAGTGAAATAAGGATTGACCTTGACTGTTTTAAGAATTGAGTTTAGTATCTGATTCTATGTTGTTTATACTGATTGCTTACGCTTATTATTGTAGATATAAGGATGTGTACAAATGATTTTGGGGAAGTATGAAAATAGAGCTCGTAAGCCCACTTGCCTCAAGCCATTAATTGGATCATTAGATGGGTTTAGGACACACCAGCAGAGAAGTCTCTGAGAAGATAAGCCCCACCCAGTACTTTGGAGTACTCAGGACATTTGCATTCCAAGAGACTTGCCTGGGGGCAAGCTTGACAGATTGAAGATAAAGGAAAAGGAACCCTTTGGATTTTGAAGTTTGAACTCTAGTGGTTTTTGTCAGAAGCTGGAAAAAAATCTGGAACCATGAAGAAAACTCCTCTCGGGGACTGAACTTTAAAGGGCCTGTTGGCAGACTGAAATGCTTGCTAGGTGACCACCTGGATCTACTTGTTGAGTGGAAGTGGGAGAAATGCAGCAATAAAGAGATGAGTTGAGTCTGGCCACTGACACCCGTGGACTTGGTTCACAGGAACTAGAGGAGAAGATGAGAGCGGATTGACTAGTCTAAAGTTCATGACCTAGCACAAGGGGGCTAGGATTGTTGAGAATTTGTGATGGGGCCCATGGTCTAAAGGCAAGGTGACCAATGGGCACCCTGTGGAGGCTGAGTGAGGCAGCCCACATTGAGTTGACCAGAACCCAACCAGATGAAGAGATTTTCGAGCCTGTGAGCTGGTGCATATTGCTGTTGACTTTATGGATGGCCTGTCCGGATTTGACTTTGCTTATGCATGTGGGTTTCAAAAGGTTCCAACTGGAATGAAGAGTCTTAACATCGGTATTATTGTCTCCTGAGAGCACTGGGTTGATGTAAGTGGGCAGTATAGAAATTGGATACCCAAAACTGGGGGAATAAAGGCATGAAGAAGTTGGTTTACAAACTTTCATAGGTGGGGGAATATTTCATAGGATTATAGGGCTAAGGGATAGGTGTTACTTAACTGAAATTGTTAGACATAGTTTGTTTTGTTCACTTATAGAGTTTTATGTTTAAATGAGGGTGGCACATATTGAATTGTATGCATTTTAGTTTTAGGTACACATATGATTTTATTATTGAAATTATATATGGCTAAAGAGTTATGTGAAAGTGTTAAATTGACAAGGGGTGGTCTGTGTTAGTCACCTAATATAGTGTCAATTTAAGGATTAAGAGTGTAGGGGTGGAGTCTAAACTGTCAATCTGGAGATAGCCAGTGAGACTTCTGTGAGCATGGCCTGAGAATTCTGGGAAATCTGGTACTTCCTTCTTGGAGGTGGAAGA
>NW_022103927.1:1307685-1309720 GCF_000313985.2 Echinops telfairi | reverse complement strand
CATATGGACTAATATCGGACTTATAACCTTGGATTGGACTGGGTTGGGATGTTTTCTCAATGTTCAATTCCTCTTGTATATAAACCTCTCCCTTATATACATATGTTTGTCTATGAATTTGTTTCTCCAGTCCACCAGACTAACACAGGGACAACTGACAGCATTTATTTGACAGACAAGATGGATGTGGTTACCATAATGGACAAAGAGTCGAAGTAGTAATTTGAGTAATCTGACTCATGTGGATTTATGGCACTGGCTACATAGGCAGGGTGTTCTATGAGTATAGTAGATGGGAAACATATTAAATATTTATTTGGAGTCCCCTCAATCAATTCCTAGACATAAGCCAGTTTACAGACATCAACCTCTTAAATAAAGAGGAGTAGGCTCCCCTGGAGGTAGGACCTTCTAAACTGCAAAAAACTTAATACTGCTAATCTTTCTCTCAGCCTTCCCCAAAGGGATCTACAGTCATTTGGAAGAGTGACTGTTCATCAGACTTTGGGAGGATTGCTAGATACTGACTCTGAATTGACACTAATTCCAGGAGATGTATACAGGTGCCAAGTTGACCAGAGGTGGACTGTGATAATAAAGTTTTTGTGACAATTTGACTGGGCCAGAATTTTCAGTGGTTTGATGGCTGTTGTTGCTGTTAAGTGCCCTCGAGGCAGCCCCAATTAGCAACCCCGTGCACAACAGAAGGAAACACTGCAGGGGCCTGTGCCATCCTCACCACTGTTCCTGTGCTCACAATGGTGTCAATGCCTGAGCTCTTCAGTGCCAATCCATCTCATCCCATCTCATCGACTGTCAAACATCCACCAAACTCCACTTTACCAAACATGATAACCTTCTCCAGGAATTGGTCTCTCCTGGTAATTGTGAACAAAGTATGTAAGACGATGAAGTCTTGCCATCCTTTCCCCTAAGAGCGCTCAGGCTGTTCTTTGTCCTAGACAGATAGGTTTGTCCTTTTAGCAGTTCATGGTACTTTCAGTATTCTTCAGCACCATAATTCAAATGCATCGATTCTTCTTTGGTCTTCCTTACTCACTGCGCAACTTTCACATGCATATGATGCAGTGAAGAATACCCTGGCTTGGGTTAGGCACACCTTGGTCCTCAAAGTAACATCCTCGCTCTTTAATACTCCAAAGTCTTGTGCAGCGGATTTCCCCAATGTAATATGAATTTTGATCTCTTGACTGCTGCTTCCATGAGCACTGATGGTGGATCCAAATAAGACAAATCCTTGACAACTTCAGCCTTTTCTCCGTGTATCGTGATGTTAACTATTAGTCCAGTTGTGAGGATTTGGGTCTTCCATGCTGAAGGCTGCGGCCTTGGTCCGCATCACCAAATGTTTCAAGCCCTCCTTTTCGACAAGCAAGGTTGCGTCATCGGAATACGGTAGATGGTTTTATAAGCCCTCCTCCAATCCTGACGTGGTTAAGTGTCTTAATTAAATTAGAGACGTTACTGCTGTCAAACGACGTACATAAAATAGCGGTCACAGTAGTCTTCAGAGATGCTAGGGCCCTCTTCATTGTTCAAACTTGTTCCTCGTTGTCGTGGTTAAAGGTGATTCCTCCAGGCGCTCCATGTATGGGCCCATGTGTTTTTCCTAATAAGTCAACGCAAACATGTCAACTTCCTAAGCTTTTGGATACCTTCTTCAGCATACCAAGATTGGTCTTGTATTTTAACTGTATTTATTGTAGGCCACAGTGCTATCCAGGTTTCAATGAATGAGCCAAATCACATCAGTACATTAAAAGTAATAATTTAAGCACCAGGTCAGCTGGATAGTAAAATTTGGAGCAGAATTTAAGATGGAATGGAAGGCAAGCTTTTGGCCAGCTAAAATTCACGCAAAGATAAAAGGCAGCAGCTAATAAAAGTGACAATGAGGACAGGCCATTGTGGGGGAAACAGTGAGTGCACCGCAGGGCAGTAGTGTATTCCTTTACAGCAGCACACACCAAGTCAGATGTCAGGCTGGAGGCTTTTATTTTCACTCACGTAGCTG
>NW_022103927.1:1303496-1305750 GCF_000313985.2 Echinops telfairi | reverse complement strand
TGACTTGCTACCTGAAAGGTCAACAGTTCAAACCCACTAGCCTCTCAGTGGGAGGAAAGATGAAGGCATCTGTTCCTATAAAGATTTACAGCCTTGGAAACCACATATAGGCTCTCTATGAGTCAGAAACCTCCCTTGTCTGTCACTGCCCTACTGTGGTGGCTTGCTTGCTGCTGTGATGCTGGAAGCGATATCACAGGTATTTCCAATCCCAGCAGGGGCACTCGGGGTTAATAAGTTTCAGCAGCACTCCCAGACCAAGAGCAAACTAAGAAGAAGGAATGCAACAATGTGGCTGCAACTATGCGTTCGTTCGTTCAAGCACAGGAATAATTGTGAGGCTGGTGCAGGACCAGACAGTGTTTCATTCTTTTGTCCGCAGGGTTGCTATGGACAGAACCCACAACAACAATGACGATGAGGACACCGAAAGATTTCTAGCCTCTGAAACCCACAGGAGCAGTTATATGGTGTTTTGTAAGGTTACTATGAATCAGAATGAACTCGGTGAATGAGCCAACTGTATGGAACAGCATGGGGCCTCAGGACTAGAAGAAGGCTTATTAACAAACTTCGATATGCAGATAACACTCGAAACACTTGCTGATGAGCAAGGACTGCGGCCTTCAGTTTGGATTACAGCTCAATGGGAAGAAAAGCAAAATCCTCACCCTTGAACCAAAAAGCAACAGCATGATGGATGGAGAAAGTTGTCAAGGATTTCCTTTTGCTTGGATTCACAGTTAATGCTCATAAAAGCAGCAGCCGAGAAATAAAATGACTTATTGCAGCAAGTCTGCTTGCACAAGACCTTTAAAATGTTGAAGAGCAAGAATGTCGCTTTGAGGACTAAGGTAAGCCTGACCCAAGCCATGTGTTAGACTGAATTCTCTAGAGAAGGAATATCAGACGCTTATATGTATGTGTAGATAGAAAGATTTATATCAAGAAATTGCTCACGCAGTTATAGAAACAGGCTAGTGCAGTCAGGTTCAAGTTCTTGGGTCATATGGTTGGCTGGAGGCCTCTCCCGACTCTAACTGCAGAAGTGGACAAACCAGGAGGTGGGAAGAAGGTGAGTAGTCCTTCGCTGATGGCTCCTAGGTTCAGCAGGCAATATGGCCAGATGTATATAAACCAAATGTAGCAAACAGACCCTGCAGAAGAAGTGAAGTGGTGGAGAAATCAGATGGTACCTGCCTATCAGAAAGGATAGCATCTGGGGTCTGAAAGGCTTGTCTTTAAAAAAGCAACCATCTAAGTGATGTGTCTGCAAAGTCCACATAGAAGAAGCACACCAGCGTGTGCGGTCAAAGAATTATTATTGATAATAATTATGATCAGAGGGGAGATTGTATTAGTACTTACATTCTGAGCACCCTGGTTTGCAAAAGGGTATGAATGGCAGTGGCAGCTCAAATTTCTTTTACAGAATCCCCACATAGACCGAGTCTCCATTGACTGCTTTCTGATCATTAACTGAAGATGTTGATAACCTAACCCTCAGGCAAAAGGCCTTGGAGAATGGATTGCCTCCACCCCTCTCTGGCCAGCCCAGGGAGGGGCAGTCTCTCTCTGAGGGGGTTGCCTGGAAGGGGACATCCTGCCTAAAGTAGATCAGTGAAAAAGAGGACGGCCTTGGATGAGAGAGGTTGACACAGTGCAGCGCAGCATGGCTCAAACCATCATTGCGAGGCTGTCACAGGGTCGGGCCGTGCTTCCTTCTGTTTTTACAGGAGGTTACGATGACTCAGACCCACCCGGCTCCATGACACGCAGCAACGGCAAATATCCTCAGCGAGAACCAGTTCCATAGCAGTGAGGGACACACATGCACACAGTTTAGAACTCCGAGCACCCAGATCTGCAAAGACTGCCTGCGTCTTCTAGCCCCAAGGGTCGGCAAGCTTTCGGTGAAGAGCTAGGTGATAAATATGAAAGGTTTTGTGGACCTTGGGATTCTAACCTTGGCACTGTAGAGCAGAAGCAGCCACGGATCATTTGTAAGTGAACAGATGTGGACCATATTCCAATAAAACCTTGTGGACACTACAATTTTAATTTCGTCTAAATGCCCTGGGTTACAAAATGTTCATATGTTTTAATCAGATGATGTGTCATTGAAATATGTTCTTCTGTAGTGTTCTTGACTAACTGGGCTTTCCCCAGCACTGTTGCTAATGTTAATTGATGATGTCATGGGGCTGATAGCCATCAACCTGGCAACCCACCTGTCGTTGTTGTGATTGTTAGG
>NW_022103927.1:1279824-1303082 GCF_000313985.2 Echinops telfairi | reverse complement strand
CTGTAATGCTTAGACCCTTCCTTCCCCAGCTGTTTCCCTGCACCATGCCATCACCGGATTTTCTTGGACACAGACCCAGGGGGTTGATGCTGAGTGCCAGAACAAACCCGGCACTCACTTCCCCACCAGTGCATCACGAGTGGAAGCCAAACTTGGATAACTTGGTGAGAAAGGGATTTCTGGTCCTTACATGACCTCAGAAGACAACCGAAGAAAACTACACCCCGGCCTCCTCTGAGCAGAAAACATGATGGTCTTTTTTCCTTTTTTGTTTGTTGATTTCTTGAATTTTGCAAATGTAAGACTCGTTGCCACATAGAAACAAGGGGAGCAGAGAACAGTAATCTGCGGATTCCTGCCATGGACACTTGAGTCTGGAGGGATCAACAAACTCTTGACCACACACAGGCTGCTTTCTTGTTAACTCACCTGGAACAAAACTGTGCTTTATAGTAAAAGCAGTTACCATTCCTTCAGCCAGTCGGGTCCCAGATAGCTTTCAGGGTCTTTGCAGTCTCTGCTACATTTTTATTATTAATTATGATTTGCATCGGGTTGCTCTGAGTCAGAATCGACTTGACGGCAGTGAGTCTGAGTTGGTGTTTGCTTCGTTTACAAGCATTTTCTGTCAAACTACAGTCACTGTGGACATCAGTATGGTGCTTCCTCAGACGAACGATGGGGATAGAAGTACCATATGACCCGGCAATCGTTGGACTTGGTAGATGCCCTGCAGAAAGAAAGAACCCAGCACTATTCACAGTAGGATGAAGATGGAACATGACCTAGATGCCCACTGGTGAAGAATGGATGGACCAACTGGTAAGTACAATGGGACCCTCTGAATCTTGAGGAATAATGAGGGAACGATGAAGCACATGGATCTGAGGGACAGTATGTGGAGTGACAGTCAATCACAAAAGGTCAAATATTGGATCAGACCACTGTTATTTAAAAAATCAAAAAAGTGTTTTATACAAATAGAAACAGACTTTGATGGTTAGCAGGGGTGAGAGGAGAAGGGACACAAGGGGAAACAACAGGCTAGAGAGTATTAAGTTGGGAGAAGGGGGAGATGGGACATAACATACTACAGGAGGGAGATTGGGGAAAGAGGGTGGGGCGATGAAACCGGATGAGCCATGGTAGGTTTGATTAAGTTGTTTAAGGTATTGAGTGCAAAAACTATAGTCTGTTATGTAAATCTCCAACTACTTCACAATAAAGGGACCAAAGATGTGAAACCTTAAACTATAGAGAACATTGATGAAAAAGATAGGCACACATTTAGGGGCCCTACATGGCATAAATACACGATCAGACATAATGAAAAACACATAAATGGCAAAAGACAAAATAGATGACTAGGACCCCCTGAGAGGTGCCTCAAAAGACTTCACGGGAAGAGTAGAAATAGAACCCACAGGCTGGGAAGAAAAAAGTGGCAATGACATAGCAGCCAAGAGACTGATCTCTAACGTGTACAGAAAACTTTAACATTTCAATGAAAACGTAATTCGATTGAAAAAGGTCCAAAGAATATGAACAGACACTTCATCAGAGAAGACGTTCAGGCCACAACATGAAGACATGATCATTAGCCACTCAAGAGATGCAAATCAAAATAACAATGAGATAGCAGATCACACCAGCATTAATAGCAAGGTTAAAACAAAACAACAAAATATTGGGTATGGAGAGACTGAAACACTTATGCTGTGGAAATCCATATGGCACGTCCTCCCAAATGTTGGGAACAGAAATACCAGGTGACCCAGTTTCTTAGGGTGGGTTCTCTAGAGAAGCAACACCAGTGAAACGTGTGTGTGTGTATCTATGTAGAAGTATGTGTGCCACCACTTGACTGTCAGTCTGTTATATTGTGGTGGCTTGTGTTTGCTATGAGGCTGGAAGCTATGTCACTGGTATTTCAAATGTTACTTTAAGGACTAAGGTGTGCCTGATCTAAACCATGGTATTTTCCATTGCCTCATCTGTATGTGAAAATTGAACACTGAATAAGGATGACCGAAGAAAAATCAATGCATTTGAATTGTTGTGCTGAAGAAGAATATTGAAAGTACCATGAACTGCTAAAAGGACAAACAGATCTGTCTCGGAAGATGTAAAGCCAGAGAGTACCTTAGAGGCAAGGATGGCAAGGCTTCATCTCACATACTTTGGACATGTTGTCAGAAGAAAGCAGTCCCCCGAGAAGGACATGCTGCTTGGTAAATAGAGGGGCAGGAAAGGAGACGTAGGGCCTCAACAAGATGGGTGGACACAGTGGCTGCAATATGGGTTTAGGTGCAGGAACAATTGTGAGGATGGTGCAGGACTGGGCAGTATTTTGATCTATTGTGCGTATGGTTGCTATGAGTACTGTGTTAGTCTGGGTACCTTAGAGAAACAAATCCACAGAAACTCATGAATAAGAGAGAGTTTTATATCAAGGGTAAGTGCACATCAAGAAAATATCCCAACCCAGCGCTTCCCAAGCTCCCAAGTCCAACATTAACCCATATGTCTGACACCAATCCACAAAGTCCTCCTCCATCTGTCAAAACACACACAGTGATGCTGACTGCAGGAGGAAAGCAGAATCAGTGAGCATGTAAGCATCTCAGCACTGGCAGGGGTCTCCACATGGCTGCTCCAGCACCCAGGGCTGCATCAGGGTAGGTCTATGAGGCTTCTCCTCAAGGATGTCTTGCAGGAAGTGAGCCTTGCCAGCTGAAGCAGGGAACTGGCTAAGGCAGCTTCACCCTGGCCCGACCATCACAAAGCAAGAGACCCCAGAACTTGAAAGGCGAGGCTCACCAAGCCATTTATCTCTCCACCCTTCAATTAATCCCACATGTGTTTATTGGCCAGGTTGGCACAATAAACTTTAACTGTATCAAGTACCAACTCAATGGCACCTAGCAATAGCGTGTGTGCGTGTGTACATGTATGTACACACAGAGCGAGGGCTTTTATCAAGAAAATAGCTCACGCAGTTGTAGAAGGGGGCAGGTTCCAATTCTCTGGAAGTTACAAATCCATATGTCAGATGTTAGGTTGGAGGCTTCTGACTTGTTTAGCTAAGGGGGCTGCTGGTCCCAAGATTGACAGGCAAAATGGCAAGCTACTGATGACTCCCAGGGTAGGCAGGTGACTGGCTCAAGTCCCAAGAAGTTGAGCTAGGGGGATGAGCCAGATGCAGGATCCAGGCCCAGCAAAAAGTTGACAAGCTTTTACAGGGGGCCCACTTATATTGGAAACAGACCACATCCCAAGGACACTTCCTTTCAATTGATTGAAAGCTGTGATCTGTGTAAAGGTGTTGCCTTCTACCCTGCTTTTCTTACACTGATTAATTGCTCATCCCTCGCTCAGCCGTTGAGTTAACTGCCACTAAAGGACAAGTAGAATTGACCTTTTGGATTTTCAAGACTTTCACTCTTTACAGAAGTAGGCAATCTCATCTTTTTCCTTTGGAGTGGCTGGTGGATTTGAACTACTGACTTTGACAGCTAACCCACCATACCAGAAGAGCTCCATTGACTGTTCATAGCAGATCCCGTTATGGAGGTAATTACATTGTGTTAGGCGACATCCTGGGGAATTACTGCCAAGCCACTCAATCCTGGCCCAGCAAAGTTTACACAAAACCTTTACTATCACACTGAGTAATCCCTCTACTTGGCATATATCCTAGAGAAATAAGAGTCAAAACATGAATCGCAATATAGACACCCGTGTTCCCAGCACTTTTCTGTCGGTTTGTGTGTGTGTGTTCCTGTGATGCTGCGAGTTATGTCACTGGGGTTTCTACCACCAACAGGGTCACCCGAAGTGAACAGGCTTCAGCAAAACTTTCAGCCTGAGAACAGACTACACAAAGGAACAGGCTGTCTGCGTTGCTGGAAAGAGCCAATGCAGGCTTTGGGAATGGCAGGGGAACATTGTCAGATCCTGAAAACCGCATGAATAGCAGGAGCGCATTGCGAGAGAGCGTGCCAGGAGATGCGCCCTTCAGGTCAGAAGGCTCTTCAAATATGACTGACGAAAAGCTACCTTCTCAAAGGAGAGGCCATCAGAATGACTTGGATGGAGCACAGCCTTTGGGAGTAACGTCTTTGGAATCTTCATGGGGTACAACCCAAAACGAGAAGCAGCAGCTTCAAACATTTATTAACAAGAGGAAGTTGGAATGTACAAAGTATACATCTAGGAAAATTAGAGACTGTCAAAATAAGATGGAAAGCATACAGACAGATCTCCTAGGCAGTAGTGAGCTGAAGTAGACTGGTATTGGCCATTTTGAATCTGAAAATCATATCATTTATTTTGCTGGGCATGACAAATCCAAGAGGAATGGTGTCGCATTCATTCTTGAAAGGGCGTTTCCAGATCTATCTTGAAGTACAGTGTTGCTTGTGATAAATAATATCTAGCCACATAAAAAGAAACCCAGTCAATACAATTATTATTCATATTTATTCCTTAGCCATTAAAATTAGTGATATAGAAACTGAAGAATTCTACCAATGTAGAATTGAGCGAATATGCAATCAAGATGCATTGATAGTTATCAGTGATTAGAATGCAAAAGGTGGAAACAAAGAGGAAGGGACAGGAGTTGGAAAATATGGTCTTGGTGATAGACGTGAAGCTGGGGATCGCATGATAGCATTTTGCAAGGCCCGCGACTTGTTCATAGCAAATACCTTTTTTCAACAATACCTGTGGATTTCTCCAGATGGAATACACAGAAATCAAATTGCCTATATCTGCGGGAAGAGACAATGGAGAAGCTCAGTATCAACAGCCAGTGGCCAACTATGGAACTGTGAGTCATCAATTGCTCATATGTACATTTCAGATAGAAGTTGAAAAATTAAGCCCATGAGAGGGAAAATACAACCTGAGGATATATCCCACCTGAATTTCTAGAACAGCTGGAGAACATATTTGGTGCATTGAACACTAATGACAGAAGACCTGATGAGCTCTAGGATGACATCAAGAATATTCAAGAAGAAAGCAAAAACTCCTTAAATAGAGGAAAGAAAGGATCAAGGTAGAAGTCTGAAGAGATTCCAAAACTTGCTCTTAATCATAGAGGAGCTAAGGCAAATGGGAAAAATGCAGAAGTAAAAGAGCTGAACAGAAAACTTCAAAGGGCAGCTTGAGAAGACAAAGTAAAATATTACAAGGAAATGTGGATAGACCTAGAGTTAGAAAAGGAAGAACATGGTAGAAAGAAAACGTTTTGCAAATGATGATGGCAACATATGTACACATGTGTTTGACACAATTGAGGTCTGGGTTGTTATAAGAGCTGCAAGATAATGGGACACAGAGGGGACTGGGTGGCTGACAACAGCTCATGTCATGTCCCCTTACTGGAGCAGACTGCAACAGAGGACAATTCTGGAGTCACAGGGTGGGGAAGTAGTGCAGTCTGAACCTCCCCACAGTGGGGCGGACCATGAAGGGAACACACCAGACCAGCAGATAGAGCAAAGCAAAGCTACAAAACCCTGAGGAGCCCCCAAAAGGGACTCCAGGCCGGGAGGGGCAGCTCCTGGACAGTCATGGAGGCCAGCAAAGAGACCTGGGATTTTTGGCTATTTCTTCTTTGTTTTTCACCTTTTCTCCCTTTTCTTTTTCTTCTTGTTTCTTCTCCTTTTCTCTTTTCAATCTTTTTTTAAATCAGTTTGGGCTGTGTCACAGTGTGCCTACCTATATAAGATAGGCATGGGAAGTGTACCGGGGAGAAAGCAGTGGGACTAACAGTCCCGGGGAGACCTGGGGGGTGAGGATGGTGGGGGAAGGGGGTGGTGAGCAGGGAACACCTTAGAGAGGGGAACAACTAAGGATATTAGAGTCAATAACAGGAGGAGATATGGATGGGGGGCTGTCAGAGCAGCAGCAAACTACCTAAGAGGAGGTACCAAGAGGCAGAAATAAGGCAAAAGTGGTGGTGGGGCGGGAGGAAGGTAAAAGGAAACAGAGGAAGGGCCTAGGAAGCAAAGCAATGGATAGAGGCATAAACATAGTGTACGTGTGTAACTACATTAATCCACAAAAATAGAGGTATTGGCCTATGTACATATATTTATATGGCAATACACTGAGGTAGTGGACAGACTTCGGGCCTCTGCTCATACCCTCCCTCAATACAAGAACACTTTGTTCTAACAAATTGGCAGTCTGAGATGTTCACCCTCCTGACACAGTCGCTGAAGACAAAACAGGTGCATAAGCAAATGTGGTGAACAAGGCGGATGGTACTCTGTAATTAAAAGATATAGTGTCTGGGGTCTTAAAGGCTTGAAGTTATACAAGTGGTCATCTAGCAAAGAAGTAGCAAGTCCACACGGAAGAAGCACGCCACCGGTGGGATCCTGAGGAGTCATTGGGACTGGGTAATAATCATCAGAAGACACATCACAAACAAACAAACAAAAACATATTCTTGAGCGTGAGGGGGCTTGGAGCAGAGACCCAAAGCCTATCTGTAGACAATGGAACAACCCCCCCAACAGAGGGGCCATAGGGAAGGGAAGAGTCAACCAGGGTAAAGCATTGATGAAACACACTATATTCCTCTGGTTCCTTGAGGCTTCCTCACCCCCCACTACCATGACTCCAGTGCTGCTCCCAATTCAGACTAGACCGGAACATGTACACAGGTACAGATAAGAGATGGGAGGTCATGACACACAGAATCCAGGAATAGGAGTGGGAATAACTATACCAGAATGGTAGGGGGAAGATGGGGAGGAGGAAGGAAGAAAGGGAGAACCAATCGTAATTATTGACATATAACCATACACCCCTCTCCAGGGGGAAGAACAACAGAAAACAGGGAAGGGAGACAGCGGTTGATGTGAGATATGAAAATAATAACAATTTATAATCTATCAAAGGGTTAGGAGGGAGGGGGAATAAAAAGAGGAGTTGATACCAAGGGCTCAATAGAAAGTAAATAGGGGGAAAATGAGGACCTAATATCGGGGGTTTAAGTGGAGAGAAAATGTTTTGAGAAACGATGTACAAATGCGCTTTACACAATTGATGTGTGTATGGATTGGGATAACAGTTGTATGAGCCCCTAATAAAATGTTTAAAAAAAAAAGAAAGTAAATGTCTAGAAAAGAATGAAGGCAACATATGTACAAATTCGCCTGATGCAAGTGATGTATGGATTGCAACGAGTTGTAAGGGTCCCCAATAAAATGATCTTTTTAAAAAAATGATCTTTTAATAAAAAAAGGAAGAACATGTTCTTCCAAAAAAGGAAGAACATGCTCAACATATCTTAAACTGAAAGAACTCAAGAAAAAAGTCTAGCTTCAAGTTGCCATACTGAAAGCGTCTATAGGCAAAATATTGAACGATGCAGGAAGAATCAAAAGAAGATGGAAAGAATACACAGTCGCTATACCAAAAAGAACTAGTCAACATTCAACCATTTCAAGAGGTAGCAAAGTCAAGAACTAATGGTACTGAAGGACAAAGTTCAAGCTGCACTGGAGGTTAATAGCCAAAAACAAGACTACAGGAATTGACAGTATACCAATCGAAATACTTCAACAAGCTGATGAAGCATTCACTCACATCTATGCCAAGATATTTGAACAGCAGATACTTGGCCAACTGACTAGAAGAGATCCATATTTGTACTAAAGAAAAGTGACCCAACAATGCACAAATTATAGAACAAGGTCATTAATATCACATGCTAGTAAAATTGTGCTGCAGTACATTGACAGGGAGCTGCCAGCGATTCCTGCTGGGTTCAGATGAGACCTTAGAGCAAGGGATATCATTGCTGATGTAAAATGGATCTTGGCTGAAAGCAGAGAAAGATGTTTACTTCTGTCTTATTGACTATGCCAAGGCATTCAACCGTCTGGACAATAACGGACTATGGGTAGACGTGAGAAGAAAGGCAATACCAGTACACCTCATTGTGCTCCCGTGAAACTTGTACATGGATGAAGAGACAGTGTGTGAGAACAGGACAAGGGAATGAATAGCTTAAAATCTAGACTGGTGTGTGGCAGGGTTGTGTCCGCTGATCGTACTTACTCAACCTGCCTGCTGAGCAAATAACCACAAAGTTGGATTTTATGAAGAAGCACTTGGCCTTAGGGCGGGAGGAAGGGTTAGTTAACAACTTGTAGTACACAAATGACACAACCTTGCTTGCTGAAAGTGAGAAGGCGTTGGAACACTTGGTGATGAAGATCAAGGATTGCGGCCTTCAGTATAGATCACTACTCCATGTAACTCCAAATTTACCACTGACTCACAGGGACTCTGTAGGACAGAGTAGAACTGCCCTATCGGTTTCTGCGACTAACTTTTTACAGAAGTAGAAATCTTCCTCTTTCTCTCGTAGAGTGGCTGGTGGTTTCAAACTACTGACCTTGCAGTTAGCATCCCAGTGTGTAACCACTAATATCCTCACAACGGGACCAACAGATAAACATCGTGGTAAATTAAGAAACACTGAAGTTGTCAAGGATTCTGTCTTGCTTGGACCCACAATCAATGCTCATGGAAGCAGCAGTCAAGAGATCAAATAAAGCATTACATCGGACAGATCTGCTGCCCAAGGCCTCTTTCAAGTGTTGAAAAGCAAGGTTCGCCTGACCCAAGTCATGGTATTTTCAAATCGCCTCATATGCACGTGGAAGTTGGACATTGTATAAGGAAGAATAGAAAAGGATGGATGTATTTGAATTATGATGCTGGTGAAGAATATTGAAAGTACCGTGGACGGCCAAAAGAACAGACCATTTGGAAGAAGTGTGGCCAGAATTCTCTTTATAAACAAGGTGGTGAGACTTGGTCTCACGTACTTGGGACACAGTATCAGGAGAGCCCGGTCCCTGGGAAAGGATTTCCAGCATGGAAAAGTAGAGGGGCAGTGCACAAGAGGAAGACTGAACAGATGGATGGGCACAGTGGCTGCAGTGCTGGCTTCAAACATAAAAACAATCTGAGGACGGCACCGGACTGAGCTGTGTTAGAGTTGCTGTAAGTCGACACTGACTTGATGGCACCTAGCAACAACACACCCATCTTCACTGCCAAACCCAAGGTCGATCTCAACTCCGGCAACCCTCTAGGGCAGGGTAGAACTGCCCCTGTGAGTTTCCAAGACTAACTTTTTTTTTGGTGGTATAGTTAATTGCACTGAACATTTCTGAGTGTGCTACATGACAGAGATTCTTCTATTTTTTTGCATTAAGTATACAGATATTTCATTTCTTTTTAAATATCATTGGCTTTTATATTAGCTATTATTTTCTTTATGTCTATTTGTTCCCCTGCCCCGCTATACTTTTTAAAAAAATACTTTTATTGGAGGCTCTTGCATCTCATCACAATCCATACATTCATCCAGTGTGTCAGGCACCTTTGCACATATGCCGCCATCATCATTTTCAAAGCGTTCTCTTCCCACTTGAGTCCCTGATATCAGCTCCCCATTTCTTCCCCCTCCCTCCCCCGTCCGCCCTCCCTCACAAACCCTTGATATGTTATAGATGATTATTTCCATATCCTCTGTCACCTCTCACCCACTTTTCCATTATTCGTCCCCCTGGGAGGGGGTTATAATTGACCCTTGTGATTGAGTCCCCCTTTCTCCCCTCACCCTCCTCTTATCCTCCTGGTATCTCTACTCTCCTTGTTGGCCCTGAGGGGTTTATCGACCTTGGGTTCCCTGTGCTGCGGGCTCTTCTCTGTAGCAGACTAATTTTTTACAGTAGTAGAATGTCCTCGCTTTCTCCCATGGCGCAGAGGGTGGATTCAAACTGCTCACCTTGTGGTTACCAGCTCAACTCCTAACCACTACGCTACCAGTGTTTCATGTTCGTCGCAGCACTGTTCAAAAATAGCAGACAGCGGAAACAGCCTGAATGTCTATCAGTGGAAGAATAAATCAATAAACTTCGTATATGCACCCAATGGAGTGGTACTAAACAACAGCGAAGAAGAAGTGAAACGGTAAAACACCTCACGGCATGGATGGATGCGAAAGACATGCTGAGCAAAGTTCATCAAACACGAAAGGACAAATATCATATGATAGCATTGTCAGAGGGGGAAAGTCAGCAAAGCTTTTATACAAAAAGCAACTGACTGGAGGGGAAATGGAGAGAAGGGGAAGCAATGGGCTAGAGAGTAGACAGCGTTAACTTGGGTAAAGGGAGACGGGGGTAGGGGTGGGGAAAGGTGTGTGTAGGGGAACCAGGACAAGCCATTGGGAGGTTTGGTAAGTTGTTAAAATGCAAAAATGATCCACTATGTCACCCCCACCTAATTCACAATCAAACGTTTGAAGAAAAAAACACCACTCACCTGTTGCACTGAAAATGGTTTGTTGGACGGGCTATTGGGCAGAGGCAGACAATTGCAATTAAAATGGGGTGTGACACGGGGCTGCTAGGATGAAATACTATACATACAAGAGCAGGAAAATAATGTCTCAGAGACCTGGAGGCTGGCCGTCTGAGTGCAGGGTGTCTGAAGGACCATGTTCTCTATGGCTCCATGGCAGCGGTTCTCAACCTTCCTCACGCCTCAACCCTTTCAGACAGTTCTTCATGGTGTGGTGACCCCCCAACCATAAAATTAGTTTCATGGCTACTTCATCACTGTCATTTTGCTGCTGTTATGAACCTGGCCACCCCTGTGAAAGGGTCGTTTGACCCCCAAAGGGGTCATGACCCACAGGTTGAGAACCGCTGCTCTATGGGAAGATTCTTTCTAGTCTCCATCAGTTCTGGAAGCCCTGGGGGTTCCTCGGCTTGCAAGTCCAGCATCCATCTCTAGTCATATGACCACCTTCCTCTGTATCACCTCTCTTCTTCTAAGAACATCACTCAGATTGAATTAAGACTCACCCTACCCCAGTATGGTGAGACCCTGGGTGATGCAAACTGTTAACAGGCTTAGCTGCTAACCAAAAGGTTATTGAAAGGCCTAGTGATCTTGTTGTTACTATTGTTAGGCACCAGCAAGGTGATTCGAACTCAAACTAAAAAACCCACTGCCATCGAGTTGCTGGTGACTCACAGCGACCCTATAGGATGGGGTAGAACTGCCCCTTTGAGTTTCTGAGACTTTAACTGTTTACAGGCTGGTGGGTGAAAAGTCTTGTGGATCCAGTGGCGGTGGAAGCATCTCAGCACTGGCGCAGGTCTCCAAGCAGCCCCTCCAGCTATTCTATGAATGTTGCTTCGCAACTGAGCTGCACGTGGCTTGTCATCAGGTGAGTTAAAGCAGAAAGAGAGTGTGTCCCACTGCCAGTAAGAAGAGAGGAAGTACCAGAATCCTCACGAGAAGGTCACACCCACAAGGAGGCATCCCTAGGGTGTGACCTGATTGACAGGCTAGACTCCACCCCTTTATTCTTATTTATCAAGTTGACATAAAACTGTAACTACCACAGCAGCCTGCTGTGTAGCACAACAACATACTGCCCTGTCCTGCCCTACCCTCACAATCATTGTAGCTACTACATCAATTCATCTCATTCAGGGTTGTCCTCTAATTTTTTGACTCTACTTTACCATGCATGCTCTCCTTCCACAGGGACTTAGTCCCCTCCTGGTAACACGTCCAAAGTGTGTGAGATAAAATCTCACCATCCTTTCTTCGAAGGAGAATTCTGACTGAACTTCCAAGGCAGATTTGCTGTTCTTTTCAATACTCTTCACCAACTTCGTAATTCAAATGCATTAATTACTGAGTTTCCCTTATTCATTGAGCAGCTTTTGCCACCTATTAAGGCAATTGAAATTACCATGTGTTGGGTCAGGTACACATCAGTCCTCAAAGTAACATAATCACTCTGTAATGTTTTATAGAGGTCTTTGTAGCAGATTTCCCCAATGGAATGCTTCCATGAGTGTTGGCAACGTCAATCTTTTCTCCATTTACCATGCTGTTGCTTACTGGTCTACTTTTGAGGACTTTTAAAATTTAGTGTTGAAGTGTTATCCGTGCTTTTACAATCCGAAGATTGTAGCCTTTGATCATCAGTAAGCGCTTCAAGTCCTCCTCGCTTTATCAGCAAGCAAGGTTGTATCATACGCATATCGCAGGTTGTTAATAAGCCTTCCTAATCTATTATTTGGGGACACAATTCAATCCGTAACAGAAAGTGGTTTTAAAAGTTTCAAAGTGGGAAGAAGATGGAAATGTTGCACGTGGGATAACTGTTAGTGGGGACAAGTCCGGGGATCAGAGAAGGAATAACGGTGGGAGTTTTCCGCATGGCTGATCATCCACTTTGGAACACAGCTTTGTCTTTCCTGAGGAAGTTGGAGCTCTGTAACCTGTTGTTAGCTGTCATCGACTTGCCCCTCACTCATGTGCAACCCCATGCACAATGGAACGAAATGCTTCCTTTGCTTGCACCATCTCCATGATCAATTACACAGTCTAACAACAAAAATGTTTTTCTCAGTGCCTTGGCTTTTAGGCCTGTTTCTGGGGTCATTTGGGCCACTGATTCTGAAAATTGCATTGCTAGACCGCACCAGCTCTACTTTCTTTAGATACGGTGTTTTACTATAGTTTCAGGTATTAAGTAATACTAATTTATTAATTTATCATCCTACTTCTAAATATGAGAAGAATTCAGACCTATAAATTACAGGATAAGGCCAAAAAGGTAAGAAATATTTGAAAAATTATTATATATTAAGGGATTCCCAAGGTGAGATAGTTTATTGTGCCAGCCTGGCCGATAAACACAAGTGGGATTAACTGAAGGGCAGAGAGATAAATGGCTTGGTGAGTCTCGCCTTTCTTGTCTCTCGCTCTTTGATCATCGGACCAGTGTGCGGCTGCCTTGCTTGTTCTGTGCCTCAATTTGAAGGCTACACTGCCTGTGGGACGCCTAGCCTGTGGACTGTGTCGCTGTAAGTTGAGGTCCCTTTAAGACATCTCTGGAGCTGGGGACTGGCAGTTGGTGACCTGCCTTGTGATTGGCTGCTGTGCTGACATAGCCTAGCTCTCTCTATAAATAGAGGAAGATCTGGCAGCAGACTAGACTTGAAGGACTGCTAGTCTGTCACAACTCTCTCTCATGGGAGTGAGTTGTATTGAGCCATTTGTAGTGCTTTATAATTTAACCGTTCATTTCTTGTATTATATATTTATCTGTATATGATTTAACAGTTCATTTCTTGTTATATATCTAATTATCTTTACAAATAATTATATTATCAGCAATTTGGTTTTATCTCTCTAGAGAACCCTGTCTAACACACAAGGGAAGCTTTCATCCAAGGGAGAAAGACAAAGCTTTCTACGCCTGCAGAGTTATGGTCTTGGAAACCCTAAGGGGCAGCTCTACCCTGTCCTACAATGCATCCATTCAGACTCATAGCAACCCTGGAGATCACCGGGTGTTTCTTCCTAGTGCATCTTTGTCTGGAAACTGTGGTGAAACCTGTTCATCCTAGCACCAAGCAAGCTTCCACGGACAGCGGTGACTGTGTGGGAGGTGTACAGGCCAGGATCAAACTTGGATCTCTCACGTGAAAGGCGAGCCTTCTACCATTGATCTATCCCGGCCCTCTGTGTCCTTTGGCCAAGCAATTCTAATCCCACAGAAACTTTCACATCTACATAGCAGGACACACACTTCAGAGGTTCAGAATAATACCATTTTCAATGGCCCATATGGGAGACACTCCCAATGCCCATGGAGGGTTGGACAGGTAATCTGACATGTGATGAACATGAACCACATCAGGGCACATACAACAGGAACCCAACACGGCGGCCAAGCAGCAAGGTGGGACAGTGTGCAGGATCTAAGCTGTTCCTATGTAGACAACTTTTGTAAGGGAGCAAAACTCTTACCTACCGCCTGCTGTTTGTCAGCATGTGTGTGACTCTGGTGTGCTCCATGTTGCGACGCTGGATGTGACACCACCAATATTTCAAATCCCAGCAGGGTCGCCCGTGGTGGGCAGGTTTCAGCAGAGCTTCTAGGCTAAGACAGACTAGGAAGAAAGGTGTGGCAACCCACTGCTGAACCAGCCAAGGCCAGCCCTGTGCACCACAACAGACCCGTGATCACGAGGATAGCGAGGGATGTCAGGCACGAGCTCGCTGTGAATGCGGACTGGATGGCAAAAACATCACAAAGCGAAGTAACTGACAACAAATAAGTAATAACCTTTACCGAGGACTGGCATACAGAAGTCTGTGTTCTAACTGCCCAAGGGTATTATTGGGGAGGGAACTGGGCTGGGGTTGGATTTTTCCAACATGTACATGTGCTCTATTTATTGATTCTCCTTTATCTTCATGCTTTTCCTGTGTGTATTCTTGTGTTCATGTCTTTTTCCTTTTCCATTAGAGAAAGTCCCTAATTTACACCTGGGTTCACTCTTGGGGTTGTCCAGTCCTATGGGTTTTGTCAACCGAGCAACGCCATGTGTCCACCAGTTACAGTGCCCGACAGAATTGTTACACTGCCCTAAAAGCGCCCCATGGTCCACTGATGCCACCTTCTCCCCCGCCCCCTCCAACCATTTGGCAACCACTGATCTTGGCATTGTCTCTGTAATTTGTTTTTTATTTCCCCAAAATGTTCTGTGCTTGCAATCATACAAGGTATCGTCTCTTCAGATTGGCATCTGAAGGGAGAGAAAGAGCAAGATCAAGTCATTTATCTGAACAGCACTGTGTTTGGGTGGAAGAGGCCCATAGGGCGAAGTGCTCTTGATGAAGTTGCGAGAGACAAAGCTCCGATCTGGTGGCCAGGAGATCAACATTCCTGCAGGGGTGCAAATGGTTCCTATGCTCGGCTGCCAACCCAGAGTGGAGAGTCTCGTCCACCTGCACACACCTTGGAAGGAAGGCCTGGAGATCTGCTTCTGAATTATCAGCCCCCACAAACCCTGTGCAGCACAATTCTCTTGACACATGTGGGGGTGCCAGAGTTCTCCGTTGACTTAATATCAACTGGCAAGCAAGGGGGAAACACTGCTGATTAAACTTTGGCCCAAGCCACTGGTGGCTACACAGGCGAAAGGCCTTGTGGGAACATCACAGCATCGGAGCAAGAAGCAGTGGCGCATGAGACTGTCCTGCCAGTACATCGTGCTCTATGCAGGGAAAGGTTCTCGCCGGGGCTGGTGGTCAGGATAGTTGCAATTGGACTATTTTAGAGAGAGGATGCCTGATAGAACTTCTGCATGAGCAGGCTGTTTTAAAGGTTTGGAGGACCAGCCCACTCCTCCTGGGTGGAAGTAGCTCAGGACTAAACGCCGACATGGCATTTGTCGCTTTCCTTCTGGGGACTAGTGGGTTCCTGAAGCAACCTCTTGGGATCTTTAGCGAAGAAGAACATCTCTTTCTAGACCAGGCTTGGGCCAGGCACACCTTAGTCTTCCAAGTAACATCTTTGCTGTTCAACACTTTTAAGAGGTCTTGTGTAGCAGATTTAGCCATTGCAATCCATCCTTTGATCTCCTGACTGCTGCTTCCATGGCCACTGATTGTGATCTAAGCAACATGAAATCTTTTGACAATATCATTATTTTCTCTGTTTATTATGATGCTTCCTGTTTGTCCAGTTGGGAGGATTTGGGTCTTCTTTACATGGAGTTGTAATCCATACTGGAGGCTGCCATCCTTGATCTTCATCAAGTGCTTCAAGTCCTCCTCACTGTCGGCAAGCAAGGTTGTATCATTTGTGTACTACAGGTTGTTACCTAAGCCTTCCTCCAATCCTGAGGCCGAATCTTCTTCATAAAATCCAGCTTCTCTGATTATTGTGCAGCATACTGATTGAATAAGTATGGCGAGAGGCACACCTTCCTGTGCACACCTTCCCTGGTTTTTTAATCCATGCAGTGTGCCCTTGTTCTGTCCGCACTAGTGCTACTTGATCCATGTACAGGTCAAAGAGGGATCCTAGAATTCCCATTCTTCTCAAGGCTATCCATAGTTTGTTATGATCCACACAGTCAGTGCCTTTGAGTATTCAACCAACGCAAGTAAGCACCTTTCTGGTATTCCCTACTTTCAGTCATGATCCATCTGACATCAGCAATGATATTCCTTGGGAACAGGGAACAGTCTCTTCTGAATTCAGCCTGAATCTCTGGCAGCTCCCTGTCAATGTACTGCTGCAACCATTCTTGGATGATCTTCAGCAAAGTTCTACTTGCATGTGGGAACAGTGACTATTCTATAGTTTGAGCATTCTGTTGGGTCACCTTTCTTTGGAATGGTACAAGTATGGATCTCTTTCAGTCAGTTGGCCAAGTTGCAGTCTTCCAAATTTCCTGGCATAGAGGAGAAAATGCTTCCAGTGCTTCATCAGCTTGCTGAAACATTTTTTTTTTCAAATTTTAATAAATCCTTTTACTGGGGGCTCTTACAACTCTTTTAACAATCCATACATCATGCTGAAGCATTTCAACTTTCAATTTCTGACGCTTTATTTTTGGCTAATGCTTTCAGTGCAGCTTGGACTTATTTCTCAATACCACTGGTTCATAGCTCATAGGCTGAAGTGGCTGAACGTTGACTAGTTCTTTTTGATACAGTGGCACTGTGTATTATTTCCATTTTCTTTTGATGCTTCTTGCATCATTCCATTTTTTTGCCCACAGTATCTTTCAAAATTGCAACTTGAATTTTTCTTAAATTCCTTCAGATTAAGACATATTGAGCATGTGCTTTGTTTTTGCTTTTCGAAGTCTTTTTGCACATTATAACATTTTACTTTGTCTTCTTGAGCTGCTCTTTGAAATTTTCTGTTCAGCTCTTTGACCCATCATTGCTTCCATCTACCTCAGCAGCTTTATGATCAAGAGCACGTTTCAGAGTCTCTTCTGACATCCAAGTTGATCGTTTCTTTGTTGTCTTGTTAATAACCCTTTACTTTCCTCTTGAATGATGTTCTTGATGTGCAGATCTTCTGGCATTAGGGTTCAATGTATCACACCTGTTCATGAGATGTTCTAGAAATTCCAGGCGGGGTAGGGTCACTAACTTGCTTTTTTTCAGCTTCATCCTGAACTTACACATGAGCAATGGTGTTGCTTTCCAGAGTCAGCTCCTGGCCTGGTTTTAGCTGCTGATATTGAGCTTCTCTGTCATGTCTTCCCACAAATGTAGTCGATTTGATTTCTGTGAAAATTCACCTATTTTTTTGTTGAAGAAAGATATTTGCTATAAACAAGTGGTTGGTCTTGCAAAATTCTACTATGTGACTGCTATTTCTATCACCAAGACCACACGTGTATCTTCCAATTGCTGTTCCATTTCCAACTTTTCCATTCCAATCGCCAATAATTTATCAATGCATCTTGATTTTTTAACTGAAATTTTTATCGATCTCAGAGACTGAAGATGTTTGTAGAATCCTTTAATTTCTTCAACACTAGCTTTCATAATTGTTGCATACATTTGAATAATAGTTGGCGACTTCCTTATCTGAGCTCGTTAGGTTGTGGAATCCGTCCGGGGAGTTCTTCCCTGCCTTAACAAAGCCTTTTCTTTACTTCTCAAACAAACAAAACATTTGAGTAATAGTTGTATTGATTGGATTTCCTTGAAGGTGGGTCGCTATAATCCTCAAAGACATTATACTTCGATATAATGTAATGCAATGCCCTTGTTGACTATGAACGCATTATCATTCCTCTTCTTTGCGTCGCACCAGTGGAGTAAACCATGATTTTCCATGCAAAGTGGCCAGCATCAGTCCACTTCAGCTCACCAACTCCTAGTATCAGTCTCTATGTGTTCCATTCCTGATGACTTCCAACTTCCCTAGATTCCTATTTGGGACATTCCGAGTTCCAAGTATTCTATTTCTGCAGCTTCTTTTTAGTTTTGTCCCATCAGCAAAGGAAGACCCCACAGGTTTTACTCCATTCTTGTCACCATGGTCTAACTGTACTTTGAGAAAGCGGTTCCTCTTCAGTCATATTTTGAATGCTTTCTGACTCAAAGGGTCATTCTCACACACTATCTCTGGTAATGCTCTGCTTCCATTCATTCGTTATCTGACAGTATCTTCATGCTACGCATCAGGTTTTCAGCGGCTGCGTCTTCTGAAGTGGGCAGCAAATTCCTTCTTCATACTCTGTCTGGAAGCTCTGCTGAAACCAGTCTGGGTGACCCTGCTTGCACTTCAAATACCAGTGACAGCTTCAGCATCACAGTAACACACAAGCCATCATGGACAGACAAACTGACAGACAAGTGCTGGTTCTCTCTTTGGAAGCAGATTTTCCTTAAAGAGACCAATTGCAGTAGACTTATATTCACACAATCTGTTACCTAGAAATCAGGTACCAGCCTCTGGGGGTTCTTTCTTTCATTTTTTGAATAAGTATTATTTCTTAATCATTTTATTGGGGGCTCATACAGCTCTTATCACCATCCATCGTGTCAAGCACTCTGGTACATGTTGCCATCACCATTTTCAAAACATTTTCTACCACATAGCCCGTGGCATCAGCTTTTTTTTCCTTCCCTCCTCCACCCTCCTCCCTCATTAGCCCTTGACAATTTATAAATTATCTTTTCATGTCTTACACTGACCGATGTCTCCCTTCACCCACTTTCCTGTTGTCCGACCCCCTGGGAGGGGGTTATTTGTAGATCATCGTGATCAGTTCTGGGGACTCTAAGGAGCAGTTACTACTTAGGAGTATTTTCAAGAGAAAAATTTCTGGGAGCAAACGAGAGGGTATTGCAAAGTATTGCTGAACGGAGCATCTTGTCAAGAACAATGTTTCTGAGTCTTCAAAGGCATCGGAGAAGTTAAAAGCTTCTTGGCAGATGGGCAGAGGATCTGCCTCAAGGGAGGAGCCCCAGATCACCGCGTGACTTGTTCCCTCGCAAGGCCTGGACCCCCAGGTACTGCAATGCCCACCTTTCTGATCATGTATCACCCCTAAAAGGTGTGGTAAGTTTCTGTGCTTTAAAGAAACCCTGACTCTTCTAGAATTCGGCAGCTGAGCAATGTCTTATCGGGTGGCCAGAATTATTCCCCAAGGGTCTTTCCAAAATCTGACTGGAGATTTGTGCATACTGATGAGCACTCTAAGCAGCTGTCCCCACCTCTTCCTGAAGCGGACACTAGGCTGCTGTTCCTAGGGTTTTGTTTTGTAATGGTAGCGAGGGTTGCCAATTCTTTTAACCTGTTTTTTAGTAAGCAAAGGCGCTATCTGGAGAGTTCACAGCCACTGGTGGCTCAGGCTGATGAGAGGTTGTCCACGTGCTTTGATACCTGACCCTGAGAAGAGGCTACTCTGCAAAACCACACCAAACTAGCCGCCACTCGGAAGTTCTCACTCCTGGTGACAGACCCACATTAGAGTAGAACTGTTCGTTTCCCTTAAACTCTGGCACCACTGGGCAGGTTCATAGCGTGTGCAAATAATAGCCAAGTGCCAACCATACCTTCTAGGAAACTACTGGTCCTTCTTAATTTACTCTTTAAACAGCCCTAAAAGCTGACTGATTGCCCTCAGAGCCGAGAACTGCCCCATTGGGTTTCCAAGGCTGTCAACCTGTGGGGAAGCACACTGCGGCACCCTCCTCTGGTGGATTCAAACCGACCACCTTCTGGTTAGCAGCCGAGCATGTAACCACTGTGGCTCTCACCTTCAACAAGCGGCCATTTATTCCCATCATGTCAGGAAATACAAGGACGCCCATTTATACAGTCCAAGTGGTTCTTCCGACAGCCAAATGGGAACCTCACTAAAACCAATTCACGCCAGACCTTCGGCTATTGTGACTCCAACACCGAGTAGTCCCCTACTGCCCTTTGGCACCCGACTAATGCTTGATGGTGCCCTCATGGTTTTTGTCTTTGAAGAACAAGCTAGGGTTGTTCAAATCAGCCCAGCCATACAACACCCACGGTAAGAGTAGAGACCATCTAGAAGCACCAAGGTGTTACTGAACTAGCAGTTTTATTTCGGTTGATAGCTAAGATTGACTTTTTCATATACATATATCCATCTTTTTGTCTCTGAGGAGGCTCCCTGAGGGCAGGGTCTGGGTCTCAGACATTGATATCATAAATTAGCACCTGGGACAAGGTAGATGCTCATCAAAGATCTGACTGGGAGGTGTGCAGCAGGCTAAAGGGGTGCAGGGAAGCACACCCTTTCTTCTGCTCCCTTTCAGTGCCACCAGCTTCCCTCCGCCCCAGACAAGCTCCCGAGGAAGCGCGTTTACTAGCAGAGCAGTTCAGTTGAGTGCGCTCACCTGTCTCTCTAGGGCCGGGGGTGCTGGTTTTCCCTGTGCGGTGGTGACACCAGCCTTTTGTGTTGGGCACTTTTAAATGGAAGTAATCAATGTACAAAAAGAAAGGGAAAATCCCAAACTACTGAGAGCGTGGGGGTGGGAACATGGGCTCCGTCTTGCTGGGGCAAGTAAGAAAGGTAGGCCAGACCTGCTGGGCCTGAAGTGCTCACCCTTGGGCCAGATGACAATCTCAGGTTAACAAGACCTGGTTCCAGATGGTGGCCAAGGAGTGAGGCTCAATGTGGAGTCGAAAACAAGGAATTCTAAAGGGGGTGGGGAAAACCAAACCAACCCGTGTGGAGCATGACACAGCTCCAAGAGTGGGCAGCTCCAAACCCCATTCCCTGAAACAAGATTGGGGGGATGGAAGGCTGTGAGTGGTTGCATTCACTTCTGTTATCGACGCTTAGTATCCCAACTGCCCCAGGGGGCATGGGGGTGGGGGTGCAGCAGGTAGTTGCAGGGGGTTGCTGAGCTTCCTGGGGCATCTGCAGCCCCCACCCTTCCCCGGCAGGTCCAGTGGGAGGCGGCACTCTCCTGAAGGAAAGGGTGGGGTTGCCAAAGAGGTGTACTGAGCACTGCGGCCCCCACAAGCCAGAGAAGGGCAAGCAATGCATGAGTCCTTCAGGGGAGAGCTGAGGGCGGAGGGGTCACTCGGTGGGAAGAACATGAACATCTTTGGACTGTGCGTCAGTCTGGTCCATCTCGCCTTGGGTGGTGTCTTGGTCTGGAACCAGGCCTGTGACGGGGCTCTCTGCCTCCATGGATGGCACTGCAGGGGCCACCTGGGCTGCCACTCCACCCCCAACATCCACAGCTCCATCTCCGGCCTTGGCTTCAGCCCCACGTGTGGCTTCCACAATGGGATTCTCCTCTGCCACCGCTTCAAGGGCTGTCCCTTCCGCTGCCGGCTGTTCAGGAAGAGGGCCTCTGGTGGCCTCAGCTGTGTCCACAGGGCTCTCCGTGGTGGCGGGGGGCACTTCGCAGCACTCGGGAGCTGGGGCTCCGTCCCCATCCACGGCCCGCACAGCCGCTGGGATCACCCTGGCGAGCACTTCTGCAGCAGCCTCTTCGGGGGTCTCCTCCTTGTCTCCACCTCCCAGACAGTCCTCTCCCTCAGCTTCTGGGTCGGCAGCTTCACTGGTGAAAGGGTCTTCACCCTGACCGAAGAAGAGGGCACGAGGTCACTGAGACTGCGTGACAGAAATGCTCAGCAGACAGCCTGGGACACTGGGAGGCAGCTGGGGGCTGAGCTTCTACAGATGGCAGAGAAACTTCGCCCTCCACTACACAGCGGTGGCATGAACACTACTGGGTCCCAGACAAGACATCCTGTTTGGTAAAGCTCATCCCAAAAGAGCGGGGAAATGGAAGGAGAATGGTGTTTCCCCACAAATCTGGGAAGCTTCTCGACCCGCTCCCTCTGTGCTTTATGCACGCACGTTAACAAACCGCCGCAAGGGCAAGTGCACGAAGAAGCCCTCTTTCCCTCACTGCACCAAGTCTCCTTTGCCAGGGAGAACTGCCCCTGGGTGGGGGTGGCCTCCCAAAGGATACACCCCCCACTTCCTCCCGAGTGGCTGGCGGTTTCAAACTGCTGGAGGTGAGCTAAGCCGCTCAATCACCACAATGCTTCCTTAATCAGATACGCCGTGAAGTGGAATTTCAGGTCTTAGACCCCTCCCCATGCATGTGAGAGCTGTCTGTCCCTCGTCTTCCAGCCCCGGGGGAAGATTAGCTGGCAGCCACAATGCTGCTCAAAAGGGGGCCAGGCTCCAAACCCTAACTCTTACCAGCACAAGCAACAACCCTCCAACTTCCAGAAAGTCAACCATTAAGGCTGCCCTGTTATGGAGAGTGCTCTCAAACACTAAACGGGCTCTTTACAAGGAATGTCTACCTCTAGCACTGTGCTCCCCGGAGCACGACCTGTATGGGATCAGAATGACCTCAGCAACTGGAATGGTGAGCTGGGAGGAGCCTAAGGTGACTGGGGGAGGAACAGCTCTCAGTGGAGTACGAATGGCTGTACAGCCCCAAGAAGGGAATCCTGACTCGGGAACGGGTCCGTGCACAAACCGCCGAATTGGTGAAGCTGCTGTGCGTAACCTCAGCCACAACGGCGGAGATGCAAAAAAAGCAAGGTGGCTGGAATGGCATGAATAGAAATGAAAAACCCTGTCCGTGAGCTGAACCTGACCGTGGGCCTAGCAGCTTCAAAAAAACCCCCAAAACCATGAGTTCATTCTTAGGTGATCTGATTTGGGTGCATTTAAAGGACTATGATTCAGCAATATTTCACCTTTATGATAAAAAGAACCAAAAGCTCCCAAGGGCTGGTAATGGAAACAAATGGGGCTTTTAAGTCTACTCATTGGCACCGCAGAAGAAAGGTCTGGTGATCTTATTTCTGAAAACCTTACGGAACAAAACACACTTGTCTTCTGACATAGGAGATCGCTATGAGGCTCGGTAGGCAGAATGCATTCTCAGAGGCACTTAACTGAGAAGGGAAAACAGGCCCTAAAGTTGTTCTGCCAAAAGAACAGTCAAATTTGACTTGGAAGAAGCAAGGATAGGGAGACAACTTCTCACGGACTTTGGACATCAGCCAAAAAGAGGAAGGCCCTCAACAAGCTGGATCGACACAGTGGTTGCAACAGTGGGCTCAATTCACAAGAGGTGGTGCAGGACCAGGCGGCACTCATTCCGTGGCTGCTGTGGGCCAGGACCGACTCCGGTGCCCAACTAGAACAAAAGTTGGGCTTTGGGCTGGAGTTGAGCCAGCAGTCCCAGGAGACGATTCTTGAGCGACACCTCTGGGCTGCTTTCCTGAGCAGTCAGCATCTACTCTCTCCCTTCCTGGTGAGACGCAGCATGACGGTACATCATGTGGCACCACATTCCAGGACATCCCACCCCCCTTCACCTCTGTTTCCAGC
>NW_022103927.1:1270648-1279681 GCF_000313985.2 Echinops telfairi | reverse complement strand
GTCTTTCCCGGACTTGAGCTTCCCAAGCACCCACCTTGAGGTATTTCTCCAGCATCTTCACTATGTGTCGGTTGTTCAAAACACTCTTGGCCACGTGGAGACTTGTCTTCTTGAACTGCTCAGCAGCCAGCTGCAGAGAGGGCGACGTGGGCTTTTAAACCGGTACTGAAGGTGGAAGGCCCAGCACGCTGTGCTTTGCTGTCCCCAAGTCAGCGCTGTGCTGAGGCAGCCCCCACCACCCGGGGTGCATTAGGCACCTTTCCACGTTTGCCCTGTGGCAGGCCCTGAGGGCGGGCACTCACTCGGCGGTTGTGGTTGTGGTCGGGGGAGTGGAGGTGCCGCTGCAGCAACTGGTGCTGAGCAGGGATGAGCATGTCACAGGCCAGGCAGTGGGCGGCCTCGATCCGCTTGAAGAAGTGCTCCTGGCCAATCCCTGCAAGCAGACGGGGCAGCGGGCAGTGACGCCTGCCTCCTCTTTCTCCCCGGCTAGGACCCCCTGCCCCGCCCTCCAGCCTGCGTGTCTGTCCGGGACAGCGCTCGCTCTCACTCGCCTTTGAAAGGGTCCAGCTTTGGTTTCGTGCTCTCCTTCTCCATCATCTCCTGCCGCCGCTTCTCTATCTTCTTGTTCCTGTTCACGATGTATTCCTGGGGGTGGGGTGGGGGTGACACCATGAGCGGGCAGGCTGGCACACTGGTCTATGACATGCCCCAGACGGCAGTCGCTGAGGGGGGCGTCTGGAGACCTGTGCCTCCAGGGGAAGCTTCCCTTGGGCCCATACAGGCTCCACTCCCACCCGCTGGTCCTGGAGCAGTCTGTGCAGCTTTTTCATTTTCTGGGCAAAGTGACTGACCAAGTGCAGGCCCCAGGAGGCCGCCCACCTGCAGGAACTCGACCGTCTTGTCAGGCAGCTTGGTGCTGATGAAGCGCAGCGTGTCCTTGTGGAATTTGCTCTGCAGGTGCTTCTGGAGCTCCTCTTCCTCAAAGCTGCGGAACTTGCACACCGAGCAAGCAAACTGGATCCTGGGGAAAGCGGGTCAGTGTGTGGGGAGGCGGGGTCATCGGCCACTTCCCCTCGGACTGCTGCCCTTTCCCACCGTGCCCGTGCCCGAGGATGGGGCAGAAGCCCCACAGGTGCCCAGGGTAGCTGGGTAAATAGGCAGGATGGTGATGTCCTTCAGATGTGACTGGGGCTCCTGGCAGCACCCCGCTGAGTCTCCGGGGTCACAACCTTCCTGCCCCAGCTGTCAGGAAGCCCCTCACCTGTCAGCTGCTCGGTCCCGCATCCGGTCTCTCCTCCTCTGCTTCTCCCTCCGCTTCTTCACCTCCTCATCCTCGTCATCCTTGTCATCTGTAACAGAGCGGTGCCTTTGAGATGCTGGTGGAGCCCCACGCGCCGAGCACTGATGGGGCCAGCGCCCGTCAGCCCAGCCCTCCCAGCACCGGGAGTGGGGGCCGGCCTGGGGGAGAACCCTCAGAGCTCCTGTGGGGTGTCACCTCACCCCCTTGGCCAGGCAACGGGACACGGCCCACCTGTCCTGCGACCCTCTGCCCGCTCCTTGACCTGCCCCGTTCTGCTTCTGCTCTCAGTCTAAGGCTCCGCCGTGGGTCTCGGCCCACCGTCACTTAGGAGTGCGTGGCAGCACTGGCTGAGAGAAAGGCAAGCCGCTCGCTGCCTCCAGGTGGGGCTGGCAGCTGTCCCGCTGCCTCGCTCTCAACTAGGGCGGCAAGGGCCCGAGTCCGTGCTGCCCAGCTCTACCCTCCGTGTACACACACCGCCAGTCCAGGCCTTGCCCTGGGCTGGCGGGAAGTGTTCCTGGAAATAAGAGTGGGAAAAGACCTGTAGGTCCTCCCGTCCGTGCCTGGGGCGTCCAGGGGGCCTGGCCGGGGCCGGACACTGCGGAACGGACCGAGAAGCAGCTGAACTGTGGCCCCTACCCCTGTGCCCGCTGTGGGCCTGTCCCACGACGATGGCGGCCGGGTGCGCTCTCGGGAGCCTCTCACAGGGCCTGGGGGTTTTTGGCAAGAGGCCGCTGCCTGAAACTAGGACTGCTGCTTAAGAGCAAGGTCAAGAACAAGGTCATCCTGTAGGCAGTAGGACCTGCGCACACCAGACGCATCACCTTTGCTTTAGCACTCGCCAGCGCACACACTGCTAGGCACCCGGCGTGGACCCAGGCCACTGGCGGCCGAGGCAGTGAGCGTGGCGGGCGGGGGGCTGCTAAGCCTGAAAAAACGAGAGAAGGAGAGTCTTGAGCCAGGACCTTCGGAGGTGGAGCCCAGTGGGAGCCCGTGGTGACTCTTGGGGGCCCCTCAGGAAGAGGAAGAGAAATAAGTGGCGGCTTGGGTGGGTTGGGCTGGCGGGCTGGAGGGCAGCTCCCCCACATGCTCCGAGCGCGGGTGGCTCACATGGTACTGCTGGCTCTTAGCTGGTTCTCGCAGCCCCATGCTATCATACTGCGGGCAGCCAGGAGTGTGTGGGGCCACAACCGAGATAACAGCACAGAGCCTGGGCAGCGGCAGCAGGCCTCCTCCCACGCACACTCCTGAGAACTCCTTTGCTGGCACTGTGAACTGCCAGACACCAAGGCAGGCCCTTCTGCTGGTACAGAGCCGTCCAGCTGGTGCCCCTCCCAGACTGGAGCAGAGCCTCAGGATGCACCCCCATGCCTGTTCAGCTCCAGGCCTGCTGGGGGCTCCTGGGTGGTGGGTGTGGGCTAAATGGGCAGGCAGGAAGTCAAGAGGGGAGGTGCCTCGAATGGGTTGCCTACCTCTCTGCTTCCCAGGCTCACCGAACTCATCCTCCTAGAAAAAGAGCACACAAAGCCAGGCACGTGAGGAGTACCTTCCAAAATGCTCCACGGCCAGCTCAGCTCCCCGCTAGCCCAATGCCAGACCACCCCTCAGGGACTGGCGGTTGTGTGTCCCAGCACCACCCCGCTGCCACTGGAAACTGGTGATAAATGACTTTGTCACATGTCACGGACCCTCTTCTAGAAATCACAATCTAAGGCACTGTCCCTGCCATTTTGCAGCTGCCTAAGTCTGGCCACCCAGGAAGTGTGGGGGTGGAGGTGACAGACAAGCAAGGGAAGGGGTGGGAACGAGCCACTGGGACACAAAAACCCTGCTGCTGGGCTCCACCACAGAACATCTTGAGAAAGCAGCCCGCCACCCGGCACCTGGCCTGGCCAGGGCTCAGGGATTCTGGGCTAGCCAGCCTCTCAGCCAAGTGGAGAACTGACTGCTCTGGCTCCTATCTCCCCTAAACTACTTGCCTTGAGGGCCCCGTGACCAGCCTGGGGCTGCACACGTAAACGTGGAACAGCACTTTGCACAGGGCTGGGGGCTGGCCAGCCCCATCACGGAGGGCTGGCATCTGGCTGCCAGGGGGGCTAGCCCACCCTCCCCAGGATGGAGCGGAGCACGACACCAAAGCCACCCTTAACCCTCGCAAGGACGGACTCTGAAGAAACCCCACAGTGGAGACAGAGACTGACTTACACCCCTGAGATCTTCGTCTCCTGACCGGAAGTCGCCTGCTCCATCATCTGCCAGACACGAAGAAAGGGATGTCAGCCTGCATCCAGTGGCCCACTGCGGCACCCTCTCTGCCTGGCTCCACTCCCTGCAGGGAAACCCATCTGCCAGGACAGGTGGCAGATGCCGCCATACCCTCCCCAGCTCCAGGCATACCGTTGTCGGAGAAGTCTCCGTCGCTGTCTGGCCTGGGCTGCTTGGCGTCAGGCTCCTCAGAAGTCTGTAGCAACCGCCGCTTCCGGGCAGGGCCATCGGGGCCACAGCGCTCAAACCCTCGCCACCGGGGCTGCAACACAAATCCACACCCACCCATTTGCCAACTGCTGAGGCACACCGAGGCTGAAAGGAACGGTTACTGGGCCAGAGGGAAGACGCCGAAGTCTTTCCAAAAAGAAAAGGCAACAGAAGAGAAACCCAAAAACAGGGCATCAGACCAAGACCAAGACCAAGAGAAGCAGGCACCAGGGACCACAAAGGAAGTGGTCCCACTGACACAAAGGGTGCCCACGGGACAGAGAGCCAGGGTCCAGGGCTGGTGGCGACCACAACTACAACGAGACAGCAGCTGCTCCTTCGGGGTGATGGGAACACCTAAAACTCAGACTGTGGTGATGGTCGCACACTTAAAGTTCCAGGAAGTCACTGCCGTGACCACTTCCAACTAGCGAGTTAGGTAGGTGGCACATCTATGTTGTATCAATGAAGAGTCCAACCCCGCACTAGCTGCTGCCAGGGCGACTCTGACTCCCAGTGACCCCAGGCATTACAGTAAACCACTTCACGGGACTTTCAAGGTTGGTTGTGACCTCTCGGAAACAAGTTGTCAGGCCTTTCCCCTGAGGTGCCTCTAGGTTGGGTGTGAACCTCCAGCCTTGCAATCAGTAGTCAAACCAACTGTTTTTGCCCCTTTCCCTCAACTGAGCTGCGTTGGGCATGAAGAGGGCTTACCCGGTCCCTGATCCGGGGCTGTGCGTGGCCACAGCCGTAGGGCATGGTGTTGTTGAAGCTGCCCGCCCCCTGCATGCCCATCATGCTATAGTCGGGGGCCAGGGACTGGGAGAAGAGAGCCGACGGTGGCGGTGGTGGAGGCCTGTTGGGGGAGGGACCTCCCAGGCCCCTGCCAGCCCCATAGTTCAGCTCGCCCCAGGAAGCAGACAGCGGCTCCGTGGAGGCCTGGGGCTGTGGCAAGAAGGGCTCACTGCGCAGGAAGGTGCCAGGGCTGCCTCGGTCCTGGAAGCGGCCCTGGCCCCGGCCCCGCACAAAGCTGTCGAGGGCACCCCGCTCACGGCCTGGGTCCCGGGGGTCGCCGTACTGGCTGCCGAAGCCGCCGTTGCGGTCTGTGCCCAGGTCGTAGTCATAGCCGTAGCCAGAGTTGTAGGGGTTGTTGTGGTCAGGCAGGCAGGCCCTGGAGTCATAGGACTCAAAGGGCTGGAAGCGGAAGGAGCTGTGGGGCAAACAGGATGCTCAGGGGCTGCACGGACACCAGGACATGGACCCCATGTACCCCACGTCCTCAGCAGAGCCCTCTGCAAAGCCCGCCCCCCTACCCCCAAATCTGCTAACAAACCACCCATTTCTGCTGATAGGCTGAAGGGACTCAGTCACCGAGCTGGTGGAAGCCGGCGCAGAAGCAAGGAGTCAGGTGGGTCCGACAGCAGCCAGGGAGGGCCTGGCCATACTCACCTCTCTCGGTCCTGTGTGCCCTCCCCACTGCCGCCGCTGCCCCGGCTCCCTTCCTTGGACAGCATGTCCAGGCGCTGGTTGATCTTGGCGATGAGGCTGTCAGAGTTGTCGGAGCCTGGGTCCTGGCCCGGGCCGTAGGAGGCCATGTGCATGGTGGGGCCGCCAGTGGCCAGGCCCCCATCGCTGGCTTTAGCAGCTTCCCAGGAAGGCGGGCCATAGTTATATGTGGCTCCGGCGCTCACCGTGGAGTTCTGGGACCCGTAGTAATTGTAGTTCTCATAACCTGGCAGGGACGAGGGCTGCGTCAGGTAGCCACAGAAGCCAAGGTGTCCTAGCCCCAGGAAGCCAAGGCCGCCCTCAGGGAGGAAGGGCAGTCCCAGGTCTGGGTGTTGGTCTCCAGCCAGGCAGGACCACGACAGTGTTGCTGCTGCTCCCATGACCCCTACCCACTCTCCTCACTCAGAATTCGCAAACTCGCCCACCTTCAGGAGCTGCAAGCCCAGTGAGGGCAGGCCCCAGAGCCCCCTCACCCAACTGTCCCGAGGCTCCCAGAGGCCAAAAGGGCCAGCCTGCTCTAATACCCAGAAGTGCCTGCCCTGCAGAAGCGGATGAGAGGACCTGGCCACCCGCCCCGACCCCGAGCAGGGCCTACCTTGCCAGCTGGCCACACCAGCTCCATAGGCACCTTGGAAGAAACAAACATACATGAGCTCTGTCCCCAGAACACAGGCGCCCACCCCTGGGCCTGGGCACTGAAGGCAGTGAGAGGTGCTTTGCCCTCTGCAGACCCTGGGGGACAAGGCAGTGGGTTGTCCACCCAGCGTGGTCAGAAAACCTAAGTCCATTAGCACACGTGTTCCCGCAGGACACCTGGAAAGTGTAGCTAAGTCTTTTCTCCCAGCCAAGCCCGACCCTGCCATCACAGCAAAGAAGGAACTTGTGCTTTCCAAAAAGCCCACCTGTGCAGCCCAGCCCAGCCCAGCCCAGCCATCTGCCAAGGGCACACTGAGGTCGTTGCAAGAAACCAGACCCCAACTCAACCAGGCAAGTGGAAGTTGGGACCAGAAGTCGCTAGGGAGGCCCTCTCCTTGGCCCTGGGGGAACAGAAGAGACCCACCATGCCCTGAAGGCAAGCTCCAGGCTCAGAGGGGAGGATTGGCACCCCAAGGCCACAACGAAAAGCAACTGCTAAGCTAAGCCGACGACTTCGCAATTAGCAGATCAACCGGTCTCCACTGCGCCACCAGGGCAGATACCAGACACCCTCATCCCCACACCCAGTCTGGTGCCGCAGCAGGGTGGGATCTACTCCCTCAGGCAGGCAATGGAGAATGGCTTCACGTGTTAATAGGGCTTGTAAAGCCATCCCAAAAGAACACTGCATGACACATAAATGTTGGCACAAAACATGCCACTCACCGAGGAAAGCAATACAACTTTGCCAAAATGTTGGGGATAGAAGTTCTGCTTTGCAAACCTGGTTAGACCAGAGGATGCACAGAGGTACAGATGGGAACTGGAAACACAGGGAATCTAGGACAGATGAACCCCTCAGGATCAGCGGTGAGAGTGGCGATACCAGGATGGAAGGAGGGTTAGAAAGGGGGAATCGATGACAAGGATCTACATATAAACACTTCTCTGGGGGATGAGCAACAGAAGGCTGGGTGCAGGGAGACGCCGGGCAGTGTAAGATAAAATAATAATTTATAAATTATTAAAGGTTCATGAGGGAGGCGGGAGCGGGGAGGGGAAAAAGAGAAGCTAATTCCAGGAACCCAAGCAGAGGGCGAATTTTGAGAATGATGAGGGCAACAAATATATGTGTGCTTTACACAATTGATGTATGTATGGATTGTAATGAGTTGTATGAGCCCCAAATAAAATGATTTTTAAAAAAAGTTGGGGATAGAAATAAGCTAGGACCTAGACCTCCAGGAGAAACAGGTGCCAGGACGTGACTAGATACATGCACGCCCAGGCCCATCGCCGTGCTCTTCCCAACAGCAGAGAGGGGAACTGCCTGAATGCCCTCCTCCGAGAGAGAAATGAGAAGCAGGCTCTAGCGTGTACCCACCACCGCTGAGCAGGCAGCGTTCAAGGGCAACGATGGTGCTGGGAAACCCTTCACAGCACATGGACCTTACGCTAACTGACATGAGCCAAGCACACAGGGCCCAGTATTGTACAAGACCACTCTTGAAAGACAAGGGATAACTTGGATGGAGGGGAAGGCAATGTACTTGTAAAAGTTAGGAAAACTGGAGGCAGGGGAAGACACGGGGTTGTAAGCTTTAAAGGCAATGGAGGCAAATACCATCAGACACACAATCCTGCAGCAGTGGGGACCGGCGAGTGGATGCTGGGACACACTCACAGGCTGGACAGGTACAGGAGTGTACCCTTAAATATACCGGTTTGATAGAAGATATCTGTATATCCACCTTTACCACACACATGTCCAGGAGTGAAGTGGGACATACAGGGAGAAATTAGGACGATTTCTGAGACATAAGCGAACTCCTGGGCCTGCGGGAGTCTCAGGGGCCACAAAGGCCAACGGGCATGACACAGCTCGTCAAGACAGGGGCTTACATCCTGCTCTGGTAAGCAGCCACTTATATGGTCTCTCCCCCTGGAGGGGAGCTCGCCGAAGACCAAATTGACTGCCCAAATCCCAGTCTCCACAACCCCGAGACCAGAACCAGATGGTGCCCGGCTGCCACTGCCAACCGCCACTTTTAGACCACGTTAGGAGGTCCTGCACAAAGTGGGAAATAAACATGACACAGAGTTCAAAATCACAAGAGAATCAGCTTACTGGCCAGATACAGACTGGTGATCCTTCCCTTTCTGGTCTGAAGCAGAACTCAAAGGGCTGTTAAATTCATGGACCATGGTGAGGTCAAAGGGCGGCACTGACCCACAGGTGAGGAAAAGAGGAATGTGGACAGGAGACACAGATGGGGAGGCAATGGGGTAAATCATGGTGAACCCAGAGGATACGTAAGGAAGAGATGAACAGAAAAAAAGTGGGATTGTCAAAAGTCAAACTAGGGGCTGCTCTGTAAACCTCTCCCTCACCTAATTCACAAGAAGAGGTAAACCCAGGCTCCGAGCAGATCAGTGCTAACTAGAGGCAGGCGGGGGTGGCTGGGGCTCTTAGCTTGGGGACAAGTTTTTGTTCCGAGAGGGAAAAGGAGAACTGGATAGTGGTGGTCAATGAACATGATCAACAGAACAATGTCCAGACCCTAGAACGAAACACTGGCCCCGTGCTAGATTTGTCAGTGTTACTGTATTTGAACTAATGTCGCAGCCATGGTGTCCACCTTCTTGAGGGTCTTCCTCTTTTTCGCTGACCCTCTGTTTTACCAAGCGTGATGTCCCCCTCTTAGGGCTGGTCCCTTCAGTGGACATGCTCAAAGGACCCTAGGCAAAGTCTCAAGCCTCACTATCCTGGACTTTAAGAATCAGTCTTCCAAGGCATATTCATTCGTTCTTCTGGCAGTCTGTGGTACACTCAATTCTCGTCACCCATAGTTCAAACGCACCAGTTTTTACTCGTTGCCCAGCTTTCTAACGCACACCAGGGGATTGAAAATACCAAGGTGAGTTGGGTCAGGTGCACCTTAGGCCTCCAGGTGAGGCCTTTTCCTTTGCAGACTGGCCTAATACAACAGTGTTTGAGTTCTTCACTGATACTTCCTGGGGCGATTATTACTGAGCCAAGGAAAATGAAAACTTTGACAACTTCTGGCCTCTCTCCACTGGGGAGGCCTGGTGGGTAGTGAGTGGTTCCACATTGGGCT
>NW_022103927.1:1251235-1269306 GCF_000313985.2 Echinops telfairi | reverse complement strand
ACCTCTGCCTGCTTTGCTGGGCCAAGGAACGCCCGTTAGCTGCGGGGAGAACTACTGGAACTCCTGGGGCGAAACTGGGACGTGGGAGGCACCGTTTGTGTGCCCTGCCCCTCAGCTCTCACTCCCACCGTGGGGCTGTGGGCTCCCTGGGCTAGCTCTAACCACCCCATGCTCCTCTGTGCCCCGCGCCCCAGACTCATCACCCCGAGCTCTGCTCTTGGTTGAGTCCTTCCCTTCCGGGGCTCGTCCACAGCAAGTCGCCGAGGGAACTCTGTACTATCTGCCACGGAGGCATTTTCCGAGCTCCCCTTCCCAACTGTGTGCAACAAGGCAGTTGTCGTCAGCGAGTGACATTCAGAGACCGGGACTTGACCCAAGGTCACACGGCCTCGGCGTGCCCGCCAGCACCGACCCGCTCCCCCCGGCATTCAGCAGGCCCGCGAGGGACACTGCGGTTAACCCAGGCGGCTAAGGGGCCCGAGGCCCTGACCGGTGAGGCCGCCCGTCCGACAACTGGGACTGGACCCTGCCCGACCTGGAGCGCTCGGGCAGAGCCGCACCGAGTGGGGGCCGGGCTCGGGCCCTAGACCTGGCCGACGAGGCTCCACCAGGCAGGAAGCGGGGGAGAAACGGCTCCGGCTCCGGGCGCGAAAAGCCCAGCGGTGGGGTCTCGGTCCAAGAGCTCGGGGAAGGAGAGGCTCCACCGCTAGGAGCCGGCGGGGCTGGGGGACTCAACCCTCGAGCCCCCGGGGGGAGCCCGGGCCACGGGTCAGTCCGCGCAGGCCGCCCCCGGAAAGCCCCGCCACCCCCCTTACACGTGCAGCCGGGCCCCTGCAGGCCCCGCCCCCAGCGCCATCTTGCGGAGGCCGCGACAGCCGGGCTGTGCGGGGAACGGAAGGCCTGCCCGACAGCCAATCCGCACCCAGCGCCCGCGAGCGACGGCTGCAAGGCCCAATGAGCGCCGCGCGCCCCGCCACCTCCCCGCAGGCCCAGCCGCCGCACCGCGCTCACCGGGGCTCGGGCACACGGCCTCTAGAGCGGTGGCTGCAGGGCCGGAGGCGGCCCGCCCTCCCTGCCCACCATGCCACAATCACCCACCTCCGTAACCCTGCTCCATGTCTTCACTTCGGCACGCCCGCAGCCCCGTTTTCTAGGCCGCTGCAGCGCTCATCGCACCGCCCGCCGCTCGCTACTGGGCGACCAGGCGCGTATGTCACTGCGCCGGTGAGCTTCCATTGGCTTGCTTGCACGGAGGGCCCGCCCTCCGTAGATCCCAGGCCGCCTCAGGATTGGTATGGGCCGACGTCAGCAGCGTCCCGGAAACAGTGGAGCCCGCTGCGCAGGCGCATTCCTGCACTTGGCTGACCCCTCCCGGCGCCCACACCTGCTCCCGCCCCGGAGAACCACAGAGCGGACAGAGGCGGGCCTGAAGGGAAAGCACTTTATTGGCTCGACCTGAACTAGCCCCGCGCGCTCAAGGGGCGCTCCCGCCCCCCTCTTCCTCTTCATCAGCCTCTACGTCGAGTCCCGGGATTCCGCGAATTTGGCGCTGCAGCGCCCCGCCCAAGAGCGGCACGCCTTCCTCCTCCTCCTCTGGGGGCGGCGGCGGCGGCGGCCCGACGGCCTCGGGCTCCGGGGGCACCGGTGGCTGCGGCGGCCCCTCGGCTGCGGCCTCTCCGGGAGCCCCTTCGCCCGGCTCGCCCTCCTCCTGCTCCTTGTCCTCTTCGGGGCTGTCGGTGAAGGGGTTCTCGCCCTGGCGGGCGGGGGGAGAAGGTGGTGGTAAAAGCGCGCAGGGTGACCTGCCTGGGGCGAGGGCGGGGCGGGGCCCGGCTCACCTTCAGGTAGCGCTCCAGCTTCTTGCTGATGAGCTTGTTGTTGAGGATGCTGCGGGCCACCATGAGTGAGGACTTCTTAGACTGCTCCATCATGAGCTGTGAGCAGAGCAGGGTGGGCTGCAGGGCCTGCTGCTGGCTCAGGCCGCAGAGCCCACGCCCACCCCCACCCGCAGGGCCCACCGCTTGGGCACCCCCCACCCTGACTGTTGGAAGCAGCGGTGAACACAGCCCATTTAGAGCAATGGAACCACACCTATTTACAACTGCACTGCAGCAGGAGACTAACTAAAAGTGAAGTTATGTCAGGGGCCAGGAGCCTTAGGTTCAGTACCAGACACCAGACCAGCTGCCCGCCAGTCAATTTTGACTTCTGGTGATCTCATGCGTGTCGGACGAAAACGTCCTGTTCAAGGCCGTAACCTTTCGCAAGCAGATCACCAGGCTTTTAAGTGTTTCTGAATGGGTTTGAACCAACCACCTCTACATTTGTTGTGAACCACTTAACTGTCAGATTAGCACTTCTCTCTTGGTGGGATTGTCAACCACTTAAAAGTTTTCTGTTACACTGAACAAACTGTCAAGAGCAAACATTGATCTTGGCTTCATTTCCTCCTAGGACTTGGAACATACAGAAACACTGTGGTGGTGGGAAATGAGAACCGTCTTGTCCTTCAGCAGCTTCTCTAACTCACTGCCATCGAGTCCATGCCGACTCATAGGGACACCCTCCTGTGGGCTTCCGAGCTCTGTCTCTCAAGGAGCAGCTGGTGGTTTCGAACTGCCAACCGTGAGGACTGCAGCCCAATTCATAAGCGCCATACCATCAGGGCTCCACTGCATTATTTTAAATGGATACATTTAAAAGACTACCGCACAGGACTTCTCTTCCCACAGGCCAAGGACAGAGGAGTGCAGAGTAGAGCATCTATAGAGTAGGACCCCCGCTGTCAGACTTTCTCTGAGGTGGGAACAAGGGCAAATCTACATCATCGTTTGGTAGGTCATTTATGTTACAAAGCTATTCCAGAAAGCAAGTGATTTGGGGTGGGAGGTTGTGAGATCTGGGGAGCGTCTACCCCCATGCCCTCCACTGAGCCCTGAGCAAGTCCATAGAAAGAATGGCAGTCTGAAATGACACCTCCACTTGCTTTTCCCAGTTTCCATACTTAAGGAAAGCATTAGCAGACTTCATGCAGATTCATTAAGAAACAAAAGATTCACAATCAAGATGCAAATGAACTTCTGAACCACCAACTTTCCCTCATTGGCCAACGAAGTATATCCTGCTCCTAGCTTGGGTATAACAGTGATCCTTGAACACCCATCATAAGGGCCCCGTCAACAGATCAATAAGCAAAATGTAGTGTGCACAGATGGCAACATTTTACTCAGCCTTGAAAACATACTGAGCAACATTAGCCAAGCACAAAGGATAAACACTATGACCTCACATAAGAAATGGAGAGAAAATGTTTTGAGAAACGATGTACAAATGCGCTTTACACAATTGATGTGTGTATGGATTGGGATAACAGTTGTATGAGTCCCTAATAAAATGTTAAAAAAAAAAAAAAAAGAAAGAAGCAAACCTACAGAAGCCAAAGGTTACTTGTGGCTAAGGGGATGGGGCGGGGGAGAGGGGGGGGAGAGGGAGGGAGGAGAAAGAGGGCCTTCAAGCTTGCTGGGGTTAGTTGCTGTGGAGTAGAGTCCAACTTGCTGCGGCCCTATGAGTGCAGAGTAGAACTTCACACACAGGGTTATAAGGTGGTGACCTTTCACTAGCAGATTGCCAGGTCTAGTTTCTGGGCACCTCCAGGTGGGTTTGAATCATCAAACTTTGAGTTAGCAGTTGATCATTTAACTCCCGAGTTTATGAAGTGAGAATGGTAGTACAACTTCAGGAATAAAAGCAGTGCTATAGGAACTCTACATATAGAAAACCCTTGCAGTGATGTGTGCCTTCTCATGTATCGTTTAACAATACAAAGGGAAGAATAAAGCAAGTTTTTAGTCTCTGGAAGGCATCCTGGGAAACATTTAATCAAGACAACGGTCAACAGCTAGTCGTGGTTTGAAACGTGACCTGCTCCCCTCTCAGTATGATGGAAACTCCTGCAGGTAACGTGAGAGCAGCTAAAGGCAGGGTTTTCTCTCCCCTCAGACTCCGGTCAGAGGGCTCCAGTATCTTCCCACCAGGTCTCTAAATAACCTATCCCAGGAACTAAGGTCTGGAAAAGCATAGCTGGAGGTGAAGGTGGAGTGGGGTGAGGGGGACCCTTCTGCACAGCTCTCAGGAGACGAGGCTCTACACTTCGGGGCAACATGCTGAGAACACTAGGGCTCAGGATCACCACAGGCTCGGCTAGTTCAAAGAATGAAGACCTTGCCCTGGGAGAAGCCAACATGAGGCTGCAGCCCCACCCCCACGCCCCTGGAACACCTAAAGCAGTCGTGGTGCCTGTGGGATGAAAGGCACTTCAAAAGACAGATCTGTCAGAGACACCAGGGAGCCATGGGCCAATGAGTTTCCCAGGCAGAGCAGGACACCAGAGAGCCAAGAAGAGCTTCCTGGAGGTCAAAACAAATCTCAAATAGTCACCTGAAACACCATCCCCACCACAAAGTTCAAAATTAGTGGGACCTGTTTGTAGAACAATTTTTGTCCCAGACATTTCTGAAACAGCCCAATCACTAAGCAATTATAGGTGAAGGATAGGGCCAAAGAGAGCCTTACCCTAACTGTTGACACCTCAGGGCAACTGTGTACCTGTCCAATGATTCAGCCTCTCTGGAGCAACATCAAAGGCTTCAAAACCACCTGGGTGGTGGTGGGGTGTGTGTGTATATATGAGAGACTTCACTATACAATGCCAGTCCCCAAAGTCTCCACCTTCTGGTTTTCAAAAATACCCATTTGCAAACAAAATTACAATACCTGCAAGGAACAGGAAACTCTGACCCATACACCACCTCTTGATTGCTCTCTTGTGGCCACTGAATTGATTCTGACTCATAGCAACCCTATAGACAGAAAGATTCCTGTGGGTTTCTAAGGCTATATATCTTTACTGAAGCAGAAAGCCTCATCTTTTTCCTGCAGAGCAGGCTGGTGGGTTCAAACTGCTGGCCTAGAGATTAGCAGCCCAATGCAAAAGTGCACTAAACTACCAGGGGTCTTTGACCCACATCAGGAAAGAAAAACAGCAACAGCAGCAAAATACCTTCACAGTACACTAACTGCGCCCAAGGTGCCTTGAGAGGTCTCATCCCAGCTACAGGTTCAGAAATTGAAAGAAAATCAAGCTTACATATTGTGACAATGTTGCATCAAATAGAACACCAATAAAGATATAAAAATGAGTTAAGAAAGAACAAAAATTTATCTTAGAGCTAAAAGTACTGTAACATGAAAAATCCACTAGAGGGAGTCAATAGCAGATCGAACTAGGAACATAAGCTACTTCAAAGGGAACGGGATAGAGATTATGTAATTTGAAGAATGAACAGTCCCAGGAAAGTGGGGCACTAACATCCGTATAACGAGAGCGCTAGGAGGAGAGAACATTTTGAAAAGTACTTACAGGAAATAATGGCTGAAAATTTCCCCAAATCTGCTGAAAAATCAAATCTTCACATCTGACAAACTTTATGATAAATGCAAAGAGATCTACCAAGAAACACACTACTTGCAAAGACAAGAAGACAAGGGATTTTGAGTGCAGCAAGAGAAAAATGAACCATCACAAGACTCCTGTTCAGAAACAAGAGAGCCAGAAGGCAGCATGATGACATGTTCAAAGTGATCAAAGGAGAAAAAAATCAAGCCAAAAACCACACCCCAAATTCCTATAGCCAGGAAAGCTCTCATTTTAAAGAAAAGCAAAATAAAAGTAGTCCTAGATTAAAAAACAAAACCCCAGAAACTTCACTGCTAGGCAACTTGCCCTACGGTCCCCCAGGTTGGAAGCAAGTGACTCCTGACAGTGATGTCAGGACCTACCCATCTCCACCTCCACCCCATTAACGATGGAATTATGTCACAGTGTACCGTCACATCTTTCTCTTGAGGAGTGGGGCGACTGAAGGGTTTTGAACCTTGGACCTTTCAGTTAGCAGCCAGGTGCTTAACTACTGTACCACAAGGGTCCTTTGATTATACAGATATAAATCAGCACCTTTCTTTCCAATGCCCTTCAAGTATTTATTTTCTTTCTATGTGCATTTTGCTTCCTGCATGCTTATAGCAAGTTAAGAATAGACATTGCTTTTCAAGAATTTAAAAGACTGTATATAATAAACTTTTAAAAATACAAACGTGTATTTTTCCTTTCCTTTCCTCTCTTAACTGATTTAAAAAGCTACTGCACAAAACATGACCTATAACATGAACTATGACCTATAAATATCGTGCATTTATATATTTATAGTACACATCTATATAGTATAAACTTAAAATGCTTTACATAGGAGTCATTCCAGTTCTTGCTTGATCACTCACACCTGAGCAAGGGGCTTATTCCCCTACAAACTTTTCCACTTGGTCCTACTCTCCATTACCAAGGTGGAGTATCTTATCTCAGTTACCCCCTTGCCTCCATTCCCATCAGGTGTGAACTCTTCCTGTTCCTCTTCCAGTCAATTTCTGCTGCCTATGGTAGCAAGCGCCCACCCCTCCAGCCCACTTCCTTGGTGTGTGAAGTACAACTCCCCCCCTGACCCCCAACTCCTGCACTCTAACCTTCTTTCTGTCTGCTGTCTGAACCTGGTCTGGCCATTGTCCTCTATGCACATCTCACTCAAGACTCCCTGCTACTGGGTTGGTGCCGTGACTCTATAGGACAGGGTTGAACTAACTGCCCCTGTGTATTTCTGAGACTCATAACTGGGTTTTTCTGTTTTTGTTATTTTTTGAGACTGTAACTATTTACAGGATTAGAAAGCCCTCTCTCCCATGGCGTAGCTGGTGGTTTTGAACTGTGTACCTTGCAGTTAGTAGTCCAATGTGTAACTGCTGCACCACGAGGGCGCCTTTCTATGTACATGGAGGTTCCCATATCCCACGTCCTGATGGTTCTTTAAAGGAGCCCTAGTAGCGCTGTTGGATAAGCAGCGTTGGACTGCTAACCACAAGTCGGTGGTTCAAGGCCAATGGCTGAGGGAGAAAGGTGAGACTATCTTTTCTTTTAAAGATCTACATCTTTGGGAGCCTTGTGCAGGGTCACCAGGAATTGGAATTAACTTGATCAAGGCGGTGGGCCTGATGAGCCTTAAACAAGGTTCAATTCCTGGTCATGCGCAGCTACCACTTATCTGCTGGTAGTCCGCATGCTGTTATGAAGCTGAGATTTCAGCAGAATGCCCAGATTAAGATGACTGACATAAAAAGGTCTGGCAGTCTATACTCAAAATCAACTACTGAAAAAAACCCTATGGATTACAACAAACCAACCTTCAAACAATCAGCTCGGGGGTGGTGGGGGATGGGGATGGATCTGCTCAGGGGGGTTGTCGGGGTGAGGGTGGAACTGGACCAGGCAATGTTGCATTGGTTCCACATGGGGGCGCCATGAGTTAGGACAGCCTCAGAGACCGCTCACAGCAGCCGTCCCTCTCTGTAGCACCACTGACTGCTGCACTGGGCTGGGAAAGCTGCTTTCTGTACACTGCCCTCCAGCTTCCCCAATGTGTCCACTGCAGCTCCCCATGGGCAGGCAGTGGCCGCAACGCCAGCCCCTCCCAAGTCACCCCTGGGAGCTCTCACTCACCCTGCGGTTCCGGTTGTGATCCATGGTCTTAAGGTGCTTCTGGATGACCCCAAATTGCATGGGGATGAAGAGGTCACAGGCTGCACAGTGAGCTGCCTCCACCTTTCTCACAAAATGCTCCATGGCTATTTCTGTGGGGGAAAGAAGAGGGCATGTCCACTGGTCCAGGGGCCTCTGACAAGAGCCAGCCCCGCACACCGGTGGTCCCTGCCTGCAGACAGGGTGCCTGCCGCCTGCTCACCTTGGGTCAGGTCTTGGTCGCGGTAGATCTGCTGGACCAGCCCATCAAGGTCCTCCACAGTTTTCCGGAGCTCCTCTGTCTTCTTGGTCTTGTTGGTGACGTACTCCTGCCGAGGACACCCAAGGATTGTGGGGACTGCTCTCCCACTGGGGATCCCAAGGAAGCTCAGGGCAGTCATGCTGCGCTAGGGTTCACCTGCAGGAAGTCAGCTGTCTGCTTTGGGAGCTTGGTGCCAACAAACTTGAAATGTTCCTTGTGAAACTTGCTGTCCAGGTGGCTGGCCATCTCATCCTCGTAGAAGGTCCGGTACTTGCAGAGAGAGCACACAAACTGGATCCTGCCACAGGAGGGAGATGGACGCTGAGCAGGCGCGGGCCCCAGAGGGTGGTGCCACCGCCTCACCCAACCCTGCTGCGGGCCCCAAGACTGGCCCTGTTCCCGGGCCTCTTGAGGTGTGGCCCCTCAGGTGGCAGGCTGGGGCTGGGGCTAGGGAGTAGAAAGGGATGGAACAGCTGCAGTAACTGCCATGTGGGGCCAGGGAGGAGCTCTTCCTTCCCACAGGCAGAAGGGCTGGGCCCAAGGCAGCAACTGCTGCAACAGGCAGTACGTTGATGGACGGCTGTGGAGGGCATCACTGCCCAGGCTGGACAGGAGCTCGTGCACTCGGCCCAGCCATGTGGCCCTGAGGTGCGGAGTGGAGTGCGCAGTCCCGAGGCAGGGCCCAAAAAGGTGCTGCAGCTTCCTTCGGGGGCCTGGGGGACTCAAGAGGCCTTGCCCATCCTCTGCTCAGAACGCTCAGGGGTAGTGTCAGGAGGGACGGGAGGGAAGCAGGCCTGGGCCCCGGCCGCCTCATCTTCCTCTTCCAAGAAGAGACCAGTCTGAGCGGGAGGAGGGCGCCCGCCTGGCCTGCCATGGGGCAGCCTGGAGTCACCTGGGCGAGGTGCTCTGTCTGGGCCTGGTGTCCACAGCAGAAGCCCGGGGTCTGGGGCCTGGGCTGGAGCAGGCTGCCGTGGCAAGGGGCGGAGGAGGCCAGCCGCCACCGAGGCCTCGGGGCAGGTCCCTACCTCTGCCGGACGTCCTTATCTGGGCCACACGGGGTCAGCTTTGTCTGGAGAGCCCAGGGGCCGGGCGCCGGCGAGGCTGAGGAAGGTCCAGCAAGAGCAAGAGTCTGAGGCGGAGGAGGCAAGCGCCAGTGCGGGAGCCCTGAGGGCAGACAGACCCGACCAAGGGGCGTGAAGGACTCAGCCACAGACAGCCTGGCCTGGCCTGGCCGTCGAGCGGGGCAGAGGGCAGGCCCGCAGCTGCCACAGCCCACAGGGGCTGCCGTCTCTCCTGGGCACAGCGGCGGCCTCCTGGCAGCTAGCTGGGGCGGCATGAGCGCTTTGGACCTTGAGTCTCTGTTGAGCTGGCCCCCTCCCTCAGGGGCATCGGCCCCCAGTGCACCTTGGGGCTCGTGGGCCGAGTGAGCTAGCGCCGGAGCTTCTGGGCAATGGTGCCGAGCAGTGTCGGGTCTTGGGCCACAGACTCCAGCGGTCGCCAGGCGGCCGCACAGGGGCAGGGGAAGAGTCAGACCTTGGGAGCTGGGCCTGGCGGGAAGCAGGGGCCATGCACGGCCGAGCAGGTGTGCTCCCGAGGGAGGCCAGGCCGAGGAGCAGTGGCAGAGCTACAGCTGCTCTCCTGGAACGGCCTGCAGAGGGCGATGTGGGGGAGCTGGTTACCTTTCCACCATGCGATCTCGCTGTCGCTTCTTCTGTTTGTCCTGGCTTTTCTTGCCCGCCTGCAGCTTGTGCTTGGCCTGGCTGCTCTCATCCTGGGAGGTCAGGGCCCCTGTGGAGTGAAGGGCGCAGTCACCACCTGGGCTCAGCAGGCCCAGAATAGTGGTTATGTTGGGTTTCTGACCACGCCGGGGCTGTGGGTTTGGTTTGGGTGGGGAGTGGCTGTGGCTGAGGCCCTAAGGAGGCGAGGGGATGGGGGAGGGGATACATGCCAAGCCCACTACTCTCCAGGACCACCCCCACCAACACTCAGCAGAGCAAGACAGGCTGCATTGGTGGGGTCAGTGGCTGAAGTTAAGAGCCCCATGGTGGGGTACAGAGAGGCTGCAACTGGGGTCCCGGCGTCAGCCCACTCCCTGCAGACACCGCGGCTCCGTGGACAGAGGTTGGCTTTTTTGGTACCTGCTGGTGCTCGTCACGCGGGTGGGAGGACACGGCTCCCAGCAGGGGCTGGGGAGGCACCGAGAGAAAGGGCCCACCAACCACGGCCAGCGATCGGCACTGGGGCCCCAGCTCAGACCCCGGCCACTGAGGACTTGCAAGCTGAAGTTACTGAGAGACTGCAGGTGTCCCTGGGGCCCTGTCCCTTGACTGCAGGCAACAACCCATGTGCTAGGTAGGGGTCACTGCTGTCCACGGCCTGTGCCTGGAAAGAACAGTGGCCGGGGAGTGGCAGGATGGGCAGGGAAGAGGGGGGAGTTGGGACAGGTAGAGGAGCCGGCCAGCACGCACCAGCCCAACATTGGTCTCAGCAGCCACACTCTACCCCAGCCCTTGCCCGGCTGGGCCCTCCCCGACGCACTCCAGGACAAGCACCAGCCTACTCACCAGACTCACCTGAATCCTCTTTGCCGTCTTCCTTCCCCTCCTCATCCTCTCCTTCCTAGCAGGCAATGTCAGGAGGCAAAGAGTAAGGTGCCAGCCTGCTAGCACCCTTGCAGGGATGGCTCACCCCCCAGTCTTTAGTCAGGACACAGGGACGGCACTTGCTCACCCTGGCCACCCTGCTCAGGGCCAGGGGCAGCCCACCCAGACTCCCAGATCAAAGAGTGAGGGGCCCAAGCACGTACCACTCTGGAGCCCTTGTCCAAGAGCTCTGAGCCATCGGCTGCCTCCCCAGCCTCGCCCTCAGTGCCCTCATCTGGAAGGAGAGAGGAGATAAGCCTGGCCCACAGCTTGCAGGAGAAGGGGTGCCAGGGCGCGGGAGGAGGTGCTTACCATTGTCAGAGTCACTGTTGTCAGAGCCGTCTGTCCTGGAGGCCTTGCTGTCGGGCTCATCCGGACTGCCCAGCTGCTTCCTCTTCTTCTTCTTAGTCTAGATGGGGAAAAGGGCATGACCAGTCAGCGAGATTCTGGCTGCAATCTGCACCCCGAGCCAGGGTGCTCCCCTCACTCACCCGGAAGTCGGCTGGCGTCCAGGTCTTCCAGGTGCGTCGCATCTGCTTCATGCCGTTGCCAAAGCCGAAGCCAAAGCGGGAGCCTCCTGGGAAGGAGGCGCCGGGGAAGGCGCCCCCACCTCGCACACCCTGGAACATGCTGTATTCAGGGAGGATGTTCTGCGAGAAGAGGGAGGGCAGCCGGGGGGTGCCCGGCATGCACTGGCCCCGGGCTCCCATGGGCTCTTCCCACATGCGCCCATAGCCGGTGGCCACTGGTCGGCCACTGCGAGCATCCCGGGCCCAGCCTTGTGGCCGTGGCCCAAAGGCGTCGCCACCACGCATGCGGAACTGGTCTCGGTAGGCGTCATACTGGCCCTCGTAAGCCATGTCCATCTCAGGGTCCAGCTCGCCGTAGTCATAGCCTGACCGGTATAGGTCGCGCTCGCTCAGCATGGCCCTGGAGTCACAGGCCTCGTAGGAGTCGTAGCTGCAGAGTCACATGGCCAGCATCAGCTTCCTGCTCCTCCCCGCCACAAGCCCTTCTGCCTGGACAAAACCTGGCTGCCCCACCCCACCACGGTGCCACATTCAGAGATGCCCATCAAAGGCCCCTGGGCTGGTAGGATGCAGAGTTGTAGAAGCAGGAAAAGCACCACTGCCCACACCCCAATGTAGCCGGACACAAGTGTGGGGGCCCCGAGGAAGGCCTGCCCACTGCGGTGCTGAAGGCAGCTTCTGGCCCTATGGGGAGCAGCTGAGCACTTGCACATTTCGGGGCAGGCAGGCACCCAGCACCATGATGATGTGTGCACTGAAGGGACTGGGGAACAGCAATCTCAGGCCAGCCCCTTACCACCCAGGAGAGAGCGAGACAAAATGGGGAGCATGTCCCAGGGAAGACTCCACAGTCCTGCCAGTGACTAGAATTGGGCTGGATCATCATGGCCCCTGGAGCCCAGGGTCAGGCAAACCCTCCACCCAGGAAGGAGAAGCCTCCTGAGAACTACCACCTACCCCTTACAGACACTGAAGGGAGATCTGGGCTAGCTTGTCCCCCAGGGGTCCTCTCAAACTCTCTTCCTACCAGGAAACAGAGACAGAGAGGGCAGGGCAGCTATAGGGGAAGCTCCAGCATAGCTCTGGCCCCAACCCCCTCCCCCTGGAGTCACTGCCCCCCAGACCATACCACCTCAACGTGGCAGAGCCCATGCAGCCTGGGCCAGTGCCAGCCCCTTGTGCCCAGCCTGTAGGGTGGGTGCTCTAGAGCCCCTGCAAGCCAGTCCTGTCTCCCCCAGCCGGGGGTTTGCAGGCCTCACTTGACCCCATCAATGCAGTCCTTTCCTCAACCTAGCATGAGGACCCTCTATACCTGCTGGGGACCTCCTTGTGCCTTAGTGTCCTCTGAGCAACGGGAGTCATAGCACCCCTCCCAGGGTCCTTCTCATAAACTGTGAAGTGCCTACGTCTGCCCCAGCCCTTTAAGTGAGCAGCCCAGCTCACTGTCACCCACCCCAAAGCCTCTGTTCCACTGGACACCACACAGGGTGCAAGGACTGGAGAGCAGTCCTGATGCATCTCCCAAAGTGGGGTCACTACCCTGACCTGCAAGGAGAACCTGCAGAGTCAGCCTAGGGCACAGTGAGGCCCAGCATGGCTGGCAGAGGGCAGCTCTCGGGAGGAGGCAGGACAAGGGCGGGGAGGGGAGAGTAGCAGGGGCCTGCAGGAGGAAAAGCACTCGCTGGGAGGAGGTGGCTGTGGAAGCCCAGAGAGGAGGTGCAGCAGGAGGGAGGTGGGATGTGCTCCTACTCACCGTTCTCCTCCCGAGCCGTACATGCCTCCTTGCATCATGTCCTGCTCCATGTGCGACACCATGTCTAAGCGCTGGTTAACTTTGGATAAAACGGAATCGGCACTGGCACTCCCCGCAGCACTAGGGTTTGCATTTGCGTCAGAGCTAGGCACTTCCCATGAGTTGGAAGTGGCCATCCCGTACCCATAGTTGCTGGTGTTCTCCTGACCGTAGCCATAGCCATAGCCATAGCCATAGTTCTCATAGCCTGTAGTAGGGAGAGCGATAAGGGACAAACACAGAGACAAGGACGTTTTCTGTCACAGACACGAGTCGAGGAGCCTGACCACCCATGGCTGGATAGGCTCCAGCCATTCATTCTAGTGAGGACCTGCTACAAGGGGGACCACCAGCCCCAGGACAACCCCCCCTCCCCCCGGTGCCCCCCTCCCACCACCAGGTCAGGTAGGGGCACAGAAAAGCAAGCAGAGAGCACACTGGAATGACACTTGCCTCTGTTTGCCCCAGAGTTCCAAGTTCCATAGCCTGCAAAAAGCAAAAGGTCAGTTATGCTTACAACTGCTCATAACCCAAAGGCCCTGGCCGCCTCACTGACATCCTCTCACAACGGTACCAGAGGCTAAAGGACACAGGCTAGGAAGCTTGCTGCTCGCCTCAAGTGGTCCCAGAAGTACTGAGCGACCCAGGGTGAGACGCCACCTCTGCGGTGCAGCACTCGGCCTTCTGCAGCTCTGACCTGCACCTGCTGTTCAGGGAGCCCTTGGATCCATTGTGCCAATGCTCATAGCTACCAGATGTGGCTCCCATATTCCACCCTTAAAGGACTAGAATTAGACATGCCCCCTGAGGCATGAGCTAAGCCCTCATCGGAGGGCAAGGATGAGCCGACAGTACAAGCAGCTTAGTATTAAACCCACTCAATGCTGAAATCCAAATCATCCACTAGTCATGGGGGTAGGGAGAGCACCCCACTGCACTGTCCAACCACTCTAGCCTTTAAACGCCCATCTTGGCAGAAAGAGTGCCGATCCCAAAGGCCCTGGGTAGTGGGCATGTGCTGTGGTGGAGCAAAGAAGCAGAACAATTGCCCAGAGGCTCGAGAAGTGCTGTCCAGAGAGCAGTCTAGGTTGCAAATTTGTGCTCATATCAAGTGTGGGGAAATGGATTAGAGTAAAAATTTCCCGTGACATTTAGGAAACTCCTTTGTATTTATGACAGACACACACACACACACACACACACACACACACACGCACCAGCACATGATAAAAACATTAAGCCATGGAAAATAAAGAAAGTGCACAACTGAGTGGTAATATGGAGCCAACCAGTCTGGCTCCTCCCAAAAGGAGTCCGTTTCCCGTTTGCATTCTCTCTGCCAAGGGACACGGGACAGGCGTGTGGAGGAGGCAAGGCAGACCAGCTTAGGGGAGCAGTCAGTGTGAGAGATGACAGGCTTGAAGCTGAGAGAACAAGGGCTTAGATGGCAAGAGAGGTGCACGCCTGCCCCCAGATCCAGTCCAGTCAGGCCAGGAAGGCACTAGAGAACTACCCAGGGACATCCAACAGCCATCACTGCCCAGCAAACCACAGGTCCAAGTGGGAACCAAAGCTGGCCACCTGGTCTTCCCTACTACCCTGCCCCTGGCCCCACCCCCGTGCACCCACTTGGCAGAGGCCAGGCCTACTCGCCCGGTGGAGCTCAGCTTCTTGAAGGGGACGCCAGTGCCCGTGCAGATGCCGAGGGTGGCACGGACAGCCAGGAACTTGAACGTCTGCAGGGCCGAGGGGAGACAAAGGAACAATGCCATCAGCCAGACACTGACAAGAGCCTGGCCACACGACTGCAGCCAGTCAGCAGGACATGGACCAGAGAGGGCAGAATTCAGTCACTCAGGCTCCAGCCACAGAAATGGGCATTAAGTCTGCAACCAGTATTTTTCAGCTCAAGAGCAGGCAGTTGGAGTCATATGATAGGGAGGCTGGCAGCCATCAACACCCAAGTCCTGGGCATGGGAGGAATGGGGCTTGTTCCAGGTTTTATCTGGAGCAACCCAGGCTCCCCGGTGGGCTTCCCTTTTTCTCCAACGTGTGGCACCTGGGGACCAGGAGCATCCCAACTCATGATCCTCTCCCAAAGACAAGACCATGTAGGAGTGTTATGAACACACACAAAAAAAAAAGGGAGAAAAGAGGAGGAATGACGGAGAAGCAGGAAAGGGAAACAGGGCGGAAAAGGCCAGGAGACAGCCACTATCGGCAATGCGTACAGAACAAAACAGAAAACCACCTAACATCCATCCAATGACTCATCAGCGAGTACATCTGTATTCAAATGAACTTATCAAGGCTTCCTTCGCACAAAGAAACGGTCCCAACATTAAACGAAACAAAGCAAGAGCAACAATTTGTTATAACTGAACTACATAGAACTAGTCTGTCAACCAAGATTGAACATTAAAAAGGAATCTTGGATGACCTTGTCTCTGTTGTTCAAAGTGGTACTTAACTTAATTGGAAATTGGGTGAAAGTTCAGAGGCAAATAGGTTTCCCATTCAGCAATTTGGACACTTTTGTTTTGTGACACTGATTGCAATCCTCCCCACGTTATAAAGCTCTTTTCATGTCCTCTCATGTTCAACTAAAAGTAATTCTATGACATGATTTTCTACATAGAAAACCTCAACAATAGCAACAAAAATCTACAAAAGGATTACTGGTTAAGTCTTCAGCAGGTTTATTCCAAAGCCAACTGTGAGGTGCAGAGAGTAACGTGGCCTTTGATCGTTGTTCCTGAGAGCTGGGTCGCATCTGAGGGCTGACCAGACCAAAAAGAGGGACCACATAGGGGGTCTCATGCTGACAGCCTTGGGAGGCAAGGTGTGAGCCCAACAACCTGGAACCCGAAGGCTTTGGTGCGTCGCCTGGGTGGCAAGCACAACTGTTCTTGGAAGGGTCCAGGCATGCCATGGAAACCCTCCCAGGGTGCAAGCTCTACTTCGCTTATTTGTATGCATTTTCAGAGCTATTAAATTCAGAGCTGCAAGGATGCTGCCATACGTTGTTTCAGCAAATTATTAAACTCAAAGGGGCAGGGGGAGCCAACAATCTGAAGAACCTGGGAGCTCTGGCCTAACTCTGGTTGTGAGTAGGGTGGGAGAATGGGTGTTCCTGGGTAGCTGGTGAGGACGATGGAGAGTATGGAGAGGACTAGACCCAGCTTCACCATTTGGGACCTGGATTCATGCTGTTCATCCCACACAAAGGGCAACAGAGACGGGATTCACACACTTCGCTCCTTACTTAGTGCAATTGGAAATGTGAATTTTAAAAAGTACCATTTATAATAGTATTAGGAACATGAAATGCTTAGGAGTAAGTGATGAAAAGAGGGGCAGAATCCTAAGTGAACTGTGGTCACGGATGGGAAGAATCGATATTGTGAAGATGCTAATCTCCCCAAACGAATCCACATACTCAATGTGATGGTAATAAAGGGATCAGCAAGAATTTTTACACAGATTGACCAATGGAGCCCAAAATGTTTATGGAAAAGCAAAGCACTCAGAAGCACTAAAACAATTGTGCAAGAAAGAACAAGACTAGGTGTGACTTGGATGGTCTGATTTCCAGACTTACTGAGAAGCTACAGCAGTCAAGACACTGTGGTACTGGAGAAGTCCAGACACACGGATCTATATACCCAGCAGAATCTAGACACAGGGCCACACATATGGGGCCAAAGAACCGTTCACAAAGAGGCAGAAATGACAGACAGTTATCATTTTAAAAATTGGTGCTGGAATGCTTGCATATTCATACACAGAATCACATCTGAACCACGACCTACAACTACACCACTCATGTTGCACACAAGTAAATTCAAAATGGAGCACAGACTAGGAAATCTCTAAAAGATAACTTAGCAGAAAAACCTCTGTGACCCTGGGTGAGGCACAGTGGTCTCATATAAAATATTAACATCCTGTGAGGCTCCATCAGAGAATGCCTGGCAGGCTGGCCTTCATCAAGAAATACCGAAAAGAAAAAGACAGGCCACAATCTGGGGGAAATACTGGCAACATATACATCCAATGTAAGGCTTTGATCCAAAGCATATAAACCAGAGGAAAAATAACTTTAAAAAGATGACTCTCCCCCCAGAGGAATTTATTTAAGAGGACAGCACTGAAGCTGCAGCTCAGGGAGAGGGCCATGTCTGATCAGAGCACATGGGAGCAAATGAAGGGGGAGGAAGAGAGAGTGGAGCACATCCTGGCCCACCAAACCTTGACGACGATATTCCCACTCAGAGCAGCCAATCCACAGAGAAGACCATATGGCCAGCCCTCTATGAGACACTACATCCCTATCTGAAGACACAGTGTGGGAATTGTGCCCGACCTGATCCCACCACACCGAGGCAAAACACTAAGGGCATACAACAGAACAGAGCAACGAAGTCCCCAGGGAATACCAAAAATAGACTTTGGGACCAGGGCACGGTACCCCATCAGATTAGACCACAAAACACTCCTAAAGGCCAACAAAACAGACCTTCAACTAACTACAAGCTTTTCTCTTTCGTTGTTGTTGTGTTGTGTTTTTGTTCTGTTTTGTCATTGGCTTTTTGTTGCTTTTGTTTTCTTTTGATGCTTGGTTTTTCTCTGTCTTGTTTTTGTGCATGTTATTATCTCTGCAGGTCTGTCCAAATAAGATAGGCTGGATGAACAATCTGGAGGAAAAAACAACGGGACTGACAGTTCTGGGGGGACATGGGAGGGGGGAAAGGAAGTGGTTAACAAACCCAGGGACAAGGGAACAACAAGTGATCCAAAATCGGGGGTGAGGAGGATGTAGGAGGCCTGGTAGGGAGTGATAAAGGGTAATGTAACAGAGAGGAATTACTGTAACCCAAATGAAGACTGAGCATGAAAGTGGGACAAGAGGAAAGTAAAAGGAAATAGAGGCAGAGGGCATTTATAGATGTCTAAATAAAGGCATGTACACATGTAAATATATTTATATATGAGTATGGGGAAATAGATTTATGTTCATATATTTTATAGGCTTAGTATTAAGATAGCAGATAGACACTGGGCCTCCACTCAAGTATTCCCTCAATGGAAGAATACTTTGTTCTATTAAACTGGCATTCCATAATGCTTACCTTCCCAACACTATCGCTGAAGCCAAGCAGGTGCATGAGCAAATGTGGTGAAGAAAGCTGATGGAGCCCGGCTATCAAAAGATACAGCGTCTAGG
>NW_022103927.1:1231781-1250934 GCF_000313985.2 Echinops telfairi | reverse complement strand
ACCAGAGGATGTACACTGGTACAGATAGGAAGTGGAAACACAGGGAATCCAGGGTGGATGATCCCTTCAGGACCAGTGGTGAGAACGGAGCTACCAGGAGGGTGGGGTTGAAAGGGGGAACCAATTACAGAGATCTACATATAACCCCCTCCCTAGGGGACAGACAACAGAAAAGTGGGTGAAGGGAGATGTCGGACAGTGTAAGATATGACAAAATAATGATTTGTAAATTATCAAGGGTTCATGAGGGAGGTGGGAGTGGGGAGGGAGGGGGAAAAATGAGGAGCTGATGGCAAGGCTTAAGTGGAGAGCAAATGCTTTGAGAATGATGAGAGCAATGAATCTATAAATGTGCTTTACACCATTGATGTATCTATGTATGTATGTATGGATTGTGATAAATAGTTGTATGAGCCCCCAATAAAATGATTTTTTTAAAAAAGATAAATCATTTGGGATTATATTTGATTGAGGAGGAGGATGTGGAGGACAGGCCAAATTTCTCCTCTGGACTGCGCAGGCCCTCCTGACTGAGCTCAGGGTTGGTAGTGAATCCCCACAGACCTCAGGACACTGCACTTCTCCCTGGCACTAGCTGCTTGTACTCCAAGGGGCTTGCTGACTATCGCCACGAAGTCTAGACTACTGAAGGTATTGCAGTGGGGTAGGCTCAGTCCTTCCCCAGACTGAGAAGCAAATTCCTCACCTCAGGAGCTAAGACATAATTATTGGTAATCCCAAACAGGGTTTCTTCTGGACAGATACTAGGGGTGGGGGTTTGGGTGGAGAGGAGTCCCACATCCTGCAAAGACCAGCCTTTGCCCTGCTCCAGGCTGACATAGCAGACCTACAGTCTGGTTGGTGAGTGCTACTTCTTAATTAAATGATTCGTGTCTAACCCCACTGGAGGGAGCCCTGGTGGCACAGTGGTTACACACTGGGCTACAGCTAGAAGCCAGGCACCAGCTGTTGCTCAAGAGAAAGGTGAGGCCTTCTACTCCCGTAAACCCATGGGGGCCGTTCCACCCTGTCCTAAAGGTCACGGTGAGTGACCCTATAGTGACGCGATGGCAGGGAGTTTGAGAATCATGCTCCAGAAATCCAACTGTTCGCTCTGCCCCAAGTGCAAGGCACCTGCCATCTCATCTCTAGGGACCTCGGACCTTCAGTGGTGTAGCCAAGATAAAAGCTCAATTTCTGCTCAGACCATTCTGGCCCCTCAAGGGGATTCTCTGAGCCAGATATTCTGTCAAAACCCACACATACTTCCACTCAATGTGGAAGGGTCAAAGGACTCCACCCCACCCTGCCCCAAGAAATCTGCTGACTCAGCAACCCAGTCATCTTCCGAGAATGGCCTCTGTGCTGCCAGCCCACCCTCCACCTGGATCCCGCTGGGCCCACTTACCGTAATCACAGGTAGGCTGAGCACTGGTGTCTGAATATGTCGACTGCAAAGTGGTTTCAGATCCCTGGACAAAGCCTAAACACATGCAGAGTGTTAAATCTCTGGAATGCCACCCCAGACCACCAACTCCCAATGTGGACTGGCTGACAGACCCTTCTCCTTGTGGAGAGCCACCAAAACATTGGACTCGATATTCAAAGGAGCCAGAACTATCACCACTGTGATAGTTCAATCCTGACTCCTGGTGACCCCGTGTGCTTCAGAGCAGAACTAGACTTTATAATAGAGTTTTCTTGGCTGTAATCTTTACAGAAGCCGATCTCTAGACCTTTCTTCCATGGCTCCCCTGGGTAAGTCCAAACCCCCAACCATTATCCATCTTTCCAAAATACAACACTACCAATGGAAAGGCATGCTAGTTTTAACTTGCTACACCTATACCAACCAACCAAGGCACACCCACTGCGTCCAAGGTGATTCCAACTCACGCTGATCCGTCGTGTTAGAAGAATAGAAATGGTGCCTTGTGGGGGTTGTCTTGGCTGTAATCTTTGCAGAAGCAATTCATCAGGCCCTTTTCCCACCATGTTACCAGTGGGTTTGAATCACCAACCTTCAGGTTAACAGCAAATCACAAAACCACTTACACCACGAGCAACCTTCTTAGTATATCAGCAATTATGTATTTGTTAGATACTGCGAGTCCTCCATTTTGAATCTATTATCATTTCATTAAGGTCAATAGTTCTACAAATTACTTCGAGGTGAACCACCTCTAGTTCAAACAAGCATGGAGGTTAATTCTGAAAAGATAGTATGGTAAATCATGTTCCCTTCCTCTCCCCTAAATCTGAAACAGTAATGGTTATTTTTTGCCCTTTTTCCCCATGGTGAATTTTCACATATTATATTCTGCCACTCACTGTCATCCGGTTGATTGTGACTCATAACGACCCTATAGGACAGAGAGATCTGCCCTTATAGATTTCTGAGATATAACTCTTTACTGATATAGAGAGCCCTGTCTTTCTCCCTTGGAGGAGCTGGGAGTTTAGAACTGCTGATCTTGCAGTTAGCAGCCCAAAACGTAACCACGGCACCACCCGGGCTCTGCATATTACATTACGTCTTAGAATTATTTGGGTTTAACGTGTTTGTAAGGAAAAACAAATACTATATACAATGTAATAAAGATATTTCCTGTTTTCTCAACTCCCAAACTAGTTCTCATCTTAAAGAGAATTTGGATACCAGGAAGGAAAATGTGAACTTCTAATCATGAACTGTTGCTAAGCCAAGCAAACCCAAACGGCACTCCCTGCCACCATAGGAACCCTACAGGATAGAGTTGACCTGTGCCTTAGGGTTTGCCAGACGAGGGTCAATGTTTACAGGGGCAGGGCAGCCTCAGCTTTCTCTCAGAGCAGCTGGTGGGCTCAACCTGCTGTCCTCGAGGTCAGCAGACTGACACTTACCCCCTGCACCACTGAGGCCTTTTCAACCAAGGTAGTAATTACCTCACGTGCTCAAAAACTTCCTGTCAGCTAGTCACTGACATTTGCTTTAATACCTCATTTTAAAAAATTTACTCTCAGCACTGCAATGCTGGCTAAGGCCCCACCAGAGCCAACTAAGGATCTGAAAACTGAAGCCAGAGTCTCCTTTGTTATTGTCTTCTCTGGGGGCAAAGCATCCACCTTCCAAGACCAGGGACAATGATGCAGGCCACACTGACAGTGCCTGTTCCCAGCTGGTACAGCAGCTTCGTAGGCATCATGCCACCTCGTCCCCATGAGGACACTTAGTCTGGAATCCAAAAACCCCCAAAAGTCTGAAACTAGGAGCTTCCCACAAATGGGGTGGGGGTGGGAGGGCAAACCTCATTTGCTGGCAACTGACTTGTGAGGACATTTACCACCCTCTATGTCTCTCTGGCTATGAGCTGGGCTGTTACCTCTAGGTCAGCATTTCAAAACCACCAGCTACTCTGCAGGAGAGACAGAGGTTTCTACTCCCATAGTTACAGTCTCAGAAACTCACAGGGCAATTCTACCCTGTCCTACAGGGTAACTAAGGGTCGGCATCGGCTCAGTGGCAATGAGTTTGGTTTGGGTTTATGTCTCCCACTGGGTGCAGAAATAATGTGTCTAATTACAAGGTGCTGCTCCAAACTCCATGGGGAGTGGGGGAGGGGCAACAGGATGATAACACACGAGAGTGGGGTGGAGGGGGGCGTGGAGTGGCAAGGGTCGATCTTAAATGAGAACTCCAAAACACATCCAGCTCCAAGGGCCTCAAAACCAGAGGCTGGGGATTCGCACACTATCTTTTCTTTCTAGAAAAGGGAACTGGGCACTGGGAAGGAAAAAAATGGGAGAGTATATAAAACCTCATGGGACTGCTAACCACAAGGTCCGAAGTTCAAAACCACCAGCTGCTCTAGAAAGATGAGGTCCTCTGTTCCCATAGAATTAGTCTGGGAAACCCGTCGGGGCAGTTCTACCAGCCTGTGGGGTGGCTATGAGTTGGAATGGACTGCACGGCAGTGAGGTTCTGGTCATGAAAGGGAGCACCCATCAGACTGGGCTCACTGCAGGGTCCCCAAACCTTCTGAGAGGCCAAATTCTCAGCACTGATGATTAATCACTGCTCCCAAGAAATACGAAGCACTTTCTTTCAAGAGTTCACCTGTGTGGACAGATTCACATCTAAGAGGTAATCGACACCCACCTCTGCACCTCTCCACAGTTTCCTCCATTACCTTTGGGAAACCCATGTGTTCAGCAATAGGCCTGTCAGCAAAATGCACCCTGGATTTGAGGGATGTGCTCTGGAAGCTGCACTGGGAGCTGACCACCCTCTGAGGGAGGCCGGGACAGAGAAAGGAAAAGGTCTGGGTCTCTTCAGGAAGTCTAACCAGTCCGAGCCCATTTCAACTCATGGTGCTCTGTGAGGTGTTTAGAAGCTGACAGGCCTTTCCTCTTTAGTGCTTCTGGTGAACTACAAGTTCCATCCAACCTTTCAGGTAGCAGCAGAGCCTATCCATAGCCTATTCCGCCCAGGCCCGGAGTCTTTCCTGGAAAACAAGAACGCCCACCCATCAAACCTTCGGAGCTCAGTGGCCAGCACTGCCTAATGCTGGGCTCCCTGTGCAAACAGGCTGCTCCGAGGTGCTGTTTTCCTTATCCCTGTGCGGCTCCCATTACAAATGAGGCTGGTGCCGGCTCTTCTTGTGTAGCTCTGGAGACACAGTATGACAAACCAGTAGCTGGCCCTGGAGAGTGAAAGGTCAGACCACAATTTGTGATGGCTTCCCAGGACGGTCCCTCTCTTTGGCCAGCAAGAACGCCGCTCCACCTTACTATTTTCCTTTGGGGGAAGGAAAAGGGGGGTGGGGTGGTTGTGATTCTTTGAAGGACAACCTCATCTGTACTACCTGAGCCCAGAGTCAGGCGGCCTCCAGTGTTTCTTGCCTCCAACACTACCTGCACACCCCCCCCCCCCTAACAATTTTATATGGAGCAGGATAAACGCTATAGAGCACAGTGGGAATGACTCAGGGTGGCTTCAACCTTGCTCCCCTGGGGGAGTGAAGCTGGTACCATGTTGAGACCACTCTAGCAGCCCAATGGGTGAGCAGTCCTCAGAAGAGGAGCCACCAGCCAGCACTGATGTGTCAGCTGATGAGTGGAGCCACCTGTGTGGGTCGTCCAGCCCGTCAAGCCCTCCAATGCCATCCTGACAGACATCTGACATAATAATGGTGTGGGGTGGCACCTGACCTCCTCCAATTTCAAAAGAGGGAAGGATAATCAAACCTGTAACGAGCCCAAGGTTGACTCCTATGAGCAGAGGTCATATCTGATTTCCAGCATCAAACTTGTAACTACCATTTCTGACACCAACTGTCCCTCCTGTGGCACGCTCTACTTCTCTGCTGGGTTTGGAACCCCTTGTAATGGCCGCACAAATTACCCATATTAGAAGGTTTATTAGGGAAGTAACCGGTTAGAAATTTAAGACCAGGAAGGGTCAAGACACAGTTCTTTGGTCAGGACGACCTCTTTTTCTCAGGTGAAGCCACAGGCACATCTCTGGTCCTCATGACCCACTGACTTCTGTCTTGCAAGCTCTTAGCTCTGCCAATAAAGACCTCGGAGCCCTCTGTTCTAGCTCCAGCTCTACGGGTCAGCAAGCCAACCCCCTTGAGCTTAGGGGCACCTCACTCCACCAGCTAGCCTCCTGCCTGAAGGTACTTGGCTCTGTCTCTCCGTGGGCCGGGAAGCCCAGCATTCATTCACTCTCCTGCCGCTTCTGCTTCTCTACCGAATTTCTCACCACCTCTGGGGTCACAGCAGTCTCTTGGATCAAGGAGGTCCAGAGGAGGGGCTTTGGGGTCCAAAGAGCACACTATACTCTTGATTGCGGTGGGATCCCTTTTTCTCTACTTCTGAAAGGATTCATTATAAACTAAGCAGGACGGCAAAACTGACCAACTCCTATGCCGAGTTCCATACATCCTATCTGTGTCATCAACAAGCTCGGTGTGCCATAAACCTTCCCTCTTACAGTCAGTCCTACCCATAGGAATTACAAAGTCTACACATATGGCTAGAGGGACCATAGCAATGAGGGCACTTTAATGCACATCATAAATGCAACTTCATGCAAGACCCTCAAGTCAGAACCCAGCTGAACCACTCCTGCCTTCCTGACCAACAGAAATATGTGATTTGGGTTGTTACATAGTAGTGAGCCCTGGTGTTGTAGTGGGTTATGTGTTGGATTGCTAACCTCAAGATGAGCAGTTCAAAACCACCAGCCATTCCAGGAGAGACAGATGAAGCGTTTAGTCCTGTGAAGATTTTAGAGCCTTGGAAACCCTAGGGGAAGTTCTCCTCTGTCCTATAGGGTCACTCTTGAGTCAGAACTGACTGGATGGCAACGAGTTTATTACACAGTAGTAAATGGCATAGTAAACTGTACATCAGTGCTCCTATTCAGGGACTCAAAGGTGTCCTGGTGGTGCTGTGGGTTAGGTGCTGGGCAGCTACCCGAAAGGTCGGCGCTTCAAACTCACCAGCTGCTCCACGGCAGAAAGATGCGGCTGTCTGCTCCCCTGAAGATTTAGAATCTTAGGATGGTTGAGTCAGAACCGACTCAATGGCAGTGGGTTTTTGGATACAAAGACTCAGCGTTTTAGACCTTTGTCTGAAGGCCTCATTCTAGGTTTTTCTGTCTTGTTTTTCCATTGCTCCCATTTCCTCCTCATTGACAGAGGTGGAGCTTCCTTTCCCAAGGGCAGGCTGTGGCCTCACCTTATAGAAAGCAATCTGGCCTTTGTTCTTGGGTCCTGCTAGGCCATCAACACCTGAGGGATGGGGGCTGAGTGGACCAAGAGGGACCCCCGAGGGACCCCCTAAGAGGCCAATGGATGAGGTAATTTATCATGGTTCCATTGGATAGGCTGGTAAGGGCCCAGAGGCTCAGAAAACGCTTACTGCTTGAGAAGCGCACACCAGAAGGAACTGCGCCCCTCTCTGTGACACGGGAGCTCCATGCTGCAAGCCCTCCCCAACCTCACCAGTGTCTATTTGTGTCCTTTGTGGCCATCAGTAATTCTGCAGCGGTAACTCCGTGCACATGCCATGACTTCTGCGAGGCCCTCCAGGAAAGCCTGTTGAGCAGCCTGGACAACGCTGCCCTGCTACATGTGTGGGCGAGTGGCTAGAGCCCAAGAAACGCCACATGGGAAGCTGATCTGGACGACGCAGCGTCTGACTTGGGTGCTCCAACCAAGCTCCTGATAAGTGGATCAGGGAAAGTATGGAGAAATGGGAAGGGAGGACTGACTCCGTGTCCCTGCTGGGAACTGGATTCATGCTGATCCTAACTAGGTGGGACATAGCCACTGTGCCGCCCCCACCCTCTTTGTTCCGTGAGTCAACTCTCAGTGAGGTAACTTGAGCTGAATGTGCAGGAGTGAACAAATGATAAGACCCATTTTATCCCTTTCTATGCTTACAAACTGGAATATCTGCCTTAGGACCTCCAAAAACCTTTAGAGGGAAATGCTTGTCTGGACTGTGACTTAAAATTCCTTGGGCTTCAGTCATCTGCTTAAGAGGATAATTCACAATATAAAGCCACTGTTGGTTTCAGTTGGCCATAATCAAGCAAAAAGTAATCATGAGCTCCTTCATGGGGCTACCACAGTGCCCACCCCGAGTGGGGATTAGAGGCCTACGGAACGGAAGGTGAAATTCAGCATGGGTCATTAGTGGCCACGTGACCTCGGTCACAAGTTGCTGGGCCTTTGTAGCTAAGTTTCCTCTCTCATAACAATAAGTAGTTACTACACAGCACCTAACCACTCATCTCAGGTTTCTTCTGCAGTCCTGGCCTTAAAAACCACAGAACTGGTTTCCATTCTCAGGAAAACTCAAGTCAGGATTACAAGCAACATGAGAAGCTCGTCACTATTGGCATTACCATTGTGGGGCAATGGGGAAGGGCTGTACTGTGTACTTCAGGGCATTTGGCAGCATCATGGGGTGCGAGTGGGTGGGGCAGCCACTCCAACACTCAGTTCCTAACTGCAAAAAGGTTGACAGTTCAAATCCACCTGTAGGTGCCTCAAATAAAAGCCTAATAAGCTACTTTCAAAAAATCAGTCACTGAAAACCCTGTAGTATAGTTCTCCTTTGACACACATGGGATCACCATGCGCCTCAGGCAACTTGACAGCAAATGGGCCCTACCCACTAGATGCCAGTAGCATCTCCACCCCCAGCTGTGACACCAAAGATGCCCCCAGATATTGTCAAATGTCTCTGGGGGCAGTAACACCCCTGGCTGAAAATTGCTGAGCTAGGAGGTAATTGCTAGAAAAACTGGGGCTCTTGCCAAGCTCCTTCTCTGGGAACGGGGGAAGGAGCGACGGGCACTACCCTTTTGTTCAATCCACTGCTGTGGGGTTGAGTTGAGTCTAATTCCTAAGGGCTCCATGCATATCACAGCAGAATTGGATTCGATGAGGTTGCAAAGGTTGATTTGGGGGAACTCGATCAACAGGTCTTTTCCCCAAGGCATCTCTGGGTGATCTCCAACCATGGGCCTTTGTGCCTAGGCCAGTGTTAAGTGGCCTGCAGTGGTGACTTGGAGGTCCAGGCCCCTGCTCAGCCCTGAAGACTCTCCTAGAATGAGGGTTACCAAGCAACCCACACCCTCTTAGGCCTTTAGTAACTCCACCTTGCGGGCCCACATCTGTGGATCCTGGGCATCTGTGGCTGCCAAGGCAAACCCACGTGGCCTCCTGGCTTCACCTAGGGATGCTTTACAATTGCTCAGGGCATCTGCAGCCCCTCACGGGTCTCCCCTGCCACCCTCCAATCCCATGGGCTGAGCAGCAAACAAGCCAAGCTCATCCCTACCCTTCTCTGTCAACAACTCCCCGGGTCAGATAATGCCTCTTCAAGGAGGTCACTAGTTTTGGAGGGGTTACCCAGAGATGCCTCAGGAAAAAGTCCAGGTGGTCTGCTTCCAAAAGATCAGCCAATGAGAAGCCTAGGGAACAGCTCTGCACACACGGGGCTCTGGGGGGTGGGGGGTCGAGCGGTGTAGCCCCGAGCTCAGTTGAATGCTTGTGGGCAAGGTCATCGTTTCAAACCCCCCGGCGGCGGCTCCAGGGGAGATGCCTGCTCCCGTGGAGACTCAGTCACAGAATCGCTATGTAAAGTCGTTAGAGAAGTTGGAATCGACTTGTTGGCAGTGGTGCTTTGATTCCAACCCACCCGGAGGCTGTTCCATGGGTCACAGGCAACGCGAAGCCCACAGAACACGCACGGGGGCGCCGTAAGTGGGCAACTGCTCCACAGCACCTTGACGTCGCCAATTCGGCAGGTGCTGAATATACCTGCGTGGACGCCAACCCCTCCCACCCCGTCCCGGCCACAACCAGACAGCCACCTGCCGCTCGGGCCCCTCACAGGCTCGGCGGGAGCGACAGAAGGTGCGGCGCTGCGGCCTTCTTCCGGAACACGACGCGGGGGTTGGCCTGGCAATGGCGACCGCGGGTCGGTTTTATGGGCTGAGCCCCTGAGAAGAAGCGGCGACTCGAGGCGGCGAGGCCGGGAGCCGGCGGTCAGAAACCTTAGGCGAGGCCGGGGGGCGGGAGGACAGACACACGACAAGAACAAAGGCCACAAGGGGCTGGGGGCTAGCACACGAGGCTGGAGCACAGAGAACCGAGGCGCCGGGGCGTGAGGGACGCGACCGGAGGCGACAGGCCCGCGGCGCCATTTTGTGGCCGCAAAGCGGGTAGAGGGGGGGAGTGGGGGGCGAATTGACGCGGCCTCTCCACGCCTCCATACCGGCCCCTACCCGGGACCTGCCACCCACCCCATCGGGACGCACCTGTGTAGCTCATGGCGGCGGCAAACACTGAGCTCACTCCTCAGGCACCTGATCCGCACGCCTGACGCCGCAACAGCGGCGACAATACCCCAGGCCCCTTCTACTCACAGCCCAGCCCCGCCTTCCGACCGCATTGGTGCGCGCTAGCCTCAAGCTTCTCATCTATTGGACACTTTCACTGTCTATCTAAAATATTTCTCATACCAAGGGCTGAAGACGGTGTCAATCTAAATAATCCCGCCTCATTCCCGCCCCTGTGATTTGAAACTCGCGGTGATTGGTCGAGATGAGACGAAGGGGGTGGGGCAGACTTCCAGGATTCTATGGGGAGGGGGGAGGGTGGGGGTAGTGCTGTAACTACGGAAAGGCCCGAAGCCCAAGCTTGGTCGAGTGGGAGAAGCGTTTGTGCGCTGGACGCCCGCCAGAGGGAGCCGGGCGCCGGTGTGGGACCAACTCAGGCCGCCGCTCTGCCACCCTTGTCGCGTACAAACCTGGGTGTGTTCCTTTTCTGGCCTTCAGCTCGGAAATGCGCATGGTGAATTCATGCAGGAACGTGAAAATTATACTTAAATCGTTTTTCAATTATAATTAAATAACTATAGCGCCAGACACGACGCTCGACCCACGTCAAACAAATGTGATCGTGTGTGTAAAGAAATCAGTTCAAGCCCCACTTAATTCACAATTTTTAAAAATAATCACTAAAAAAAATCAGTTCAAGATGAACATGATTAATGTAATCGATGTCACTACGTTGTACACGTGGAAAATGGCGACTTTGTGTTGCGTATATTTTTATTCATTGTAATGAACTTTTATGTAACCAGATTTGCATAGGAGTACAGTGTATGTCGTCTGTATGTCGTCTTGGCAGAAGTACAGCCAGAGTGCTCCTTAAAGGTGAGGGTGGGAGACTTTGTCGTCTCACATGCTTTCGACATGTTGTCAGGAGAGAGCTGGCCCCGGAGAAAGACATCATGCTTGGTACGGTCCAGTGGCCCTCAACAAGAGGGAAGGACACAGTGGCAGCAACAGTAGGCTCAAGCATAGGAACAATTGTGAAACTGGCACAGGACCGGCTGTGTTTCATTTCTTGTGCATAGGGACTCTCTGGGTCGGAATTGACTCGATGGCACCTAACCAGAACACCACTGTGTCTGTCGATCCCTTGGGTGGCACAAATGCTGGACAGTTACCCAGTAGATTGTCACTGCCATGGGCACCCCATAATTTCTGAGAACCACTTGGCAGACAAAAGGCAGCCGGGAGTGTGCACATTTTGGGAAATGCATCAGAATTAGTGTCTCTACCTTTTTTTTTTTTTGGTATCCTTCCATTTAAAAAAATTGTTTTTTTAATGTGCTGTGGTTGACTTGCTTTTTGCTGTGAAGGATCATGCATGTTTTGGGTACAATAAAATGATTTACTGTCGAGTCAGTTCCGTCTCATGGCAACCCCATCTATTTTCGAGTAGAGCGAGGGTTTTCACTGGCTGATTTCTTTGCAAGGCCTTTCTTCAGGGACCCCTCTGAGTGGACTTGAACCTTCACCTTCTCCATTAGCAGCCATCAAGTTCACTGGTTGCACCCCCTACCCAGGGACTTTTGGTGCAATAATGGCATTACGCATAATAAAAACACTGTTTTGAAATCCATACACATTAAAGAAACATGCTGAAACACTCATATCAGCAGCTGAATGCACCTACCGGTCAGGATCAGCTTCTCCATAATTGCGAGCGGAAAGGAAAGGGCAAGGAGGAGGAATAGGCGTCACACCTGCAGAGGCTGGTCATGAGATGGTAGCTGGAGAGTAGGTGCAGTGTGCTCGATGGCGTTCGTTTGGTTTCCCTTGCTATGGTCTTGTAACTCCCACCAGATGAATAGAAGGGATTCCACATATGAGGTGCTTATGGTCTACTAAGGAGATTGCATAACTTACTAATAATGCAATTAAGGTACAGAGTACCCTTAGAGGGGTGAGGCCATGCAAATAAGGTATATGAAACCCTAACAGGGGGATGGGTCAGTGTTTGCCTTCCCACAAGGCTTAAAATGAGCCATTCCAGAGGGGACCAGGGGGACCTCACCACTAAGAAGAGAGGGGAGTGGAACATTTCCTTTGGACTTCACTAACACCAAGAACAGACAGACACTGAGAACCTCCTAGACTCAGGAGGCAGAGCCAGAGACAGAACTGTACCATTGGCGAGGGTACCCAGTGATGAAAAAGTGCAGCAGCAGAGCCAGGAGACTCCTGTGAGACAGTGGACAGTGGGTTTCCTGGCCCATGCAGCAAGATTGTTGCAGCAGGTGTGCCAATCTACAGAGCAAGAGAGCTGAGCCCCTTCGGGCTGACTTCCTGGAAGAGTGAGTTTCTTCTGCTAGGCTTGCCAATGGAAAGAGCACAATGAGAGAGCTGAGTGCCTTTGGGCAGGGGACTTCCTGGCAGAGTAGGGTGTCTCTGAGCATTGGTTGGCAGAGATAGGCTTGCTGACTCACAGAATCAACAAATAAGAGGGCTGAGTGCCTTTAGACAGAGGCATGCTGATGGGGTAGTAAGGCAGTTACAGTGCAGACCCACAGAGCAAGAGAGCCAAGCACCTTCAGGCCAAGACTTACTGATTGAATAGGGTGTCCATGGCTTTTCTTAGTCAGGCGAAAGAGCTTTGTAACAGCTGCCTGAGCAGGGCAGAGGCTGGGCTGCCCTAAGAAGTGCAAGAGGCCTGAGGCACTGAGGGCTGAGAGGTCAAGAGCCAGGAAGAGGCCTGCTTATGGGCATGGATGATAAGCTGCTCTGACTGAAGAACTGTATCCTGCAATTGTTTCTGATCCTGTTACTTTCCTCATAAACCCCACAGTGGTGTCTGGGAAGAGGAGTCCTGGTAGTGTGGTGGTTATGCATTGATCTGTTAAGTTAACGTCTCAGGAACCCACAGGGGCAGGTCTACCCTGTCCTATATGGTCATTATAAGTCAGAAACCATTCAATGGCAGTGAGTTTAGTTCAGTTTAGCGTGTGTGTGTGTGTGTGTGTGTGTGTGTGTGTATGGTCTGTGTGTTCTGTGTCCATTGCAATGATGAATTACCAAAGCTGCGATGGGTGTTATCAGAATTGGTGAAAGGGTTGGGGGTGAAGATACGTCTGATCTCCACCTCATAGGCATCAGTCTTGAATTAATTCTCTGTCCACTTTGTGAAGTTAGTGGAGATCAGGTGCATCTACCATGCAATTCTTCTCAGTTGGTGGCCGAAGAGGGACTCATTGCAATGGTTTCACATTCATCGAGCTTGGGATTTTTTTCAGAGAAAGAACGAAAGAGATGGGAAGTGTAACTTTTTATTCTTAGATGGCTGTTTTGGTGGCTGTTACCCAGAATGACTGAAAGGAAAATCAGAGCTGAGTGGCATTGTAGGATAAGCAGTTGACTGCTAACCACATTGTTGCCGGTTCAAATCTTACCAGCCACTTCCCAAGAGAAAAATGAGGCTAACTGCTCCCCTAAAGATTTACAGCCTCAGAAACCCTTAGGAGCAGTTCGACTCTGTCTCATGGGATGGCTATGAGTTGGAATCCACTGGATGGATTTGGATATTTGGTTTATGCAATTGAGGAGGGAAAAACATCAAAAGCCAGGCTGGTTAAACAAAATGACTAATAGTTCCACCCAATCAGAGGCCCTAGACCAGTGATTCTCAACCTTCTTGATGCCGCAAACCTTTAATATGGTTCATGTGGTGGTGACCCCCCTACCATAAAATTATTTTCATTGCTACTTCATCACTGTCATTTTGCTACTGTTATGAATCGGGTGACCCCTGTGAAGAGGTTGTTAGACCCCCCAAAGGGCCCACGACCCACAGGTTGAGAACCACTGCCCTAGACCATGTGCATGTAAGTGGGAAGATAGTCCAGGTACAGAGAAGAGAAGATGAAACTACACCAACTCCCTGCTTATTAGTGATCTCATTATTTCAATATTTTGCATTTATGACCACAGTAAATAAATAAATATATATACATTGCATATTAACAGTATACATCTGGCAGTAATAAATGCTGAGTGAGGTTCCAGAGGCAAGTAATGCTGCCTGCAATGGTTAAAAGTACGAGCCGCCTTGGTTAGTTATGGCTAGCCATGATTCCCAGTGGTTTGGCAATTATGTAATGGAGTCATCCTTTGGTGGTGTAGTGGGTTATATATTCAGCTGCTAACCACAGGGTCAGTGGTTCAAACCTCTCAATCACTCAAAAAGAAAGATAAGCCTGTCTATTCCCATAAAGATGTAAAGTCTCAGAAACCCTACAGGAAGAGACTGGGTGGGGAGTGGGGGGGAATAAGGAGCTGATAGCATTGGTGACTGTATAACCCCACTCGATCGGATTGAACAACAGAATAGTATGTGAATGGATATACTGCATGTGTAAGATATGGCAAAAAATAAAAATAAATAAAATATAGGTTCCTGGGGGGTAGGGTGGGGGAGGGGATAAAGGGAAACATATCAAGGAGTTCAAGAAGAAAGAAAATGTTTTGAAACTGATTGTGGTAGCATTGTTCAACACTGCTTGATATGATCGAACTATGGAATGTTATGATATCTGTAAAGAGTTCCCAATAAAATGATTTTTTTTAAAAGTCTCCAAAATCCACAGGGCTGTTCTACTCTGTCCTATAAGATCAATAGGAGTAGGAATCCACTCCTTGGCAATGGGTTTGAGTTTCTGTTTGAGTAGTCATTGCCTCTTTTGTGATGTAGGGTCATCCTCCATTTTTGCATAATGCCGATGTTCACACGGCAACCTTGACTTGGGCATCTCAGGAGGAGTGGCTATGTTATTGTTAGGTATCATGAGGTCAGTTCTAACCTATAGTGATCCCATGCGGAACAGAATGAAACACTGCCCGGTCCTGTGAAATCCTCACAATGGTTCCCATGCTTAGGCCCATTGATACAGCCACTGTGTCAATCCACCCTGCTGAGGGCCTCCTTCTTTATGGCTGCCTCTCTGCTTTACCATCCATGATGTCCTTCTCCAGGGACTGGTCGCTCCTAATACCAAGTTCAAACTATGTGAGACAAAGTCTCACCAAGGAGCACTCTGGCTGTTCTTTGTCCAAGACAGATTCGTTTGTCCCTTTGCCAGTCCATGGTGGTTTCAATATTCTTTGCCAGCACCATATTCAAATGCATCAATTTCCCATGCTCTTCTTTATTCAGTGTCCGGTTTTCACAGGCATATGAGGCAATGGAAAATACCATGGCTTGGGTCAGCCATACCTTAGTCCTCAAAGTAAAATCCTTGCTTTTCAGCACTCCAAAGAGGTCTTGCACAGAAGATTTACCCAATCAATGTGTCTTTTGATTTCTTAACGGCTGTTTCCATGAGCATTGCTTGTGGATTCAAGCAAAACTAAATCCTTGACAACTTCAACCTTTGCTCCATTTATCATGATGTTACCTAATGGTCCAGTTGTGAGGATTTTGGTCTTCTCACATTGAATTATAATCCATCCTGAAGGCTGCAATCTTTGATCTTCATCAGCAAGTGCTTCAAGTCCTCCTCACTTTCAGCCAGCAAGGTGGCGTCACATGCATATTGCAAGTTAATAAGCTTACTTCCAATCCTGATGCCACACTCTTCTTCATATAATCTAGCTTCTGTGATGATTTGTTCAGCATACAGATTGAATAAATATGGTGAGTGGATCCAATCCTAATGCACACCTTTCCTGATTTTGAACCATGCACTATTCCCTTATTCTATTTACATAGCTGCCTCTTGATCCTTATACTAGTACCACATGAGTGCAATGAAGTGTCCTGGAATTTCCATTCTACTCAAGGCTATCCATATTTTGTTATGAGGAGTGGGTATAGAACATTAAAAAAATGGTTTGTGTTTATTTGAATAACTATGACTATTAAATCTTTTCCTTACCTCATACTGTAAACTACCACTTGTCTGTCACTTTGTCACACTGTGGTGGCTTGTGTGTTGCTGTGATGTTGGAAGCTATATCACCAGTATTACGAATACCAGCAGGGTCACCCAAACAGAACCGATTTCAACCGAGCTTCCAGATTAGAAATAGATGACAAAGAAGGAATGGGCTGTCCACTTCAGAGAAATTAGCCACTGGATAGCATAGCATTGAAACACTGTCAGCTACTGAAAACCTAATGAATAGCAGTAGAACATGGTCAGAGATCATGCTAGAAGATGAGCCCCTTAGGTTGGAAGGCAATCGTGGTGGTTACATAATCTGGTGTCAATTTGGGACTTGAGAGGATTAAGACTGAAGGGGTGGAGTCTAGTTGGTCAATCGGGTCATAGCCAATGAGGCCTCTGTGTGGGCATGGCCTTCCCCTGAGGATTCTGGGAACTCCTGTATTTCCTTGTTGAAGGTGGGAGACACGCTCTCCCTTGGCTCACTGTCTGAGAGATGCTCTACTGACAAGACACATGGCACTATCGTGATAGACCCCATGTCCTGGGAGCTGAAGGACCCATGTGGAACCCTGCCAGTGCTGAGATAAAGCTTACAATGCCACTGGATCCACAAGACTTCCCACCCACTGGCCTGTGGTCTTCCTGCATTCAGTGTCATTACATGTGTTTCGTGAGTCTGAAGAGGACTTTACAGATGTGTATTGGACATATGGTCTAATATCGGACTTATGGACTTGATCTGTACTTGGCTGGGCTGTTTGCCTCAATATTCAACTGTTCTTGACTACAAAGCTCTTTAGATTTGTTTCTCTAGTCTGCCTGGACTAACAGCAATCAAAATATGATTTAGAAGCGCTACCTTCTCAAAGTAGAGTCGACATGGATGGGGTAAAAGTCTGCAGAAGTAAAGCCTTCAGGAACTTTATTTGTTGATGGCTCAAAAGGAGAAGAAATGCTGCAAACATCAATTAATAATAGGAACTTGGAACATATAGACTATGAATCTAGGAAAATTGGAAGTCATCCAAAATAAAATGGAATGCATGAAGATTGACATTCTAGGTGTTTGTGCGCTGAAATGGGCTGGCATTAGCCATTTGCAATCAGAAAATCATATAGTTTACTGCACCTGGAACGACACAATCAAGAAGAAAGGGGTCACATTTATCATCAATGGGGACATTTCATGATCTCTCTTGAAGTACCGTGCTGTCTGTGATCGAATACTGTCTATTCCCATACAAGTACTGATCAGTACAAGTACTATTCAAGGTTATGCACCAACTACCAAAGGTAGTGATGCAGAAACTGAAGAATTCTACGAATGTCTTCCGTCTGAAAGTGAAGAAACATACAATGAAGATACGTAGATGATGATTGGCGAACGGAATGAAAAGTTGGAAACAACAAGGAAAGAACAGTGTTGGTAACTATGGTCTTGGTGCTAGAAATGAAACTGGAGATCATATGATAGAATTTTGCAAGACCAACAATGTCTTCATTAAAAGTATATTTTTTCAACAATGACACAAAAGGCAACTTAACACATGGACTTCTCGAGATGGAATACAAAGAAACCAAATTGACTACAGAGACCATGGAGAAGCTCAATATCAGCAGCTAAAACCCAGCCAGGGCCACATGTGGAACAGACCGTCAATTGCTCATATGTCAGCTCAGGTTGAAGGTGAAGAAAACTAAAACAAGTCCACAAGACCCAGAGTATGACCTTGAGTCTATCCCACTTGAAATTCAAGTCCATCTCAAGAACAGCTGTGATGCCTTGAGCGCTAACGACAGCAGACCTGATGAGCTGTGGGAGGACCTCAAGGACATCATGCATGAAGAAAGCAAAAGGCCATTAAAAGCAGGAGAGAGAAGAGGTTCGCATGGATGTCAGAAGAGACTCTGAAACTTGCTGTTATTGTAGCGTAGCGAAGATAAACAGAAGAAATGGTGACGTCAAAAGGCTGGGCAGGAAATTTCAAAGGGCAGCTTGAGAAGATAAAGTAAAATATTATAATGGAAGGTCAAAGATGCAGAGTTGGAGAACCAAAAAAGATGGACATGCTCAGTGTATCTTAAACTGACAGAAATAATGAAAAAGTTTAGCTTCAGTTACAATATTGAAAATTTTTATGGGCACAATATTGAATGATATGGGAAGCATCAAAAGAAGGTGCAAAGAATGTACAAAATCTCAGTGCCAAAAAGAACTAGTTGACATTCAACTTTTCAAAAAGTGACATATGATCAAAAACCAATGATACTGAAGGAAGGACTCCAAGATGGCACTAAAGGCGAATTGAAAAAATACCAATTGGAATGTTTCAGCCAGCTGAAGAAGCACTGGAAGCACTCATTCATCTAGGCCAGGAAATTTGGGAGCCAGCTAACTGGTCAATTGACTGGAAGAGGATGCATCTTTGTCCCCATTCCTAAGAAAGGTGAGCCATCAGCATTCAGAAATTATCCAACAATATAATGGACATCAGATGAAAGTAAAATTTTGCTGAAGATGATCCAACAATGGCTGCAGCAGTGCATTGACAAAGAGCTGTCAGAGATTCAGGTTAAATTCAGAAGAGGATGTAGAGCAAAGGATATAACTGCTGATATCAGATGGATCTTAGCTGAAAGCAGAGACTATTAGAAAGATGTTTACTTGTGTTTTATTGACTATCCTAAGGAATTTGACTGAGTGATCCATAACAAACTATGGATAGCCTTGAGAAGGAGGAGAATTCCTGAACTCTTCATTGTGCTCATGTGGAACCTGTAGATAGATCAAGAGGCAGTTTGTGAGAACAGAACAAAGGAATAACGTATGGTTTAAAATCAGGAACGGTGCATCCTCTCACCATGCGTATTCAACCTGCATGCTGAGCAACAATAGGAGAAGCTGCACTGTATGAAAAGGACTAGGCTCAGGATTGGAGGAAGGCTTGGTAACCTTCGAAAAGCAGATGACACTACCTTATTGCTGCAGATGAGGAGGATTTGAAGCACTAGCTGATGAAAATAAAGGATCGCAGCTTCAATGTGATTGCAATTCAATTTAACAAAAGCGAAAAGCCTCACAACTAGACCAAGGGTAACATCATGGTAAGTCGAGAAAAGATGGAAGTTGTCAAGGATTCTGTCTTGCTGGATCCACAATCAGTGTTCTTGGAAGGAGCACGCATTGCATTGAGTCAATCCTCCGCACAAGACCTCCTTCAAATGTGGAAAAGCAAGGCTGTTACTTTGTGGACTAAGGTACGGCTGATCCAAGGCATGGTATTTGCAATCACCTCGTGTGCATGTGAGCATTGAACTTTGAAAAAGGCATATTGAAGAACTGATGGAGTGGCGAAACAGGGAGGGTAAAGGGAGA
>NW_022103927.1:1225707-1226961 GCF_000313985.2 Echinops telfairi | reverse complement strand
CTATGAATGCCCTTTGCCTCCTAGTTCTTTCCTCTATTTCCTTTTACTTTCCTCTTGTCCCACTATCATGCTCAACCTTCATTTGGGTTTCAGTAATTCCTCTCGGTTACATTGCCCTTGATCAAACCCTATCAGGCCTCCTACAACAATTAGTTCTTACTACATGACCCTATTTGACACTTCTGCCATCATGAAGGAAGAGCTCACAAAAGGTATGGCTGCTATAGAAAAGTGTGGAGAAAGGGCTCAAGTAGAAAGAAAGTGTTTTGAAAATGATGATAGCAACATATGTACAGATGTGGTTGATACCATGGATGTATGTGTGGATTGTGATAAGAGATGTAGGAGCCCCCATTAAAATGATTTTTTTTTAAAAAGAAAGAAAAGTGTGGAGAAGAAATCATATGGTGCTTGGCTACCAGAAAGAATAGCATCTGGGATCTTACAGCAATCAACTATCTAAGTGAGGTGTCAGCTAAGTCCACATGGAAGACGCATGCCAGCCTGTGTGATCCTAGGATTGTAAATAATAAAATCCAAGACCAGAAGAGGGAACTGTATTAGAGCTTAAATTCTGAGCTACTCCCCACAGTTGTTCCAATGCCCGAGCCCATTATTGTAGCCACTGTGTTAATCTGTCTCCTTGAGGACCTCCTCTTTCTCGCTGCACCTCCAGTTTAGCAAGCATAGTGTTCTTCTCCAGGGACTGGTCTCTCTTGGCAACATGACCAAAGCATGTAAGAGAAGTCTCTCCATCCTTGCTTCTAAGGAGCACTTACTTCTTCAAGACAGATTAGTTTGTCTTTTTAGCAGGCCACGGTACTTTCAATATTCTTCTCCAGCATCACAATTTGAATGCATTGATTAATACAGATATAATTAGGTTAAAATGTAATACCTTATCATTTGTTCTCACCTTTGACCCATTTAAAACTTGTTCTAGTTTATATTATTGTTTGCTTTCTTTTTTATTGAGGTTTTTCTTTGTTTTATTTTGTTATTGTTGTTGGGGGGGTTTGTTTTTCTTTTGTATGCTTTTTTTAAAATAGTGTAATCCAAGATAGATAACTACAGAGAGACAGTACCTGGATTATGGTTATGGCCGGTGAGATAGCTTATTGTGCCAGCAGGGGAGGTGGAGGGAGATGGGAAGCTAATAGGAATGAGACAAGAAGGAAGGAAATGTTCCAAAATTGATTGTGGTGATGATTGCACAACTCTTGTTAAATATGTTTTAACTATTGAATTCTATTT
>NW_022103927.1:1215960-1225247 GCF_000313985.2 Echinops telfairi | reverse complement strand
CTCTCTACTCGCTTGTCCACCAGAGTTAACCACAGGAAAGCAGTGCAGATGCAGGCTGCGGGTCCTTTCACATTTGAACAGAGAGAGAACAGTGGAGAAGCAGCCCAGCCCACCAGTGCCCATGCATTGGCTTGACTTTGGCTACGCAGTGTTGGTTGATTCTGGTGGAACGATTGGCTGTACAAAAGCAGATAAGAGTTCCATACCTCCCTGTGGGCTCCTCTTGGGGGAGTTAGGCCTGGGTGCTTGCCAGCTCTCTCAGGATTTCCTGTAGGATCGCTGTGAGCCAGAATTGACTCAATGGCAGTGCGGTTGGTTTAAACCCTATTTAGGTGGTAGTTAAGGAGCCTGGGGATGTTTGGGTTTTCCTGGCTGTTGATGGTCATCACACTTGGAGTTAGTATGATTACTTGACATCATCCGTTGGCAGGTCCAAGATTAAACTCTTGAAGAATTAAAAATCTCTGGACCTTAGGGGCTCTGGTGGCATAGTGGGTGAGTAGTTGGGCTGTAATCTGCAAGGACGGCAGTTTGAAATGGCAGCTGCTTCATGGAAGAAGGAAGAAAGGCTGGGCTTTCTACTCCTCTCAGAAACCCGCAGGGGCAGTTCTACCTTCTAGGGGCTATAAGTTAGCATTGACTTGATGGCAATGAGTTTGGTATTTTCAGTTTCAGTTTTTTTGACTTCTACTATTTTTAATGGAGATGAAATAAGTCCAAGACTTATTTCAGAAGTGTTTTCATATATTCTGATCTACTTAAAACCAACACTCAACTTTGCAGGGGAAAAAATCTGATATTAGTATTATCGTCCTACAGAGATGGTTATCCATAAGAGCTTCTTATTATGCCATTGTACAATTTGATTCTTGTATATTGATGTGATCTCTTCTTTTTGTAACGGTAGGTAAATTCTCAATGAGCAAAATGTTAGCTGTCAGTATTTGGGGGCACTTGAACTCCACCCCCTTACTGAATGGAAGAGTTTGAAGAAATCTTTTAGGAGATAGCCAATTTGAAATGATGTTACGTAAAATGGAGATAAAGTTTTATTATAACAACCACTAAGATGAAAAGTATACACAAATAGATTGATTGACATTCAGCCATTTCAAAGGGTAGCATGTGATCAGGGACCAATGTTATGGAGGAAGAAGTTCAAACTGCACTGAAGGCATTGGCTGAAAGTAAGGCTCGAGGAATTGATGGAGTCTGACTTGAACTGTGTCAATAAGCTGATGCAGCACTGGAAGATCTCGCGCTCTTTAATCAGTTGGCATTTGGTACATAGATCATACCATTCCATATAGCAATCACGTCAAGTAGAATTGGAAACTGGCTACCAGTTTCCAAACAATCTTTTTCCACATGGACTCCTTGACATCGTCCCCTTTAATTCCAACACTGTGCCCCCTCCTCCTGGATGTACTCTCTTGTCTGTGCCAAGACATCTGGAAGATAGCTCCGTGGCCAACTCACTGGAAGAGAGTCATAGCTGTACCCATTCCAAGAGAATTAGGAAATTATCGGACAATCTCATTAAGAGGAGATGCAACTGAATTTTGCTGAAGATCATTCACAGGAATTCAAGCTGGAGTCGGAATAGGACATGGAATGAGGGATATCCAGGTTGACATCAGATGGATCTTGGCTGAAGACAGAAAGCACCAGGTAGATAGTTACTCATAGTCAAAGGCATTCGACTGTGTGGATCATAACAAACTATAGATAACATTGTGAAGAACGGGAAGTCCACAGCACTTAATGGTGCTCATGTGGAACCTTGTACATAGACTAAGAGGCAGCTGTTCAAATCGAATTAGGGAGCATGCATGGTTTAAAATCAGGAAAGGCATACATCAGAGTTGTATCCTCTCACCATACTTATTCAATTATATGCCAAGCAAATCATATGAGAAGCTGGACTATACATGAAGAATGGGACGTCAGGATTGGGGAAAGACTTAGTAAGAAACAACCTGCCATATGTACATGACACACAACCTGCCATATGTACATGACACACAACCTGCCATATGTACATGACACACAACTTGCCATATGTACATGACACAATTTGCTTGCTGAACATGGGAAGGACTTGAAGCACTTGCTGAGGAAAATCGAAGACTGCAGTCTTCACTGTGGATTGCAACTCAGTGTACAGAGAAAAAAATCCTCACAACTAGACCAATAGACAACGTCATGACCAAGGGAGGAAAGAGCAATGTTGTCAAGGATTTCCTTTTCCTTGGGATCCACAGTCAATGCTCATGGAAGCTGCTGTCGAGTTGGCTCGGACTCGGACTCACACTGTGTACAGAGGAACCCAACACTGCCCTGTGCTGTCTCATCCTCACCATTGTTATGTTTGAGCCTATTATTACACTTTGTCAACCTATCACGTCCAGGGTTTCCTTCCTTCCTTTCCTTCTTATTATTAAATTTTTAAGGGTTTCCTTTCTGCTGTGGGAACAGCAGCAGGCAGGCTTACAGCAGCACGTGACCAAGGTACACTCAGAGGCCTCAGATCTCGAAGCCCACTCCCAGAAGTTGTAGCAACTTAACTTGAGAAGTTAAGGTGGGTGAGGTCCGAGGGCAGCCCCTCTTCTCCCAGCCCCGGGGGGTATGAGATGGGTCTTTTCGGGTTGGCCACCTGGGTCCCACCAACAAGGTCACCCCCTTTTATCTGTCCATCGTTTATCCTCATCACTTGTCGATCAATTTGTCAGACTGTGGTGGCTTGCGTGTTGCTGTGATGCTGGAAACAATACCACTGGTATTTCAAATAGCAGGGTCACCCAAGGTGGACAGGTTTCAGCAGAGCTTCCAGAAGAAGAGCAAACCACAAGGGCTGCCTACTTCTAAGAAATTAGCCACAGAAAACTTTAAGGCAGTGGTTCTCAACCTTCCTAATGCCACAACCCTTTAAGACAGTTTCTCATGTGGTGGTGACCCCAACCATAAAATTACTTTTGTTGCTACTTCATATAACTGTAATTTTGCTACTGTTATGAATCAGGCGACCCCTGTGAAAGGGTCGTTTGACCCCCAAAGGGGTCACGACCCACAGGTTGAGGACCATGGCATTAGCAAATAGCATCAGAACATTGTGATGGAAGCAACAGTCAAGAAATCAAGTGAAATATTGCATCGAGCAAATCTGGTATACCAGATCTCTGTAAAGTCTTAAAGAGCAAAGTGGTCATTTTTGAGGACTAAGAGGCACCCGACCCAAGACATGCTATTTTCAATCACCTCATCTGCACGTGAAAGCTGGAGGAAGGAAGCCCATGGAAGAATCGGTGAACTTGAATGATGGTGTTGGGGAAGAATATTGGAAGTACGACGGACTTCCACAAGGAGAAACAGCTCTTGGAAGCAGTACAGGCAGACCACTCCTTAGACTCTAGGATGCAGAGCCTTTGTTTCAGGAGAGACCGATCCCCAGAAAAGGCCATCACGCTTGGTAAAGTAGGATCAGCCAAAATGAGGAAGACCCTCAACCAGGTGGATCGACACATTGGTTGCAGTAACGGCTTTAAACCGAGCAATTGTAAGGATGACACAGGAGCGGACAGTGTTTCATTCTGTTGCACATAGGTCGCTAGAGTCGAAACCAACTGATGACACCTAACAACAGTGTTGTCAAACAAACAAACAGAAGACCTACCCGCACAATGGTAATGTATACCGGCTATTACAGATAACAGTGTGAAACTCCATCCTCAGCTCATACTTAATTGTACATGCTAAAAGAGGAACTAGGATTGACCCAAAAGAAACAGACTATTGGCTTGAATACAGTACCCTGTGCTGTACTGGGAGCTTGGAAGAAACCCTGAGCCCCACCCAGAATCTTTCCAGTTGGGACATTTGAACATGCAGCCCGATCCAGAATTGCTATGAGAACAGACATGTCTTTGAAGGAAGGACCTCCAGAGGAGAAATAAAGAGGTTTTTGTTTTTTGAATCTCGGTTTTGCCTTTGAGCGCCTTGAGCCAAGAAAAGTAGTGACCATCAGAGAATGTCCTTCTGGGACTGAATGTGAAATGGAAAGCCTGGTGGGCTTGGTTTGACCCCCTGGTTCTGCTCAAGGAGTGAAAGAGCAATGCAGAGATGGCCCGAGTGGGATATTTTCCATTGGTTCCTTCTAAGGGATGGAGGGGAGATTGAGAGGTAGGAAGGAGGGAGGGGATAGATAGATAGATAGATAGATAGATAGATAGATAGATAGATAGATAGATAGCTAGCTAGCTGGCTGAAGTCTGCAGTGCAGGAACTGTGTACTTTGAGCCTATGGCTGGTATGCATTGACCTAGGCCACAAGGACTAGAATTGAGCTGACCTGAACTCAGTGGAATAAAAGGAAGCTGAATAAATAGAGAATGTTCTTCACGATGAGTTGGTGCAAATTACTGCAATTTGATGGCTTTCTCTGGACTGGAATTTACTTATTGATGCAGAGACTCCAAGTTCCAAGCAGAACAGAAACATGTTCAGACCAAAGAACACACCTGCTTGTCACTTGTAGAACCGGGCAATTGGAACACTGACTATCTCACACGAGGTGGGGGTGGGGTGGGTGGAAATGAGTGCACCGAGAGGCTTGCTGGCACACTTTCCTGTGTGCTTACGCTCAAAATGAGGTTGACAAAGGGGGAGCCCCACCGAATCGATTCCCCTCGTCCCGAGTCTAGGGGAGTGAGGAGCCCTGGTGGTGGAGCAGGTTATGTATTGGGGTGCTAACCACAAGGTCAGCAGTTTGTACCCCGCAGGTGCGTTGCGGAGAAAGATGAGGTTTTCTATTCGCATCAAGGTTACGGCCTTGGAAACCCACAGGGGTGATTATTCTGCTCTGTTCTCTAGGTTGCTGCGGTCAAAATGCACTAAGAAGTAGCAGAGCGAGTGGGGGAAGATGCTAATGGGCTGGTATGATTCAGAGGGGAGGGTTGCTTGTTAACAAGGGTGTCATTGTAGGAGCCACAAGTGTGCTGAGGGGGAGGTGCTGCTGAATGGGAGAGCAGTGACCAGACGTAGAAGTGTCTCAAAGGTTGTGCTCTGCTTTTATCTCATGAGGCTCAGAGCAAGGGCATAATCTTCTCTGATTTGAATTTTATCAGAGAGCAGAAATGGTGAAAATGACACATCTTTTGGAGAACTGACCACATCGGATGGACACCCTTGGCAGACCTGAATGGCTGGTGCCTGAGTAACCGTCTGAGGGCCTTTTGCCCCATGCAAAGACGACTTGTTCGTTACCGTTTGGAACGCGTAAAATGATTGGGAGGAGGAAGAGACAAACTTGTCAAGAAAAGCGAAGGACTGGCCTGCAGTGGGGTGGTCACTTAAAAGTATTGTATTGGGGCTCTCACAGCTCTTGTAACAATTCGTACATGAATTGTAGCAATCACATTTGTGCATATGTTGCGTCATCATTTTCAAAACACTTTCTTTCTACTTGAATCCTTCGGATCAGCCCCTTTTTCCCCCTCCCCGCACGAACCCTTGATAAATTATAAAATTTTCATCTTACACCGTCCACTGTCTCCCTTCACCCACATTTCTGTTGTTCGTCCCCCTGAGTGTGTGTGTGTTTGTGTGTATGTTATACGCTGATCATTGCTATCAGTTCCTCCTATCTCCCCCTTCGCCCACACCTTCCCCCTACCCTCATGGTATCACTACTCCCATTACTGTCCCTGAGGGGTTTATCTGTGCTGGATTCCGTGTGTCTAGAGCTCTTACCTGTTCCAATGTACATGCTCTGGTCTAGCCAGATTTGTAAGGTAGAACTGCAGTCATGATTGTCGGGGGTAGGTGCGGGGTGGGGTGGGGGAAGCATTAAAGAACTAGAGGAATGTTGTGCATTTCGTCAGTGCTGTGCTGCACCCTGACTTGTTCCTTCCTTGTGACCCTTCTGTGAGGGGATGTCCAATTGTCTGTAGATGGGCCCTGGGTCTCCACTCCAACCCTCTGTTTCCATCAATACTTTGAGTTTGTTTTGGTTTTTCCTATGCTTGATACCTGATTCTGATGACACTTCATGATCACAGTCTGGTGTGCTTCTTCCATGTGGGCTTTGTTGTTGCCCTGCTAGATGGCCTCATGTTTAACTTCAAGCTTTTGACCACAGACGCTATGGGATAGGTCACTTTTCTATGACCTTTCTTGCCGTGGTCCTTTAACTCCCACCAAACAAGTGGGTCAGGTTATGCAAATGAAGTTGTTGTAGTCCATCAAGGGGATTGGAGCGCTTGCAAATAATGCAAATAAGGTGCCAGCTACCATGGTGAATGTGGAGCCCTAGCTAAGGGGCTGTCGGCTTTGCCTTTCCCTTGGGCTTAAAATGAGCCATCCCAGAGGATGGTGTAGTTCATTACCATCACGGAGAGATGGAGTTGATCCTGTCCTTGGGGCCTGGAGACCCCTAGATCCAGGAGAGGGAGGGAGACCTCTGTCACCAGAGATTGCACAGGCTGCTAAGGACTGGAGCCTGAGAGAGTGCAGCAGCAGGACTAGGAGAGCAGCAGGAGACATTGCAGCTGGCTTCCTGGTCTGTGGACCGGCGGGGACAGCCGTGACTCTCCAAACAAGAGCTCACTTGCAGCCCAAAGTTTACAGATGGAGCAGGTTGCCCTGGACGCTTGTTGGCAGGACTAAAGAGCTTTGTGACACTTGCCGGAGCAGGGCAGAGGCAGGCGGGCGGGCACAAGACATGAAAGGGGTCAAGGGCCAGAGAACACTAATGAGAAAGGGATCTGACCCAAGAACTGTATCCTGAGTGGTTTCTGATGCGGACGTGCCACTTCTCTAGAAAACCCTCGTGTCTGTGAGTTGGGTGTGGCCATTGCAACTAATGATAGAACCAGCGGAGGAGCGCTGTGGGAGGGATGGTGGCTGTCAGAATTGGTAAAAGGTTACAGGGTGAAGGTATGTCTGACCTCTGCCTCATAGCAATCACCCTTGGGCTGCTGCTCCTTCTCTGTCCCTTTGCAAGGGGACAGAGGTCGGACACCTCTGCCACACCATTTTTTATCAGTAGGTGAAGGATTCATTATATTTTCTCTCCCTTCTCCATGGGATTTTTAAGAGTTACCCCCTATACACCAAGGTTCATTGATAGCACTTCTCGCAATGGCCCCCCAGTGGAAACAACGGAAATGCCCATCGACTGTTGAATGGATCGTGGTCATGTGGAGTGCATCCACATGGACTGACTACTCAACTGCAAAGAGAAGACACCGATGCGTGCCTCACGGATGAAACCAGTAAGTTGCAAAAGGTCATATATGTATGATCTCGTTTACATAAAATAAGCAAATATCTAGCAGCCAAAAGATGATGAATGGTTACCAGGGGTGGAAGAGAGGGAGAAAGGGGTTGCGATTTTTCCTCAGAAGGCACTAACTGTATGCTAATGTTGGTGGAATTACTTGGAAAAGGATATTGAGAACGCTGGCTGCGATAGCACAGGTATTGTGCTATCTGGGCTGAGTCTGTCGTTTGGCAGTTAAGATTCAGTTGTTTCCCCCAAAGGATGCGCTCTCCTTGGGTGTGGCCGGCTCCCTACATTAGTGGAAGCTGTGGAAATGCACGTTTGCTTTGATGGGTTTGGATCTTGTATCTGCCTTGCCATGACTGGTTCTTAGGATTTGAGTGTGTGATCCCGAGTTGATTGATCCTGAGACTGGTCAGTAGCCTTCCATCTAACCTTTCAACCTTAGATTCATTCGCCTCTGTAGCCAGAAGCCTGCCACCTGATCTGCTAATCTTGGTTTGTCAGCCCCAGCAGCTTATCCGGTCAGGAGACACTTCCAGCATGGTGACATCTGGACCAAGGCTTTAGAACTTCTCTGCCCCTTAAACGGTGGGAACTATTTCCTTGATATAAATCTCCCTGGTTCTATACATACATAGATAAGTGTCACTGATCTTATTTCTCTAGGAACCCAACCTATGACAATGATACAATCTGAAGAATGTAGCCAATATAAGTGTAGTAATGGTTGAGATGGTGTTTTGTTATTTCACAATTAGAAAATAATTCTGTTCCTTCCCCTGAAGGAGGGGCAAGGTTTACGGTAGTTGAGAAACCACAGCTGCAGCATACTGCACTGATTCATGTGCACTTCAGGTTTGGGCTCCTCCGTGTCACCCTTTAGGGATACCTGCCTGGCCCCCCAAACTGGGCTTGGGACACCCCTCTACACTCCCCCACCCCCACCCTAGAGCCCTTGCTGTTTCAGCTTGTTTGCATAACACCCACTGCCCTCATAGACAGTGTGAGGTGCTGCCTTTGAGAAGGTGGGTTTACGTAAGCAGAGAAGGGGCATGCTAAAAAATGTTGAGTCAAAATTAACTCAATGACAATGAGACTGGTGTCTGTGGCTCTTTCACATCAAACACACTGGTAGGCACCACGGCAGTGACCATCTCCAAGGGGGGAGGGCGGGGTGTCAGTGGCAGAACCCCTGCCTTGCAGGCCGGACACCCAGCTTCAATTCCTGACCTGTGCGGCTCACGCACAGCCACCACGCGCCGCCCATCAGTGGAGGTCTGTCGCCATGGTGCCGCACAGGTTTCAGGGGAGCCTCCGGACTTGGAAGCCCTGGGATGAACTTTAGGAACTGGGTCAGTGAAAGCCTTGTAGACCCCAATGATTCAGTCTGCGAGTGACCACAGGGACAGTGCAGGGCTGGACGGTCTTTGTTCGCGGTGTGCAGGCCCCCATGAGTGGCTTGAAAGCGGCCAACAGATAGCTCCGGCGGCTGTGGGGGCAGCTGTGGCTGCCGTGGAGAGGGTTCCAACTCTAGGTGATCCTGGGTGTTACAGAGTGAGGCTCTTCCCAGGGCTTTCGTGGCCGTCACCGGGATGGAGGCACATCTCCACGGTGCCGACGGGTGGGTTTGAACGGCCAACTCTTAGTTGTCAAAAACCCACCATTTGCCACCCAGGAACTTGGTGACAACGCTGAGCTTAAAAACAGCATGCACCCGCTAACGGCCACCCCTCCCCGGATGCTGGAGGGGCAGGGGCCACCTTGTTTGCTAGCAACAGGGTATCCCTCGTAGGGGACCAGCACCTCCCTCCAGCCGGTCCCATCCTGCACACTAACCGTCAGGATGGGCTGGCTTGGCACCCCAGGGAGGGCGGAGGGACACCCCCCACCCAACAGGAGACCAGAGCTGGCCCCAACCCATCATCCCTGACAGCAGAGTGCGCAGGACGCAGGCGGTCCCACTCTGATGGGCAGGACCCGGTCCCTCCCCCAGCCCTGCCCGCCC
>NW_022103927.1:1205610-1215860 GCF_000313985.2 Echinops telfairi | reverse complement strand
TGCCCCAGCCCCATTGGCAGAATCAGCTTTGAGTAACTGTACGGTTTTGCGCGCTGTTGAAGAAGACTTATTTGTTGGAGTTTCACTTGTTAATGGTCTGGGCTTATTTTGGAGAAAAAGAGAAAAAAACTAAAAAACAAAACAAAACAAACAGCATGCAATCACCAGCCAGGGGCCAGCCAAGCTCTCCTGAAATCTCACAGATGTTCACCCACCGCCTGCAGTGTCAGGGCGAAATAGCAGCGCTCAATGCTCTCCTGCCCTTCCCTGTGTGACCTGAGCTCAGGCAGCCTGTGTCGCCATCTCCAGACAGGTCCTTCCTGCTTGGCGTCCCCCCACACTGGCCACCGGCATGCTCCTCCTTCCCCAGCAGGGCCCCACCCTTGCTGGACAGCCTGTCCTGGGAAAACTCCGACAGCCTCTGTCTAGCTTCCCAGCCCTGGCTCCCCTCCCAGCCCGGCTTCCTGGGCCATCTCTGCTCACACTCCAGCCAGAACCCCCACCACCACCACCCAGGGCGCTGAGGGCCACCAGCTGGGCAATGGGCTCATCCCCAGCTAGCCCCGGTCAGCTTGACAGCCAACAGAAGCCTAAGGCCGGATCCAGCCTGGGCTGGTGGCCAAAGCCGGCCTGCCCACGTAACAAACACGCACGCTGGCTGCTTGCCCCAGTGTGTTTCCAGAAGAGAAATTTAATCTAATTTACAGACTTCTAGGTACATCGATAACCAAAAGGTGGCCACTGGAAAAAGTTAAAAGGTCAATCTGCCTTCCTGGTGTTTACCTGGCCCAGGACTGCAAAATAAAAAGATCAACGTTCCTTATTTTCTACACAAAACACCTTTTTTAAAAAGTGAAAATTCTAGGGAGCTATACATAGAGAGCAACAGTGAAAAGGTAAGAAGGGGGGGACTGGGCATAGGGGAGGAGTCTCACGCCCCACCACCCAGGGGCCCGAGGCTCTGGGTGGGGGTGGGGTGGGCCTGGAGATGGCAGGACACAGCTGTCAGCTCTGGGCTCTTCCCAGCTGGGAAGGCCTTATGGGAGGGGGTAGGCCAATGAGGGTTTCCGTGGCATTGAGGGCTCAGTGGGGGCCTCCTGATCCCTGGGGGCAGGTGTGTGTGTGTGTGTGTGTGTGTGTGGCCAGCCGAGGGAGCATGGCTTCCCCTGAGCAAGCACCATGGCATGACGGGGCTGCCTGACGCGGGAACTGGGGGGCTGGGGCAGATCCCGGGCCTTGAGCATGAGTCTGTGTTTGCATGTGAGAAGAGAGTCACAGGGTGAGCGGGAACCAGGTCAGGGGTCTTTGCAAACGGCCACCCTGGCAGCCACAGCCTTGCCTGGCTGCTGGGCACCCAGAAGACACACCCTGCAGCCCCAGATCCTCAGGCTGGGGAACGGGCAGCTAGTTGGCTGCCGGAGCCCCAGCTGTAGTGTGCCCGGCCCCTGGGGGGCGCCGGTTTGAGGTTTTGGCTTGCTCCTTTGGAAAAGAAGGAAGAGGAAGAAGAGGACAGAGAGGAGGAGGAGGAGGACAATGACGAGGAGGACACAGAGGTGGCAAGAGCGGGAGTCTGGAATGCTTCTGTTAGGGCGCCTCTGCCGCCGCTGTCTGTGCCTGTGGGGCCTGGGGCTCCTCGGGCGGGGGGTCTGCTTTGGAGAAATTCATCTCTAGGATGTGCCGCTGCAAGTGCCGCACCCACTCCTCCTGGATGGAGAGGGGGCCTTGGAATTCCACCTCACAGAACCTGTGGGATGGAACAGAGGGAGGAGGGGCCCCTGCCATCAGGAGAGGCAGAAGCACAGCCCTCCACGTCTTGAGGACCCTAGGCGAGCCCAGGGCACCAGACATACCTGCTCTATGCTGTGGGGATAGAGCAAGCTCAAGAGTTGAGAGGAAGGGTCCTGGAAGCCGAATAGTCCCACTGGATAGCCACCTATAACCCTCATGGGTCTCCTGGAGGGCCCTGTCTCTGCTCAGGGCACTGTCTCTGTCTCTCGGGTTCTCCCAAGTACATTTGGCCTCCCAAGCACCCCTTCTAAAGGAGCTATGGAAGAGGGCAGTCCCTTTAGGTCAAGGGGCTGCAGAACCGGAGAAGGAACTAGCACCCACCACCTCAGACGTCCACTCATCCAGACCCTCCCCCTTGGCCTCCTGACACCAAGCTCAAGCACAGACATTGCATTCCTTCAACCCTCACAACAGATTAGGTAGGTCTGTCCATGGCCTGTTTCGCAGATTGGGTAAGTGAGGCATGGACAGGTAAATTCCTGTCCTAGGTTGTATGCTGGCAAATGTCACAGCTGGGATTCGAACCCAGGACTCACCAGCCACACACCTTAGGGTATCAGCCGGGAAGCCTCAGCTTTGCCTGGGCCCAGCCACAGTCAATGGCTGAGACTTGGTGCTGTCCAGAGGCTCTGGGCAGCTTGGCCCCCACCGGTGGTCTCCCTTCCTCCCTGGGGCCCATGTACCTGCACTTGAGGGTGTAGATGTTGCCAACAAACTTGACAAGTGAGGTCTGGGGGGGCCGGGGCACCAGAGAGGGCACTGGGCGGACCCGGGGTGGGGGCTGCCGAGTCTCCTCCAACTTCTGTTGTAGATCACCAGCCTCATCACCACCCCGGGCTGCAGCTGTGTCCGGGGGCCGGGCTTGTCTGCGTTCGAATTCTGAGTGGGGAATGAGGGCAGCAGATGAGCCAGGGCCAGGGCCCTGCCTTCAGCAACCAGGGGACACACACCGGTGGGGGTTTGTCAGTAAGACAGTGGGCGATGGGTGGGAGGATCCTACAGGATGGACAGGTAATGAATGACTCCCAGTTGGGTAGTGGCAGATGAAATGAAATGAGGACACTAATCAGGATGTAGGAGCCCTGGCAGTGAGTGCAGTGCGCTTGCACTGTGCTACGAACCACAGGGTTGGCAGTTTGGACCTACCAGCCACTCCTTGATAGAAAGACGAGGCTGTTTACTCCCATAAAGACTTAAAAGTCCCAGAAAACTAGAGGGGCAATTCCCTATGGGGCTGCAAAGAGCTGGAATGGACTGGAAGGCAGGGAGCTTGAGTGGAGGGGCATTTGCTCAATGACAGACAGAGGGAGGGAGACTGGGTGCTGCCCGGGGGCACTCACTGTTGATGTTCTGTCGCTGGTGCTCCTCGGCCTTCACCAGGCCTGGCGGGCTGGCTGCCAGAGGCCGTTCCACACCATCAGCCGCCCGGCCGGCTTCCAAGCCCAGCTCACCCCCAGTGCTTCGGCCAACCATGGCCAAACCGCCGGGCGCTAGCCCGAGGGCCAGCCTCTTGTCACTGTCGCGGCCATGGCCTGCGCTGCGGAACTTCTTGGTGAAGGGGCGGCCACCCTGAATGTAGCTGCGGTAGGCGCCCACCTTCTGGGGCCGGTGTTTGATCCACTCGCTCAGCGTCTCGATGGGCGAGCCATTGACGCACCACTCAGTCACGCCGAACTGCCTCAGGTGCGCCCGTGCATGGCTGGCCAGGGCCTTGCGGTTTTCGAAATAGAGACCACACAGCTCGCAGCAGGCCTCGGTGGCTGCAGGTGAAGGGGTGCTACTGAGCCACAGCCCAGAGGAGCCCTGAGGACCCCGACACCTGGCCATAGGCCAGGGGCCAATCCCGCCTTTCGTGGGGCCTCCCCACTGGGCCACTGCCTGGGGCCAGTGTGTGCCCCGCGTGGCCCTTCCCACCCACCGCTTACAGGAGTGGGAGGTCTTCTCATGGAGGGTCTTGGTCTTGAAGGGCAGTTCAGTCTGGATGTAGGTCTTGGCCTTGACCTCCGCAGGGAGGAGGCGGTCCTCCTGCAGTAGCCGCTTGGCTGCCACAGCCCCTAGGTAGCCAGTGGCTGAAGGCTTGGCCCCTGTGATCGGTGTCAGGCTGAGCTCACGGGGAATATGAGCAGGCCCCACGCCTGGTTTGCCAGGCCGGCTCACCAGGGGTGCCAGTGGCAAGGGGCCTTGCAGGGAACCAGGGGGCCCCTCCTCAGCCAGGGCTGGGGCCAGGTCGCCTGCAGGGGGCTCCTTCTTGATCAGGCATGGCTTGGACTTCTTCTTGAGGATCTCCCGCAGCGTGTCGATGGGTGAGCCGTTGACTGACCATTCGGTCACGCCCATCTGCCGCAGGTGGGAGCGTGCGTGGCTCGACAGGCCCTTGCGGTTCTCAAAGAACTCGCCACAGAACTCGCAGCGGATGTCACGTGTCGGCTCGGCCCGGGACGCTGCAGAGGGTCCGGGTAGGGTGGGGATGGGGGTGGTGGGGAGAAGGGAGGCAGCAGCTGCGGGCAGGAAGCCTCTAAGCTTGACCCAATAGCTCCAGACCCAAAGGGCTCACTTCCTGACTGCGTACCCCAGTGGCCTGCCCACCCCCAGGCCTGCTGCTTGCGCTCACTGCCTCCCTAGGACCCCATGAAGGGAAACGAGGGAACACTGCCTAGCGTGAGTGACATTCCGTCACCCTGTGGCCAGATGCTCCCTGCCCCACTCCTGGGTCTGTCTCCTTTCTGAGCCTGTGTCCCCTCTCTAAGCCCCAGGAACTCTCCCCTGGGCCCAGGTATTCGCTTCCTCAGTTTCATCCTCTGGAAACTGGAGACCAAGACTCCTACTTCCTGGTGCAGTTGGGAGGTTCTCCAGGGGCTACAGCTGCCTGAGGCAGGCGACACAGAAGCGGCGCTGGTGGGTGCCACCCTCGGGTGCTCCAGCTCAGTGACTCCAAGTGAGAAGCGAGCCAAGGTGGCATCACAACCACTGCCTAAAGGAGCACCAGTGGGCCTGGCCTCACTAGAGCCTCAAGAAGTCCTATGTGGTTGGCACGATGCTGACCTTTCCCTCTAAACAAAGAAGGCTGTCCAAGGCCACTGAACTCTAGACTCTAGCCTGACTCCAAATTCAAGTACTCATTGAAAAAAAAAAAGGAGAAAAGAAAGTTACTACCGAGTCCGTCCTGCCTCATGGTAAACCCATGTGTGATGTGTGACAGAGGAGAACTGTGCGCGACAGAGATGTCCAAGTTGTGCCCTTTCTGGAAGCAGATTGCCAAGCCCTTCTTCTGACGCACCTCCGGGTAAACTCAAAGCTCTACCCTTTGGGCTAGTGGTCGAGTGCAGTACTCTGCCAGCTAAGGACTCAATGACCAATATTGAAAACACAGAAAACACTAGAGCCTACACACAGCAGACATCACTAATCAATCCCTGCCGTCCCTCTGTCTCAGATTCTGGTTGGCAGCTACTACCAGTGGCAGAGAATCTTTTGGCCACCCCCACACAATTTCAGCTCCCGGAGGAAGTCCCAAGAATGCACAGTCACCCTCTTCCTTTGGGTTCATGTCTCTCCCATTCCACTTTACCTCTGCTCAAGGTACTCAAGGAGACAGCGAGGAAACCCCTCCGCTGTTGTCTCTGCTCCATCCCAGGGTCACTTACACAGGTTCAGGGGGGTCAGATCTTCCCGAGATGCCACCCAGGGCCCCTCAGACGGGTGAGGCTCCCCGTGAAGGGCCCCCGGCAGCATCTCTCGCTTGATCTCCACCCGCATCTGTTCGGGCTTCAGCTTCTTGGTTAGGGAGCCGGTGGCCAGGCCTGAAAACATCTTCCGGGCAGTAGGGGGTGGAGAGCCAGCTGGTGAGTGGCCCAGGGGGCTGCCTGGTGGCGGCGGCAACTTCTTGGCCAGGGATGAGAGGTGCAGATCGGCATGGCCCCGGGCTTCCAGTGAGCTCCCTGGACCGCCCATCATCTTGGCCAGGGACTTATGGCTGGGTCCTGGCGGGTTTGGGGGTCCGCCAGGTCGGGAGTGGGCCTGCTGTCTCTTGAGGATCTCCCGCAGCGTGTCGATGGGCGAGCCGTTGACATACCATTCGGTCACGCCCATCTGCCGCAGGTGGGAGCGCGCGTGGCTCGACAGGCCCTTGCGGTTCTCAAAGAACTCGCCACAGAACTCGCAGCGGATGTCACGGGTGGGCTCAGGGCCTGAGGCTGCAGTGGGAGGAGGGGAGGAGAGAGGGACAAGTCAGCACAGGGGCGGGGCGGCTGGGGACGGCAGTGCCGCCACCTGCAGAACATCCCGGTCAGTTGGGTGTGGGTGGCGGCGGTAGCTTGCCTACGCGTGGGGTGGTGGTGGTGGTGGAGGGAAGATGCAAGCGAGGGGCTGAGGAGCAGGGTTGGGGTGGCACCAAGACTCCACAGCTCTGAGGACGTGTGTCAGCAAGGACAGGAGGGAAGGAGGCGCAAAGCGGCCTCTAGGCGCAACAGGCCTTCCAGGTCGGGGGCGCCCGTGGGCATGTTCCACACCAAAGGGCAAGACCCGCCCCTTGGCCTTCATTCTCAGGGAGGGTCAAGGTCACAGAGATCAAAGGCCAAGAGCCAGGGCCCAGCAGCCCACTGCCAACAAAATCTCTAGGCAGCGCTGGGCCACTGCCCAGGGCCCCCATCTCTGCTCTGCCCTTGCCAGAAGGGGGCCATGACCCCCCGGGAGGGGCTCCAGGGCCCGCAGGGAGGGGGTGCGGCTGAAGCGAGAACCTACAGAGGTTGAGAGGAGCCGGCTCCACATCAGAGGCCCAGAAAATGCCAGCAGTGGCGGCGGCCGAGAAGTCCTGCTTCCCCCAGGGGCCGGCCGCACCCATGGCCTTCAGCTTGGCCCTCTTGGCCGGCGGTGGGGGAGAGAGCAATGAGAGGGCCGCAGAGGTGGGAGGCCGCCCAGGGTGGGCCATGGCGCCGCGCCCCGGTGGGAGGCGGAGGTGGACGCCGTCCCTCCTGATGAGCCCGTGGAGCACGTCTATGGGGGATCCCTTGGCGTCCGGGTCGCTGACGCCCAGGTGGCGCAGGTGGGCGCGGGCGTGGCTGGACAGGCCCTTGCGGGTCTCAAACCAGGCACCGCACAGCTGGCAGTCCAGCTCTCGGCCCCCGTCACTATCTAAAGCTGCGGAGACAAAACACAGGGGGGTTCACGGCCGCCACCTCGGCCGGCCCTGGGCTTGGAGGACGGAGGGTTGCGGAGACGCTTGCCGGCCAAGCAGTCTGGGATGGGGAGGTCCATCACTTTTGCCACACAGGGACCACAAGGTTTTGGAAGGCCTGGTCCTTACCTAGCCTAACCTCTGGGTACGGGGGGTTGGGGGATGGCGAGCTTAGGGATTGGGATGGAGAGGCAGTGGCACCCCCAGGGGTCCCGGTGCTGGGAGTCATGTGGGGCAATGGCAGGGGTACCACCTGGCTGGATCCCACAGCCAAAGGCACACCTGGCCAAAGTCCAGCTCCTGGAATCTCAGCAGACAGGGAGGCAGAGCTTGAGGGGACAACACGCCACCCCACTGGGGAGGAGGCTGGGTCCTAGGGACACCCCAATTCCAATATTGACCCCTCTATGTGTGGGAGACTCATCATTCTAAGAAACACCCTCACCAGCCCCTGTCCACTGTGCTCACAGCATTTCTACCTGAGCCCTGTTTGCTGAGCCCACAGGGGCAGCACCAGCCAAACACAGCTGGAAACACCTGCTTCCAGCATGGGATGGCCAGGAAACCAGGCCACCTTCAGACACAGCTGTGTGCCTGCAGGACCCGAGGTGCAGCTCTCGTTCCCTTCCCTACCTAAGCCCCGGGGACGGCAGAGCTGCCCCTAGGTGGTGAGGATGCCCCTGGCAGGCTCAGCAGCTAGGGCCAGACCCTAGGGCAGGAGCAACAAGGAAGGTGGGGGACACAGTCCTTTGTAGGTGGCCTACAGGGAGAGTCAGCCACCCTGACTAACCCACTGGCCTGGCTGACCTGGGATGCAAGCACTGCAGTCCCTGTTGTCCCACCCCGAGCCCTCCCGGGGCCGGAACCCACACTCACTGAGGTTTAGGGGCCCCTCATCCTCCGACTGGGGCCACTGTGCCTTGGGGGAGGCCGGCCGGGGGCTCAGGGACAGATGGGGGCTCTTGTCCTCAGGGTTCTTCGGGGCTGGGGAGCCCACCAAGGCCAGTGGTGTCTTCTTGAGGAGTGGGGAGCTGGGAGGGTGGGACAGGCCCTTGGACAAGAAGCCAGGTGGTGATTTGATGGCCTTGTTGACGGCAGGGGCATCCAGTGGCTTGGCCAGAGCGAGCAGGCCAGGCCGAGGGGCCCCGGTGATGACCTCCTTCGGCGAGCTGGACTTCTTGGTCAGGCCTGGGGGCAGCCCGAGGGGGGAGTCGGGCAGACCCTTCTGCTTGACGAGCTCATAGAGGAGGTCAATGGGGGCACCGCTGCTCTCTGACTCCGCCACACCCAGCTGCCGCAGGTGGGAGCGTGCGTGGCTTGAAAGGCCCTTACGGGTCTCGAAGCAAGCGCCACACACCTCGCAGGTGGTCAGGCTCTGGGCTGCAGGGCAAGACGTAGGCCCGGAGGGCAGACTGTGAGGCCACCAGGGCTCAGTGCACCCACAGCCATACCCCAGCCCCATGCAATCCAGGGACCCTAAATGCCTTTTACTATTGTCAAGCTCCCTTAATACATACAACCACTCTACTGCAGAGGAAGTGGGCCTGTCCAGTTTGCAAATAAGGAAACTGAGTCTCAGAGAGGGGAAGAGATGTAACCAAGCATGTCCTGCAGGAGGGAGGCCCCTGTGCCTTGTTGGGAGGGACTCCTCTCAGATCTCCCATGTAAGTAGGGGTCCTGGTAACAGGTGTCACGCAAACTTTGACCCAACAGTTCTCTCAGGTGGCTTGGCCTGTGCCCAGTGGTAGGCCAGGGCCCCTGGTCCCTGTGGTCCAAGTCCTCTCCTGCAGAGCCCTCACCCCTGCCTATCTGCACTGCTGCCCGCTCACTTTAATGACCCTGCAGGCTGCAGTCCAGCCCGCTTATTCGCCTCCTATGCCTGTGATTAGTCTCTCGCAGCACAGTGACCATCACTATGTAATGAAGACCAACGGACGGACGGATCGGGGCCTTCAGGACAACCACACAGGAATGCATGGGGAGAACACACAGGGCTGGCAAGTGGCCCCGCCTGAGTGGGAGCCATGTTCATGACCACCACACCCACTGCTTTTCAGTGCCCTCCTTGCACGGCCACAGGGGGCCCGAGAGAAAGTGAGGCCACCTTAAGGCCCCATGCTAGCGCCTGGAGCCCCCAGAGTGTGTGACCAGCACCCCTACCCCACCTGCTGCCTGGGCCACTCACCCTTGAGGTCCGGCAGCTCCTGTTTGCTGCCGTGGGCGACCTCTGCAGCCACCTTGCTGCTCAGCCGACTGGCAACCTGCTCCAGGGGCCCAGGGACAGGCAGGCTCTTCTTGGGGAGCAAGGGGGAGCCCAGGTCCACGGCCACCATTGTGTTCTCTTCAGAACCCAGGCCTATGGGGTTGGGGAGATGGGCTCAGCCCAGGCCAACCTGGAGTCCAGAAGGGCTGAGAAGGGGGCCCTTCGTACTCATCTTTGACCGCCCCCCGCTAAAGAAAGCAGGGGCTCCACTCATCACCCCAAGTACCAACATGAGGCAGGGTCACCCAGACCACCCATTCACAGCAGACGTAGTGTACACCCCTGGGAGGTGACCAGGGCAGAAGAGGTAATGCTAGCTTGAGCTTAGTGGCCCTTTCCTCGGGTCTCAGGTGAAGACCTTAGCAGGAGACTGGGAGCTTCTGTCAGTCTTGGGGGTTGGGGGTGGGGGGGCAGCCAGGACAACAACGTTAGACCAGATCGGGCACAGAGGTGAGGAGCAAAAGACAAGAGGAACGCCCCTCTGCCACGGGCGGCAGGTGCGGTGTCTGCAGAAACTGCTGGGGTGGTCCTGCGTGCCAAGCTTAGCCTCGGCAGGGGTGGGTAAGGTAAGAATGGGGAGCCTGGACCGGTGGGGATGGATGGGTTTGGGGACAGGTGGAACGGGACTCACAAAAGTTGGTTTACGTTTCTAGACAACTGCCAGGTCAGGGAGCTTCAGGGGTGAGAGGCGAGAGGGGGAAAGGGTCAAGGGTGGACTTTCACGGTCTAATCTTTTCAAGAGCGGGGAGCCCCACGATCAGCTAAAGGGGCTGTGTGTCCGCTAGGCCGACGATGGACACAATAGGGCAGGGGGCCAGGCTGGTCCCCTCCTCAGTGTAAGCCCCAGGGGAAGGCGCGAGAAGAGCCGGGCTGGAGGGCCCGCGAGGACGTGGACGGAGAGAAGGCTCCCCAAGGGCTGGGCGCGCCTGTCAGACGGGGCCGGGGTGAAAGTGAGTCTGCAGGCCAGGGGCAGAGGGCCGTGGCGGGGCCGCCCCGGGGCTCCACGGAAAGGAAGGGCGTCTGTCG
>NW_022103927.1:1203984-1205093 GCF_000313985.2 Echinops telfairi | reverse complement strand
GCCGCCCCAGGCGGGAGCAGCCGAGCGCCGCGCGCCGCCAAAGCCGAACCCGCTCCGCCGCGCCCCGCCCCGAGGGGCGCGTCCAGGGTGGCCGGCCGAGCGCCGAGCGCCTCGAGCGGAACGCTGGGCCCCCGCCCTCCCGACGCCCTCTGGACTTGCGGACTCCAGAGCGGCTAGGCCTCCCCTGAGCAGGACTACCCTCCCGACATCCTAAAGCCAAGATAGCACTCTTCTCGCCCCACGCACCCCTTGTCACAGCACCCAGATCCTTAGAGCCCTACGGGCCGGTGGGGCTACTCCATTTGCTGAGGTCCCTACCTCCACCTGGAATACACCTATGATGCCCCCCAGTCACGAGAGTCCTCCCAACATCATGCTGGGACCCGACTGTCTCTGGACGGCGTTGTCCGGTCCTGGGGACCCGTTTAAAGCTGGCAGTTCATTTCAAGTCCCCCACTACCCACACATCCAGGCACAAAACCAGCTCGCGCATTCCCTCTCCGGCCCACTCCCAGTGCCTTAGGTGGGTGGGACCATCATTTGACTTTTGCTCCACACCCTTCAGGCCAGTTTTCGAAGGGGGTAGGTTTCTGAGGATTTGGCGGTTCTCAGACCTGCCAGGTAACATGCACAGCATCTTTGTGCGCCCTCGCCAGTGTTCACTGACAACATGACCAGGGCGGCACCAACACAGGCTTGTGAGCTGTGCATCCAGATAGCAACTTTTAGCAGAGGCAAGATCCCTGAGGCCAAGTCCCTCCCCCTGCCGGTCCCCAAGGTGTGACCTCGATTTCTTTTTCCTCAAAGGTGGAGGTGGACTCTGAGAGCCCCACCCTCCCGTGTGCAGATCCCAAGTGCCTTTCAGGGGTGAGATGCTGGCAGATGGGCCCAGAGTACAACATCCAGAAAGCAGCAGGTAGGAAAAATAGAGGGGGAGCTCCAGCCAGCCCCCCAACATTCGCATGCCTCCCAGCCCACAGGGAGTTGCTGGGTGGTATAAATGGTTAAGTGCCAAGGGAGGGTAAAGGGAGAATGGGTAGGAAAGAGGGAACCGATTACATGGAACTGTGTGTGACCTCCTCCCTGGGGGACAGACAACCAAAAAGTGG
>NW_022103927.1:1188516-1203827 GCF_000313985.2 Echinops telfairi | reverse complement strand
CAAATGCGCTTTACACAATTGATGTGTGTATGGATTGGGATAACAGTTGTATGAGCCCCTAATAAAATGTTAAAAAAGAAAAAAAAAACTTAATAAATAATAAATAAATAAATAAATAAAATAAAAACAAAAAAACAAAAACAAAATGGAAAAAAAAATTAATTTGTTACAAAAAATAAATAAATAAATGGTTAAGTGCCAGACTACAAGCTGAAAAGTTGGCTGGTCCACCCCATGCAAAGGCACCTCAGAAGCCCGGCCCTGTGCTCTGTGTCTGACCAGTCAAGGCCTTGCCAACCCTCCAGAGCAGGGGGTTGGCAAACTTGAGATGGAAGAGCCCTCCCTGCCCCTCACAACCATTCAAAAATTAGTTGAGAGTCATACATACATTTTCACAAACGAACGAAATCACCATCCTCTGAATAACATCCTTAAAAATTTTTTTGTTTTGATTTTGCTTCAGAATCGCGTGTATGTACCCCCCAAAATCCGCGTGTGGCTCGAGAGCCGTGGTTTGCCGACCCTGGCGCTCCAAAGTTGCACTACTCTGCACACCTGGGTTGCCACGAGTTGGAGCCCACTCCACGGCGACAAGCCATAAAGCCCACAGCCGCCCTACAGCCGAGTTCTGGGCCTTGGAGCTCAGTAAAGGCACCCACAAAGTTAGGCTTTACTAGACTGGGCCCCCTTCACCTTGTCCCCTTCCTCAGTTGTGCCAGTCCAAGACACCTCCACCCAACAGTACAATGGGATTTTCCTATGTCTCAGCCACTCAAGAAACCACCCAACATGGTGCTTTTTGGAAGTCTAGCTGCTACGTGGCCATGTAATGTATAAGGAAATCCCTATTTCCTTATCCGTACAATGGCGAACACAATCCTTGCCTCCCTACAATTATGCTGAGGCATCGGTGAAAGGACACAGGTCAACACTTCACTATAGAACGCCATTTGCCTAGCAGAAGAGGTTATTCGTGCTACACGCTAATTTAGGAGTCCTCAAAAAAAAAAAAAAGAAATCTGGGAGCTGGATCTGCGCTGGCCAGCAGGGGAGCCATGAGCCTGGTATTGGCCCAGTGTGCAAGTCCGTTCTCTGCTATCCTATGTGGTTGTCAGTGACCATCCAGGGCAGCACAGAGAGCATCATTATCTCGGAGCATTCTCATGGACAGCCCTGCTCTACACATGGGAGTCCCTGGGTGGTACAGACGGTTAAGCGTTCAAGCTGATCACCAAAAAGTGCAGTGGCACCCAGGAGACCCGCCCCAACCAGAATCCAGCCAGGCAAGCTGCCCCCACCCTGAGGAACCCACAAGGCACGGTTCTAGCCGGACGCATGCAGGTGGCCATAAGTCAGATGGACTGGATACTTTTGTTGGTTTTTTTTTTTTCCCCACCTGAGGTACAAGGTGGCCTCAAGAGCAAGGGTTCAAACCCTGACTGTGTTCAAACGACCAGCCCTTGTGCAACTTTAGGCAAGTCAGTTAAGCCCGCTGGGCCTCAGTTTCCTTATTTGCAAGATGGAGCTCACGATATGACCCCGTTGTCGAGGGGGTCCCGTAAGGATGTAAGTCAGTTTGTGTTGGTTGGGTGCTCAGAGCCAGCTCTCAGGAAGCATCTGCTGGGATCACTATCAGGAAGTGGGAGGGAGGGATGGGGCGGTGGGTGGGTGGGTGGCAGCCCAGCCCTGAATAAAACAGAAACCAAATAAAAATAATGAAGCAGGGTGCTCGTGAGGACGGTGTGACTTGCTTTGTAAAGCAGCTCACAGCACCTCCAGGAATGTGGAGTGGTGCTCCTCGCCCCCCTCCCCCCAATCTACTACAGAACCCTCCCCCTCTGACCCCCAAATTTTGCCCTGTGGGTTTCCTCCCCTTACCTTCTCCGTAGACTGGTCCAGGGTCCTCAGCCCAGGTGGGTGGGAAGGTCATGGTGAGAGGTAAGCGGGGCCGGCGGGAGGGGAGGAAGGTGCCGGGTGGCCCCCCAGGCTCTCGGCCCAGGGGGCTAGGAGGCTGCTCTGTGGCCGAGGTGGCCAACAGCTCTTGCAGGATGTTGATGGGTGAGACGGTGACCTCCCAGTTGGTGATGCCAAAGTCGCGTAAGTGGGCCCGGGCGTGGCTGGAGAGGCCGGCCCTCGTGTCGAAGCCAGCGCCGCAGAATTCACAGCGCATCAGGCTGAAGGTGCCCGGGTCGAAGTTCGCCACTGTGGAGGGAGAGAGGACACAGTAGCCTGGATGGAGGGGGAGGGGTGGGGCTCTGCAGTTCCAGTGGGATTCGCAAGGCCGCCCACCCCTGCAGATCACACAGCCCCCCCGGACTGCCTTCTTCCCTCGCTGCCATTTATATTCCTCCTCCAGACAGCCCTCCTGCTTGCCCTCCCAGGCCCTTCCCTCCCTCCTCTCCCAGCCCAGGGGCTGCTCCCTTAGAACACTCTCCGAATGTAAATTTGTACCCTATGGGTAAGTCTGAGATGGGTGCCCTCTGACAGCCAGAGTACAGGCCTTCCATGCACACTAGATGCTAACCACAGGCACCTTGGAAGAAAGGCCTGGTTATTTGGTTCCGATAGACCACCGTCTTGAAGACCCTATGGCGCAGGCCTCCTCTGGTCCACACGGCCGCCTCCAGAAGTTGGAGATACCTTGAAGGTAACTGGTAGTGCCAAGAACCACCGTGCTGTACATTATTAAACAGTGGTTGGATGCACCAAATGGGTGTTCTGGAACCTTCTTCTACCCCTTTTGCCCACCCCCCTCCCACTGCCCAGGCTGAACTGGGGCCTACTCTGGGCTGCCCCAAACCTCTGTGCACCCCCGTCACCGCCCTCATCACTGATGTTCTGTTGTAGCTTCCTGGTTTCCTGGCACTGCCCTCTGCTTCCCCGCCAGGCTCAGCATCGCACACTCACTTCTTCACTCAAACACTGAGTCAGCCCAGCCTCAAAGGGGCGCCATGTCTGCCAGCATCAACATCTCTGGAACTAGAACCTTGGTCCCTGGGAACCTGGGCATAAGAAGGGTTCTGAAGCCCCCCACCGCCCCAGAGCCCCATGACTCCAGGCTATAACCACCAGGGTGGGGGCCTACTTTTCTCTGCTCGTTGCCATGTCCCCAAGTGCCCAGAACAGAGGTGACAAAGAATAAATAAAATTCCCTGCCTGAGGCTGACTCCTCTGCCCAGAATCCCTTCTCCAGCTGCTGATGTGACCAGGGCACTGGGGCGTCCCCATACATCCACCGACAGGGGGGCCTTTGCCGTGGCCCCCAGGTCTTCCTGGAGGGAGGTCCCGACTTCACCCTGCTTGGAGTCCCTGGGTGGCGCAAACGGTTAATGCAATCAGCTGCTAACCGAAAGGTTGGCAGTTTCGAGTCCCATCCCCCCAGGTGCCTCGGAAGAAAGACCTGGCAGTCTACTTCCGCAAAGTTGGTCCCTGGAGACCCTCTGGAGCACAGTTCTACTGTTACAGGTGTGGGGTCACCAGGAGTCAGAGGTGACTGGGCAGCGACTGGGTGCAGAGTCCCTGGGGGGTGCAAACAGTAAGTACCCGGCTACTAAGAGTTGGAGGTTGGACTCTACCCAGAGGTGCCTCGGGAGAAAGGCCTGGCGACCCCCTGGTGAGAAAGTGGTCCTTGGAAACGTTACGGAGCACAGTCCTACTGTGCCACACAAGGGGCTACTGTGAGTCAGAATCTACGGAGCAGCCAACAGGTTTGAGGGGAGTTTGGGGTGGTTCGCTTTTCTGTTTTGGTGCTAAGGGTTGGTGGGTGTGCTCCGGGGCCTTGGAGGGAGGTGGGTGCTGCACGAATGCCTCCCTACCTTTTTTCTTCTTCTTCTGGAAGGAGAACCTGCGCTCAATGGCCTTGACCTCTTCGGCCGATATGAAGTGCCGCACGTTATAGCTGACGCCCACGCGGTTCAAGTGGCCCCGGACGTGGTTGGCCAGCCCGATGCCGTTGTGGAAGCGGTCGGGGCAGTAGGGGCACTTCCGTTGTTCCTCATGCTTCAGGGCTGCCGGGTCCCCGTCTAGGAGCGTGTCCAGCCCCAGCGGGTCGCCCAGCGGTACATTCAGCAGCAGGAAGTCCAGGGGATGGGCGCTCCCCAGCCCGGGCTCCTCGACCTGCAGCCTGGTGGGTGCCCTGGACGCCTCTATGACCCGTGGCCCCAGCTTTGCCATCAGCACCACGGGGACCATCTGACAGAGCTGCCATTGCTGGGCCGCCGAGCCCTCCGCTGCCCCCAGGGCCACTTGGAAGGTGCGCTTGAGCTCCAGGGCTGGCTGTGGGATGAGGGTGGCAGTGGGCGCTGGAAAGACTCCGTTTTCGGAGATGAAGTCCATTTCGGAGGCCAGCGCCCCATCATCTTCCTCACCGCTCCAGGAGTGTCTCTGGTCCCCCAGCTGGCCTGGGAGCTCACAGCCCACAGCGCCCTCCAGCTCCTGCGGGGGGAGCAGGTGGGCAGAGCTCTTGTTTCTACTCAGCTGCCCGGAGTAAGGGGCGGACACTAATGGGGAGGAATAGGCTGGCTTTGCGAATGGCCTCTGGAAGGCACCATACAGGGGTGACTTTGGCCGTGGGAAATCCTGCATGCCCAGCTGCTGGCAGGCGGGCCCAAAGGCCAGGCTGGGGTCGTACCCAGCAGGGCTCGCCTGCCACGGAGAGGCCAAGAGTGGCTCAGCTTTGCCAAAGTAGTCCTCAGTGGCCTCGGGGAAGTGGGCGTAAGTGTCCTGGCTCGTGCCTGGCTGGCCGGCGGGGTCCTCCTCAAAAGCCTCTCTGTCCTCCCAGTGGGGACGGGCGTGCACCATCCCAGCGTGCTCCCTGAGCAGGCTTTCGCTGGGTGCCGAGAAGCCACAGAAGCTGCTGGCGCTGAGGCCCGGGGAGGATGCGTAGGGCTGGAAGGCGAGGCTGGGGGCCTCTGGGCCTGGGCTGCCAGCCCCACTGCTGCCCTCGCCGCTGCCCAAGGGCTCTGGAGCTGCCGGGCCTCGGGGCTCCTGACGCACATGCAGCTTGGTGTGCTGCGTGAAAGCCTGGGAGGAGCTGGTGCCGAAGACACATTTGGGGCACTGCAGCCGGGCCTGCCGGCCCTCGTCCTCCGGCACCTGTTTCAGCTTCTGGATCTCCTCAATGATCTTCTCCCGGGAGGCCTGGTGTAGCCGGCGGTGCTGCTCCAAGCTGCCGAGGTCTGAGAAGGGCCAGCCGCACTCGCTGCAGGCCAGCGGGGCCAGCTCGGCTGGGGGCTCCTGGCCCGGGGTGCGGCGGTGCTGGCTCATGTGCTCCAGGAGGTGCTCTTTCTGCCGGAAGTAGATGCTGCACTCGATGCAGGGGAACACAGCCAGCTCCTCGTCCTCATCCTCAGCTGGGCTGGCCGGCCCCTCGGCCACCTCCTCCAGCAACTCGCACAGGTAGGGCCTCGTCTGCACCGGGGGCAGCAGTGGCTGCAGTCGCTCCACGGACGCCTCTGAGTTCACCGTCCAGGTCTGTGTGGCCACCTCCAGTGCTGCCCTTGGCAAGCTCCATTCTGATGGTGGGGCCAGCGCCTCGGGTTCCACCAGTCCCCCTTGTGTGACTGCCATGGCCATCGCCCGGGGGTGGTCGTCCTCTGGCACGAGGACCCTCTGGAAGGGGTGGAGGTGCAGCCCTGAATCCTGGCGAGAGCCCTGCTCCTCCTCCTCCTCCTCCAGCCAGTGGAGGCTGGGCCGGCCACAGGATCCCCTTGCCGCCAGTTTGGGCCCCCCCTGGTGGCAGTGCCAGGGCCTTCTAGAGCCCTCGAGCTCGGTGTGGGGCTTCACAGTCCTCACAACGACCGAGTCCTCGAACCTCCGCTCTGGGGGGATGCCCTCTCTGGCCTCCTGGACCAGCGGGTGCTCCCAGGGCCCCCGGCCGTCGTGGGGGCCAGGGAAGTGGCCCAGGAGGTGGGGTAGGGGGGAGCCTGATCGGAAGTCCAGGCTGCCTCCATCCCAGCAGCTGCAAGGAAGTGCCAACGGGGACAGGTTAGCCACAGGCCTAGTGTCCCTCCCTTGGGCGGGGGGAGGCCCCCCAGGTACTCATAGGCAGCGTTGAGGGAACAGGGTACCTCACGTGCTACAGAGTAGAACTGCTCCACAGGGTTTTCTAGGGAGGGTTGGGGGGAGCTCTGGGTGGTGCACATAGCTAAACGCTTGACTACTAGCCGGAAGGCTGGTGGTTTGAAGCTACTCAGATGTGCCTCAGCAGAAAGGCCTGGTGATCTGCTTCTGAAAGGTCACAGCATGAGAAATCCTACAAGTTAGTTCGACTCTGCACACACATGGGGTCGCCAACTAACAGTGTCAGGGTGGTAGGTGGTGGCGGGGGTATGCGTGGACCTTTTCCGAGCCCTTGGGTCAAAGGCCAGCCTCAGCTCTCAGGGGGTGCTTCTCTATAGCACCCAGCTCTCTTGCGTCATGCAGGAGGGTCTGCTTAGGGATAGGCTCAACTCCAAGAAGCGTCCCCAAGTCTGGTGGCACAGTCAACTCTCATTTCCCCCCTGGATGATCCCAAGGCCTCGCCAAACTGGAGTGACCGAGTTAATTTCATGTCTTCCCCCTACTCCCCAAAATCACACAGCCAATTTGGTCCCTGTCCCACTTTTCAGCAGAGTGGGTTGAGGGGCGAGCCCTTCCTCACATCTCCCCTGCCCAGAGGACACAGCCAGGAGAGGTTGAGGGTCCCACTTGGCTGACGGCCTCCAGGGTGAGGCAAGGCAACCTCTACGGGCCTCAGTTTTCCAATCCTAAAAATGGACACGGTTCCCGAGAGCCTGGAACCTCCACATCCTCATGCAGCATGGAAGGCGCACGCTCACCCTCACGGTCAAAGACATCGTCATGTGGGGCAGGTGCTTATTCAAAGTCACACTGGAGAAACCCATGCCCTCGCGCTGGATTTTAGTCCCTCTCCAATGTGGACCTCCACCCCTTGAGGCCCAGGCCAAGGGACGCCGCTTTATGCCGAGGAGATGCTGAGACGCATGCCTTGCCTCGCAGCGAGCTCAGGACCAACGTGGGCTCTTCTCCTCACTGCCCTTGAGCAGCCTCCACGACAGGGGCTGATCGCGCCCTTGTTACAGGCCGGGAGACCCTGGGTGATTCGAATAGCGGATGAGCTCATCTGCTCACCCAAAGGCTAGAGCTTGGAGTCCACCCAGAGGCACCTAGGAAGCAAGGCCTGGCAGTCGCCTGCCAGAAGAGACGTCATTAGAAAGCTCCTGGAGCACCATTCTACTCGGAGACAGATGGGGTCACCATGACTGGTGGGTCAGCGGCAACTGGGATTTCTTTCCTTGTTCACGGACACCACAAGGTCTCCTCACCCAGGCCCATCTGTGACAGGGGAGAGCCGGAAGCTTCCTCTCTGCAGGGCTGAGGCAGAGCAAAGCAAAGGCCCTGTGGCTGAGAAGCCCCCTGCCCTTGAGTGGGTTCCGACGCAGGGTGACCCCACTGCGCTCCAAGGTAGAACGGCGTTGTAGGGCTTTCACAGCCCGGGTGGGGGCAAATAGTTAAACACTGGGCGAGTGGTCAAAAGGTTGGCGCTTCAAGTCCCTGTCCCACCCCACTGCCCGCAGAGGTGCCTCCGAAGTAAAACCCTGGTGATCTCGGTCCGAAGGCACACTTCTGTTCTGCACACACGGTAGGGCCGTGCATCGGAGCTGACTGGGCACCAATGACTTCCAGCAGCAAGCTTTACTGAATCCGACTGCCCAGGCCTTTCCTCTGGGGCACCAGGGGGCTGGTTCGTGGTAGGGTGCAAACCCTGTGCATCACCCAGGGTTCGTTTCCATAACGGATCGCCATCGCCAACCCTGATAACGACTAGTGTGCACAACCGGCAGACCCGCAGAGCAAGTTCATGACTAGCCGCTGTCCTCAGCAGGGCTGTCCTGAAATCCTCAAAGTATGTTATCAGGTCCATTTTACAGACGAGGAAACTGAGGCTCAGAGAGAGCTAGTGTTTTTCTAAGGGTCTCTTTACAGAGACAGGACTCCAAGGGTCAGACCTCCAGGCTCTGATCCTTCTGTGACGCATGGCTTTCCCTGCCCCTCGCGCCCTCCACCCTCGACTCCTGGCAGAGATAATGAGAGTTGACTTCTGTGCTCCACCCGCACCCTGTGCCCCCCACCCCCCAGCACATGCTCCAGGCTGCCTACTCCTGCCTCACCTCCTGATCCCTCTGGATCCCGGGGAGGGGGCTTTCTGGGGCCTGGGTATGTCCCCCTGGCCTCCCTGCCCCCCCCCTGTGTCAGGGCCAGCGTGGCACTCACCAGCTGCTGATCCGACGGGTGGTGGAGGTGGCACGGGGGAGGGCTTCGCTGAGGCCGGAATGGGGCTGCCCGTCTGCAACAGAGAGGGGAGACCCTGAGGGGACTGGGGGCGCCCTGGCTGGGGGCCCTTTACACCCCAGCCCCAGAGCCTTGCTGGGTGCCTTGGGAGGGCTCCGCTGGCTCCCAGCCCCTCTCTCTAAGACACATCTGACATCTGCTTCTCTGAACTTGGCAAAGGGTTTCCTTGTAGGAGCCCCCTTTGCTTTCCTGGGGGGTCCTCAGAGGCCGGCTGCCTTCCAACCTGCACCCCTCCCCCTAGCAGCAAGCCCTGGTGACAACTCACCTGGCCTCTCATTATACCTACAATACATTCCAATCCCCCAGTTGACTCTGGAGGGCTCAAGCCTATGTGAGGTCCTTCTGCCTGGAACAGCATCCCCCCCCCCCCCACCCACCCCGCCTTACTTCTTGCACCAACTGCCCTTTTAAAAGCCACCTCCTCTGGCCACCAGTTGAGTGCGTCCCCCATGACTTTCTTTCTCTTACTTGCCTCATTTCTCCCTTCACACCCCTGGAAACTGCCCAGCTGACTCCCGGGGAGGGCTGGTGGCGCATCTCCCCAGCTAGTGTGGAAGGGGGCGTGGTCTTCCCTGTCTACTACAGGGCCGTGACTAGTGGATATTTGCTAGAGAATCAATGTGGAGCTACCAGGGCCCCTCACTGCTTCCTGAACCCTGGAATTCAGTCTTCTCCTGGGACCCTCACAGATCGAGCCAACTCTCCATTATCCATGTGTGGAACCCATGCCTGGAGGGACCCCAGGAGTCCTGCTTGCAGCCTGCCTGCCACGTGGACAAGCACAAGCGAGAGCAAAGCCACTACCTGTGCCAAGGTGAACATGTTGGGGGGGGGGGGCTTAGCTTGAGGATGGCCCAGGAAGACCACCAGGGAGGCCAGGCGTTCCTTTGCCAATCCTCACTGTCCAACTTGCCCAGGAAACTGAGAGCTGACTGTCCGAAGCCAGGACTACAAGGGGGTTCTTTTTTGCAGAAAAGGTGGGGTCTTTATGCAGAGCACCTGAAAAGAACAGAGGCTCTTGCTGGGCTCTTCCTGGAGGTGAAGGTGATGGTCGGGGCAACAGGGCCTCGCAGTGGCCAGAGCAAGGTGTCTATGCCTCAGCATCGTGGGCATCTGAGGCTAGACCATTCTTTAAGGGGGCTGTCCTGAGCACTCAGGAGCCCTGGTGGTGGAGTGATTTACACGTGGGGCCGCCAATGCCAAGGTCAGCAGTCAGAAACCACCGGCCGCTCTGCGGGAGAAAGACAGGGCTTTCTACTCCTGTGAAGACCTTCAGTCTCGGGAACTCACGGTTCTACTCTGTTGTGCAGGGTTGCTGTGAGCCGGCATAGATTTGACGGCAGTGATACTGAGCACTGGAGTCCCTGAGTGATGCCATCAGGGAAGCACTCGGCCAAAAGGCCGGCCATTTGAACCCACCCAGGGGTGTCTCAGAAGACGGGGCTGGCTGGCCCATTTCTGAAAGTCACAGGCTTGGAACCCCTAGGGACCCCAAATCTACTCAGTCACCTGGGTGGGGGTGGGGGACTCACTAGGAGTGGGAGTCAACTCGATGGCCATTAACAATAATCTGGGGCACTGTCGGGGGTTGAGCAGCATCCATGGTCCCTTCTGTTTGTGACAATCACACATGTCCCTGGACATGGCCAAGTGTCTCTGAGGGGCAGAATGGTTCCCAGTTTTGACTAGACTAATGGTGGGGTGGATGGGGGGCAGGGATCTACTTGGGTTTACAGGTTCATGCGCATGGCGTGAGGTGAGGGATGGGCGGGAGGGTGGTCCCAATGGTTAGCACACAATTACTAACAGAAAGGTTGGCAGTTCAAACCCACCCAGAGGGGCTTCGAGAGGAAGAGCTAGCCACCTGCCCCTGGAGCGCAGTTTTCCTCTGCACACACCAGACCGGGCCAGCCTGGGTTGGGGCGGACCTGACGGCAACTGGTTTGAGTGGGTTTGCACAACCAGCCAGGGGGGGCGATCCAGGACCAGGCCTCTCTCGAGGCTATGCAGGACAGAGAGGTGACTTCTCAGGAGAGGGGGACAGAGCCAGCACAGCCTGAGTGGCATGGGAGGAGGGCCTGGGTGCCCTGCTTCAGGGATTCGGGGACCCCTCATGTTGTCGAGATTCCGAGCGTCCCAGATTTGGGGATTCGTCGGCGTCTAAGAATTCTGAGAGCCAGGGGCTGGGTTGGCCTCTTTGTCTGAGCAGCTCCAGAGAGGCTCCTATTTTCAGTGGTGGTGGCTGTGGAGGAAGCAGGCCATGCACGCAGGGCTGTGGGGATGGGGGGCTCACCCAGAGGTCTCCACCACTTCTGGGGATCCGACGGGCCACACGAAGTACTTGGACCACACCCCAGCGGGGGGTCTCGCAGAGGGTGGTTCCCTGGTTCCTGCCATTCGGGGTCCCCAAAAGGATTTGAAAACGAAAGCGCATTCTCCAGGGGGGTCCGTGAGCAGCTGTGTGGTGTGGCCAATCATCTAGACTTTGGAGCCAGGCCAATCCAAATCCAAGTCCCAGGAGTGACCCAAAGGGTGTGTCTTTTGTTCTCCAAGCCTCAGTCTCCCCCTCTTCGCAGTGGGAATGGGCAGTGATGGGTCAGTGGTCGGATTCGCACCTCCCAGAAGAAAGACCACAGTTCAGCTCATGGTCAATGGACCTCACCTGCAGCCACCCCGCCCCCTCTGTCCTGTTGCTAGGACACTGGACAGGTTTCAGTAGAGCTTCCAGACTAAGACAGAGGACGAAGAAAGGCCTGGCGTTGGACTTCCGAAACTAGCCAGGGAAAATCCTATGGATCCCAGCCGTCAGATCCGTAATTGCTCCTGAGGATGGTGCAAGGTCAGCAGCGTTGCGTTCCTTTGCGCCTGGGATCTCCACAGGTTGGGGGCGACTCCAGGGGGATGAAGGACAACAGTGGGAACAGTTGGCAGTAGTGGGGACTAATGTACCTGCCAGTAAGGTGGTCACGGTAAGTGCTTGGCCCAGTGAGCCAGGGAGAGTGGGAGCGCTCTAGGGTAGAAGCTGGACCCTCCTGCCTACCCTCCCCAACCATTTGGCTTTCTCCCCGTGGGACCCCCATGAGGGCAGACATGAAGTGCCATTCTGCCCTAGTCCCCAACTCTAGCCCAGCATCAGGCTTACCTCAGCACCCTTTGGTGCACCTCGGAAGCCAACCAGAAAGACACAAGGGTGGAGGCGGCTGTTGGAGGAGGGTCGACAGCCACCAGGGAGGACCAGAGAGGAAGAGATGATGCCTGCAGGTCCAGGAGGGGCTGTTTGGAGGGGGTTGCTCTGAGGGGTTGGTGGGGATGAAGGAGGTCCAGCCTTGGGCTACAGTAGGAAGCTTAGAGGCTACTCCTATTTATAAATGTCACGAGCTGCCAGGGATGATGCTGGGACCAAGAAGCTAGCTGGAGAGACATCTGGCCTTGACCCTGCTCCCCTTGCCATGCCCCCATTCGTTCAAGGAAACACTGAGGCCTTCAGGCTGTAAACCAGGCACACCGGCAGGCTGCCCACTGCTTTCCCAGGGTAAAGTGAGGACGCACCTGGCCGCATACCAGATGGAGAAGAAATGGTCAATTCTGTGAAACCAGGCTGAGAGAGGACCTCAGGACCCCAAACCCCTCTGCCCTGAGCACCGTGTGACCCCTAATGTCCTGTCTCACCTGGGTCTCAGGTGATGGGACTGAATGTGTTAGAGGTCGCACTGGCCCAGATCCCCAGAGTGCTGAGACTTGGGTGCTGGGCTGACCCTCTGCCCTCAGGGGTCACCACCAAGCCTGTGCACAACCCCCCCCCCACACCCTTATTTGCCTGGATCACTGGGCTTCCCCCTTCCTCTTCCTCTTTCTCCAGAACCACAGCTTTCTACACTGGCTAAGTCAGGCCACATTGGTGCCTTGCATTTCCATCACGGGCCCAGTGACCGGGTTGTCCACTTGGTGACACACGTGACTTCTACCCCCAGGTAGTGGGTTCCATGACATTGGAGTATAAGTCCTTGGTCAGTGCCCAACCCCCACCGGAGAAGCTATGTCCACATGCAAGCCTGAGGGGAGTCGAGGCTGTGAGGAGGCAGGTCAAAGGTCCCAGCACGGCAGAGGACGCGTGCCCTTGGGTCAAGCTGTCTGTCCGGGTGCACATTTTGATTCAGTTACTGCCTGGCTCTGTGATGCTCAGGAACTGGACTGCTCGGGCCTCAGTTTCCCCATCTCTACCATGAGCGTAATAATAACTGATGCTAGCCCACACAGCTTCTTGCAAGAAAAAGCGTAAGCTGATCTGGTCAACTGTTGGCATGTAGGAAGTCCTTGGCAAGATGGGAGGAGCTACCTAGGAAGTGAGGTGCCAGGGGTGGGGGTGGGGGGCAGGCCAAGGAGACTGGAGGGAAGGGTGTGGCTTCGGACCCCTTCCCCTGCAAAGTATCAGCCACACCAGATTTCTTCCTGGTCCACAGATAGATCAGGCTGGCCCCTACCACAGGGCCTTTGCACCTGCTGTTCTTGTTCTCCTCCACCCAAAGGCCACCACCCAGAAAGGCCCATCCTGGCCCTCAGCATGATCACACCCCACTGTGTAGTTTTTCCACTGCAACCCTCATTACCTGAATGTGTTTAATTGCTTGTCCCTTTCCTCACCCCACCTCCCAGGGCAGACAGACTTTGTCTCTTTTGTTCACTGCTGTCGCCCCCAGCACTTTGAGAAGAACCTGGCACACAGTAAGGGCTTGCTATGTAATGAATGAGAAGTGAATCTTGGAGGTGAGGAATGTCAGCATGGCTGGGTAAACTGAGGCAGCCAGCATCCCTGAACTTCCAGTCTCTCCCCAACCACTAGAGGGCACATGCTGTTTTGCTCAAAAGCAGTGCCCGGGCTTAGGAGCAGGGCTCCTCCCCAAGGTGAGGGAGGGCCTGTAGCAGAGCTCTAGAGAGCTGACACAGAACGATGGAGATGCTCCAGTGAGTGTGGCGGATGCTCCTGGTGGGGGCGGGGGTAACTTGGGGGCAAGGAGCTCAGGACACTGAGCAAGGCACCTGCATCCAATTAGTATGCTCAGAAGAGGGAGCCAGGCATATTTGAAATCAAGTGCCAGCTCCTTCTAGCCCACTGGAAGGCCTTGGTCTGTGGGGTAAAATGAGACCTACCATTTTTACATTGTAAATGGGAGTTATCCAGAGAGCGTAAGGAGAAGGCTGGGGACCCAGGCTGAGTCAGCAAAACAAGTTGGCCCCTACTGGGCTGGTGCCCTCTGGACCTGGGATATGGAGTGGAATGCTCTCTTGGGGCCACAGGGCCCCCTCCTCTTACCAGAAATGCCACCTCTGCTATCCAGAATGTCTTGGGGATCCTCCTTGGTGACAGGCAGGTAATGGGTGGATCGGAAGATGCCCCCCTCCCCCTCGGCGGCCTCGGCTTCATCTTCGATGTCCTCTCTTGGTGCTGGACCAGGCAGTCTCTCAGGACCTCGGGGACGGTCTGGGGCAGCCAGGCCCCCCACCAGGGCCCCATCCATGGATGCTCTCTGCTCTGCTCTCCCTCAATGTCCAGGATGGCTCAGTAGGGCATTGTGGGCCTGAGGGCAGAGAAAGAAGTGCTTAGGGGAGGAAGCAAAGAGGTCTTTCGCTCCTCAGTTTCCCCTCCCTCAAAGTCCCATAACTCAATCTTGCTACTCCACTGACCTCCCAGTATCCCTGCCCTGAAAAAAACAAACAAACCAAACATCGCCATCTAGTGGGTCCCAATTCCTGGCGACCCCGTGTGTTTACAGAGCGGCACTGACCTCTGCAGGGTTTTCTTTATGAAAGCCAAGCCTTCCTTCTATGGAGCCACTGCGTGGACTTGAACCACCAATTTTTAGGTTAGTGGCCAATCATAAGGCACTTTGTGCAGGGACCCCGCCCAGCCCAGGTTAAGTTGAATCAATGGCTCAGAGGGCCCAGGCATACACAGATAACCGGGATTTCCCCAACCTCAGAACACCTTGCCCTCCCATCAAAAACTCTCAACACGGATTGCACACTGGCTCCATGGACCACATTGGCACCGCCACACACCCTACACTAATTCTGCCAGCGGGGCCTCCCTCCATCCACCACACAGCTGCACTCTCCCCATTGTGCTCCACGCCTCCTCGGCCCCAGCACCATTTCAGCCACGGCCACACACCAGCTCTGCACGCTGTCTCCAGGCCCCCATCACAGCCCCTGCACTTCCCGCACACGCACACCCCGCCTCAGTTTCCCACACCAATTATGCCTGTACTTTCCCACACTCCAACCTTCCTCCCCTCACACCCGAGGGTCTTCCCGAATTAACCCCTTCACCCCCACAGGCAGCCTCAAGTGACCCTAGCACGAAGATCTTTGCTTCTCCCCAACATCACCCTTCATGCACACCCAGCCTGGGGACCTCCATCCCACCTCCCCAGATTGCTCTAGTCTATGGGGTCAACACTGGGGCCCTTGGTCCAGAAACTAGGACCCTACGGAGGATGGGGGTGGGGTGGGGAGGGCAACTGTCCTCTCCTTCTATAAATACCTTCAAGGTAACGCAGAAAGTGAAGGGCAGGAATGAGGCGCCCTCCCCAGGGAGAGAGTGAGGAGGCCGGGCCCAGGCAACCGGGGCGGGGCCGGGGCTCAAGGCCTGGCTGTAGGCGCTGCCCTCAGGGCCTGGGGACTCCCAGGGGGCCTGTCCATGGGCTGGAAGTCCTGGCGGGGGTCCCTGCCCAGCCTGGGAGGAAGCACCTGCGGGTGCCCACTGGGTGGGCACTGCCCGTGGGGAATGGGCGGGACCACAACTTCAGGGCACTTTGGCAGCGCTGGGCAGGGGGTTCAGCCTGGACGTCCCTCTTCAGGGCTCGCGGGGTGGGGGCTGCGCAGCTCCGATGCTCCCCTCAGGGGTCCAGGGCCCCGGGGATGCGCCCTCCGCCCGTGCACCTCGGGGCTGGAAACCCCGC
>NW_022103927.1:1185689-1187956 GCF_000313985.2 Echinops telfairi | reverse complement strand
CCGCCCCAGGGGGCGGGGGCGAACAGCGGGCATGCCGCCATATTGGGAGTGGCCCGGCAGGTCACCCTTAAAGGGCCCACGTGACCTGAGAGTCCAGGGAGGGGCTCTGTTAACATGACAATACCCTTGCCCTCCCACCCCCATGGCTCCCTATTACCCCACTGGTTCTACCAATGCTGGGTCCACCAAAAGGACCAGAAAAGTGGGGAAATGATAGAGAAGTCTTTCCTTGGGTCATCCCTAGGCCATCAAGGCCACCAAGCCAATGCTTAGTTTCTAAGCCTTCTTCTCATACCTGTCAACCACACTGAACTTGAGCACCTCCGTGCCCTTAGTCTTCAATGCTAAGTGCCTCTGCTCTATCCAGCCCCAGGCCTACAGCCTGCACGATGTACTCATCGTGCACACCTAAGCAGTCCAGTGTCTTCACCTACCACCTATCTTTTTGTCCAGAGACCCATCCATTTCTCCACTCTTGATTCACCCATCTCTTCAATTAACTAACCCCAGCCAAACAACTAATCACTCATCTCTCCAACTATCCTTCTAAACATCTACTCAACCTACCCATCCACCTTCAATCTACCCACTCCTCCATCCACCATTCAACTAGCATCTGAATCAGTTAGCCAGCCAGTCTTCCACCCTTCCAAATTCACTCATCCCACCCCTACTCAACAGGTCCTCATTACTTGTTCATTCATCTTCCCACCCAGACATCCACACAAACCAATGATCAACCAGCCCTAACCAACTCATTCATTCCTCCAACTAAACTACCTGGTCATCCAGCCAAACACCCACACAGTCTACCTCTCACCTGTCTACTCATCCATCTACCACTCAACCAGATGTGATCCAATTAGCCATCCAACTCTCGACCTTCTCACATCCAGGCACATCAGTCCATCAAAATACTTGCTCAACCCACACATCTACGTGCCCACCCATCTCCCCACCTATTCATTTACACACATCATTGATCAACTACTCCCATGCAACCAATGAATTGGCCATCCACCCATTCCTCCAACCACCTTCATCTACCTATTCTTCCACCCCCAATCATTTACTATCAAACAATGTCTGATCTAATCAGACTGTTAATTCTCCAAATCTCACACACCAACTTGTCCAAATACTCGTCCAGCCCATCTTATCTAGCTGTTTATCTGTCTCTCCACTCAAGCATTTGTCGTTCCATCCATACAACCAAGCATCCACTCACTACATGCATCCTACCACTCCACCATCCCTCCATCAGTTACATGGTCGTAGGTCTCCATGAGGACAGGGCCTCTTGTTTGTCGAGTTCAGTAGGGTTTCCCCAGGAGCTTTCTCAGAACCTAGGAGACCTCAACAAATATAGTATATACAGTATATGTAAGCACTTAATTAAAATATTTATGTCTTGCTATGAGCCAGATATTTTCTAGGAAGACATACCCATCCTGCTTAATGACCTACCCAATCATTCACCCACCAGAGTAAACATCCAGAAAATGCTAACCCAGTCACCCACCCCTCACCTACTCATCATGATTCAAATACACCAACCATTTAACCAACTATTTATGAAGAACTCAACCATCTCCATCTCTATTTTTTTGGTGACAGATACACTGCCCCTTCCACCCGTCAAATTGTAAGGAAGTTCAGTCTGAGCCCTGTTGACTTAGTGGTTATGTATTGGGCTGCTAACCATAAGGTCAGCGGCTCCATGGGAGAAAGATGAGGCTCTCCACTCCCATAGTTACAGTCTTGGAAGCCCAATTCTACCCTGTCCTATGTGGTTGCTATGAGTCAGAATCAACTAGACAGCAGAGAGAGGGAAGGAAGAAGCACCTCTCCTCCAGAGTCTGGGGAGGTTGGGACTGGGATAGGGCCTGTCCTTGGGAAGCAGGTGCCACCTATAACAATGGGTACTTTTTATTGAACACTTTTAACCGTGATTCGTCCACTACGTAGAAAGCTTAAGAACCCTTTACAGATGAGGACACCGAGGGTCTGCGAGATGAAGGTTAAAGTCACACACATTGTGAGAACCTTCTTACATTCATGACATCTCTAGTTAGGGCAGAAGGGAGGAAAGTTGTTTTCTGATCGACAAAGAAACCACCGATTTTACGGATTCAAGATTTTACTGGACAAGTTCATAGTGCCTGACCCCTTGGCACCTGCAGCTCCATTCCCTACATAGGGCTGAAGCAAGGGTTGGGCACAGCGGTTGACGGCCATGTCACTGCTCCCAGACCACCGGGGTGGGG
>NW_022103927.1:1179576-1185589 GCF_000313985.2 Echinops telfairi | reverse complement strand
TTTGGGAGGCAAGGGCTGGCTCTGGGATCCCTGTGTTCCGGGCAGAAGCTGCAAGCTTTCGATGGCATCCCTCAGCTGGGCCTGAGTACTCTCCATCTCAGTCAAGCGGCGCTCCTGCGGAGACAGTGGCGATAGGCTCCGCCCAAGGGGGCTTGCACCCCACCTCTGGCTCCCACACTTGGAAGATCTGCCCTGGAAACCCAGCAGGGCGCTCACCATACTCTTCATCCCGTGGCCCTCCTTGCTTGAAGGGTCCTGATTGCGTTCTACCTGCGTGGTCCTGTGAGAGTCAGGGAGGGAGGGGAGCAGGTCAGAGGCTAAGAAGCGCCCTTTTCAGTTCCTTGGTGGAGGGCCGAGGACCCAAGACCCAAGAGATGGGGATTGGGGTAGAGGCGGGGTCTGTGCCGGCTGGCAGGCGGTGCCTAAATAAACATGAGGAAGAGGCGGGACCAGCTAAAGTCTGTCCTAGGTGGGGTTCACATGGGGGCCCTGCTTGGGGAGGGTTGACTGGTAGATGGAGCCTGGAAGAGATGACCCGTAGCCCTGGGGGGCAGGACCACCTGGGGACAGAAATAACCGAGGGGGCGTGGCTGAAAAAGGGGTGGTGAGGGTCGGGGGGCGGGGAAAGGCCTTGTCAGGCGTGAACGGGGCCGGGCCGAATGAAGAGCAGCGAGCCCCTGGGGTTCGGACCTGGGCTGATCTGATTGGAGCTGGTTCGTCTGGGGGCGGGGCTAATAGGGGGCGGGGCTCTACAAAAGTGTCAGCCTGAGGGCCGCGCTCACTCGGCACGTAGCCTGGTCGCCAGGTTCTGCAGCTCGCCCCGGAGCTGCTCTTGTTGCTCCACCAAGACCCGGACTTGGGCGCCCAGAGTCTCCACAAGGCTGGACAGCTCCCTGTGCTCCTGGCGCACGGCGGCCACCTGGCCCTGCAGCTCGGCCAGCTGTGGAGAGGGAGCAGCTGTCACCTGACCTGCCGTCCCGCCCCTTCCTCTCCCTGCAGACCCCGACTCCCAGTCCCGCGCGCACCGCTTCACTACCGCCCTGCCCCGTAGTACACAGGCAGAACCAGGCTCAGAGAGGGTCCAGGGTCCGAGCACAGGAGGATCGATTGGTTTTTGAACCAGCCTGGCCTTCAGCCTCTTCCCCAGCGCCCGCATCCCGCTCAGCCGTGCACTTGGGCCAGATCTCACCTTGCTGACGGGTCTGTGCGTGCCCGGCGCCTGGTCTCCGATCCGCGGCGGATCCAGCTGGCGCTGCCAAGGCACCGACGACTTCCGAGGCAGGGACGCGGAGACCCCGGTCCAGGGTCTACCGCGGGGCGCAGGGCCTGTGCGCAGGGATCCCTTGGGCCGCGGCCAGGGCCCTGTGGATGGACGGCGGGCGGGCGGGCGGCCAGCAGGGACGCTCTGCGTGCGCTGCACAGGCCGAGCTCGCCGGGAGGGCCTGTCTTCCTTTGGCGGCCGCCGGGCCCAAGCCCCTGCGCCATGATCGCTACGCAGGGATTGACTCTTGGAGATGAGAGGGGTGTGCTTGGGAAGGTCCCGGGGAGCCAAGAATCCAGGCTTTTCTCCTGAGGAGAAGCTGGGTGGGCATGGGGGTGGAGGGAGACATTGAAACTTTCAACGGGCCCCTAAATTGACCCCATCTCCACATCGGACCAGAAAAGACCCCTCTGCCCTCCAGGCGAAAACCAAGGCGACGGCTGTCGAGTCATCCTGACTCAAAGCAACCCCTTGTGCTACAAGTTTGAACTGCTCCTGGATTTTCCTGGCTGTAATTTTTATGGAAGCGGGTTGCCAGGTCTTTCATGGCACTGCTGGGTAGATTTGAACTGCCAACCTTAACCTTAAGGTCAGTAGTCTCGTATTTGTGCCACTCAGGGACTTGGCCACGACCCTAGCCCTGATCTACTTTTATGTAACCCTGACCTGAATGGGTTCCTGCTTTCTCTCTGACCCTGTCTTTAATTTCTGCTGAAAACATGCTCCTCTGCATGACCCTTGACATGAGCACCATCGAACCTTCTCTAATTTCCACGCTGATCTCTGACCCAATGGGACTCTTGATCTGACCCTCTCTGTAACCCCATTCTGACCCTGGGCCTGCACTTTCCTTCCCACTGTGCCCCATACCCTTTCAACCTCTGACCTTAAACTGATTCTCTTCCTGACCCTTCCTAGCACATAATCTCTGAACCCCCCCCCCCCCAAATATGACTCTGCTAATGTCCCTTCACAGAACCCTGGCCCATCTTCTGAAGCAGTCTCTGATCCTAACATCTGACACCATGATTACCCCTGCTTTGACCTCCATCTCTGACTTCTGCCTGAGAGTTGATCCTCACCTCTGACCACATCACTTTCCCCCTCTGGGCTGACATATAAACCTCTCCTTGGCCCCTGACATGACTTTCTCGAGCCTCTGACCTCCGCTGAATGCGGTAACTGATACTGACCTCAATGTGCCCCTGCCCCTGACCTCTGACATGATCCTGTCTTCACCTCTAGCTCCAATCTGTCCCTAAACCTGTCTTTGGCTCTGCCCATCAGAACCAGGACCAGAGTTGAGACAGGCCAGGTTACCTGGTGTGGCCCTGGGCTGGGGGTGGTGGAAGACGCATGGGCACTGATACAGGCACTGGTCGGCCCTCCTTGATGGCTCGGAGAATGGTAGGCAGAGGCTCCAGGCTGTCCCGGGTGGCCTGGTGAGGCATGGGGAAGTGGGTGCTGAGCAGGCTGTCTGGGGCCAGAGGCTCCCTACCTTGCCTCCCCACACATGTCCTGCTTTCGGGACTCAGGCCACACCTGGTCAAGCTCAGCAAAGATAGTGCAGAGCTGGGCATGCAGGACCGCCAGCTGGTGGGCCAGGTCGCTGCCACCTTGGTAGCCACTGGGAGCAGCGTCCACATCCACCGTGGCCACTTGGTCCAGAAAGTGTTGCATGGCTGGGCCTCGAGCCTCCAGAAACGTATTCATGAAGCCCATGTAGGCCTCCTTCTCACCAAACCTGGGTGGGGCCAGGCTGCATGAGTCAGGCCAGGCACCTCCCCTCCCCACACTGGGTACCCCCTCCAGCTTCCCAGCACCTACGGGGCACGGTTGGCAAGGTTCTGGATGACCTTGGCGATCAGTGTGAGGGTGCGGGCTGGGCCAGGTGCTGGATGCTCTGGGGCCAGGCCAAAGAGGCTGGGTGACAAGATGGCAGGGCAGAGAAGTCGCAGGAAGAGGGAGGCACACACCAGCCTGGGGCCCAGTGCCTCGGAGCCTCGTGCCTTGCATGCATCCCGCCAGCCTGAGAACACTGTGCTGAGCTCTGCGGGGAACCAGCTGGGGCAGAAGAGGCAATGGTCAGAGGGGGAAGCTATGGGCATAAAGTTCATGTGTGGTCAAGGTCACGAGGTCAGGAGCCACATGGGGTTTGTATTGCAGGACTGGGGCATCAGGATGATGAGTCTGTCTCGGGTCAGGGCTTATGGTGTGATAATGGAGAACCCTGGGGTCTGTAACGTTGGAGTCAGGAATACAGGGTCACGTGGAGACAGGATTCATGAACTTGGAAGGCAGCTATTATTGAGTTGAGCATAAGATTGGAGCGCTAGGGTGCATGCTATAAAGTGGAAGGCCACACAGGTATAGGTTCTCCTTGGGGCAGACATCACAAGACTGGGATCCCAGGACACTTGTCATCAGTAGGCATGGGATTTTGGGGTTCAAGGTCATTTGAGGTTAGAATCATGCAGTTGGAGGCATGAAATCACCTGTAGTCAGAGGTCATAGGCTTGTGGTCCCAGGACATTGGGGTAAGGTGGCGTGGAATTTCGGGATGGGGTCACTTAAAGTTAGAGGACAAGGGCCTGGCTTCCAGGTTTCTTGGAGCCAAGAGGCATGTCATAGCAGGTAAGGTTGCCAGATTGAGTAGATAAAATTTCAGGACACACAGTGAAGCTTGAATGTCAGACAAATAGACAGTTTGTTAGTATTAAGTCACTGCCATCTAGTCTATGCCGACCCGTAGTGACCCTATAGGAACAGGGTAGAACTGCCCACTGTGGGTTTCCGGGACTCTAACTCTCTCTTTTTTTTAAAAAGTCCCCCATTATTTATTTATTTAAAAATCATCTTATTGGGGGTTCTTTTTTTTCCTTTTTACTGGGGGTTCTTACAGCTCTTATCGGCTGTAACTCTTTACAGGAGTAGAAAATGTTCTCTTTTTCTATTGGCGTGGTTCGTGGTTTCAAACTGCTGACCTAACTGTGAGCACATTAATGTTTAACTACTCTGCTACCAGGGCTCCTTTGTTTGTAAGAAAATGTCTATAGGCCCCTGAATGGCGTGAAAGGTTTATGCTCACAGTTGATGTAAAAGTTGGGGGTTTGACCCCACCCAGAGGACTCCAGGGGACCACGGGGGAAAAACAGCCAGGCAGTCAACTTCTGTCAAGATCACCACCAACTGTGGGGCAGTTCTACCCTGTAACTTGTGGATGGGGTGCCCTTACCTCACGATCTCCTGGATGGAAACTAACAAGAGCAAACTGTCGCAAATATCACCCCAAGTTGAACTAAGTGTCCTGTATGTCATCTGGTCGCCTTAATTTGGGGCCAGAATCAGCACAGGGGCTGAGGCCAGTGGTGGGTGGGTGCGTGCAGATGGCGGGGGACCCGTGACTCACTCATAGGAATGGATGATGTTCTCGAAGACTTCCTCACAGCCTTCTCGCAGCCTGGTCTGGTGCTGGGGCAGCTCTGGAGCCGGGCACTTGCTGGGATCCACCTCGCAGTCCTCAGTGGAGGCACAGAGACATCGCACAACCTGCCCTGTGGCCCAGCATGACCAGAACAGGGTGGGTCACATGCCCACCACACACAGCCCTCCAACTCTATCTGTAACTCACCCAGAGACACCTAACATCTCTAGGCGTCCCGACCCCCAACCCATTCCAGCACCACCCACCCACCAGTCTAGGCCACCTACCAGGGCTCTGACGACTGCCCCTCCCCACCCCACTCACCCAATGTCTCTTGAAGGTAGTCTTGCGCCACCAGCTTCATGTACTCATCTATGGCTTTGGTGGCCAGCGTGTTTTCTCGGAACAGCAGAGCCTCGCGGCCTCCACAGCGCGCCAACTCTGCAGTGCCCAGGTCTGTCACTAATGCCTGGGCAGGGTGGGAGGATAGCAGGTTCCAGCCTCTTGACTCACCTTTCACACCTGGGACTCAAGTTCTGCCCCTCACAGCAGCTGCACCCTCGGTGTGGGAGCTGGTGCTGGAGCTAACAGGCTGGAAGCACTTCCAGCAGAACGCAGAGCCTTTTATATGTGCGACCCCACTCAGGCTCCGCCCCTTGCAGCTGCCCCGCCTCTTGCAGGCGCCCTCAGGCCCCACCCATTTCAGTTGCCCGGCTCCTCCTTTAGGTGAAGCAGTTTCCTCCCTTCCCAGCCGCTGAAGTTCAGGCCAGACTGAATGCAACGTATCTCCGCGCCCCCCCCCCCCCAAAAAAAAATCCCAGACACAATTGCCAGCGAGTGGATGCCGACTCATAGCGACCCTATAGGGCAGGGTAGAACTGCCCCTGTGAGTTTCCGAGACTAGCGACTGGTGGCTTCGGACTGCTGGCTGACCTTGAGGTTAGCAGCCCAACTCGTAACCACTACGCCACCCCTCGCCCCTCGCAGCTGAAGTTCAGGTTCCGCCCTCAGCAGTTGCCCTGCCCTTGATGCATCTGCTCAGTTCCCACCTCTCGCAGCCGAAGTTTAGATCCAGCAACCCCCCCACCCACCCAGTCCCACCACGGTGGACCCGCCCCTTGCAGGTGCCTTTCCCCAGACTCTACTCCCCTGCCCCCCAGACAGGGGCGCCGTCTCAGCTGCGCACCTGCGCCCGGCCGGTGGCCCGCAGCACTCGCACCATGGCGGCCGCCAACTCCTCCTTGGCCTGCGCGGGCAACGCGGGTTCGAGCGCCCCGCAGAGGCGCGCGTAGTGGAAGGTGAGGAACTCCGCCAGCTCCTTGTAGCGC
>NW_022103927.1:1170728-1179006 GCF_000313985.2 Echinops telfairi | reverse complement strand
AGGGTCCTCCATGTGGCTACAAGGAAGCCCTCTAACTTTTGGAAGGTCTCCTTTAGAAAGCAAGAAACCACGAGTGTCACAAATGATTAAGAGCTCCATCATTAAGGTAGTTAATGCAAACCCACCCAGAGGGGCCTCGGAATAGCGGTCTGGAGATCGGCTTTCGGGTCTCCCAGCCTTGAACCCAATGGAGCTGTTCTATTCTGCCCACACAGGGTCGCCAGGAGCTGGAATTGGTAGGAGGGCAACTCCTAACCGCCTGAGAAATGAGACCCCGAGTCTAGAGCCACTGAGTAGAGAGGGGCGGTAGCTAGTGCCTAGTAGGCGGGGCTTTGGGGCCGGCACTGAATGACGTTGGACAGAAGAGCAGTAGCTAAAGATGTGGGCGTGGTTTGGCGGGGGTCGGGGAGAGGGACGGTCCTCACGAGCTGGGTGGGACTTCTGCAGAGCCCTGACCTGGCTGGGCTGGAAGTGGCAACGGAGGTCCTCGATCCAGCGGTCCCTCTCAGCAGCTGAGCGACAGGAGAAGCAGCGGCTCCCGCCCTCCCACGTAACCTGTTGGGACAAGGGCCCAGGGGTGGGCTTGCAGCCAGGGGTGGAGACCAAAGTGGAGGGTTGCACATGTCTACTTACCTGGAAGCTGTGGGGTTCTCCCAGCAGGCTAGGGTGCAGCGGCCAGACCCGGACGTCCCGCTCGGCACCCAGGTCCAGCTCAGAAAGAGTGGCCAGAGATTCCCGGGAGCCTGAAGCACTGGGTGGCCTGGGGCAGGGTGAATGAGAAAACAGACACACCCACACCCACACACACACACCCACACACACACACACACCGCAGGACTGTCTTTATCTTAAATTGGATCCTATGACTTCCTGCCCTCCACGCCCCCAGTGGCTCTTCATGCTCTCAGTTGGGAGACTCCCCAAACTCTCGGTGGCATCCTACATGACCCTACACGGTCCAACCCTTGTCACCTGTCGATCACATCACCCTCTGCCCCTTCTCTCACTCTCTGGGCTCCAACCACATCTGCCTTCTTTCCACCCCTTGAATATGCAAAGTTCCTTCTAGCCTCTTGGCTTTTGCATACGCTGTTCCTTCTAGGCTACTTTCCCTGCCCCTCTTGGCCTCATTAACTTCCACCCACCCTTCAGATCTCAGCTCAGGAGTCACTTACTGGGGACGCTTCCCTTGGCACTCCCAGATGAGAGTGTTGATTTAGCTTGTTTCATCCTGACTGGCTGAAGGTTGAATCCATGAAGGATCTTGATAGATATGCCCCTAGTGTGGCCCTGGACTGCTTAATCACAAGGTCAAAGAATTACAGTCTCAGAAACTCACAGGCGCAGTTTTTCCCTGTCCTATAGGGTCGCCATGAGTTGGCATTGACTCGATGACAATGACTTTGATTTGGCTTGGGGAGTGTTGCCCTGGTGGCATAGTGAGTTACTCATTGGGCTGTTAACCAGAAGGCTGGCAGTTTGAAATCACCAACCACTTTTTGGGAGAAAGATGAGGCTTTCTGTTTCTCCAAAGATACAGTCTCAGAAACCCACAGGGACAGTTCTGCTCTGTCCTACAGAGTCCCCATGAGTCCGAGGGACTGTATGGCAGTGAGTTTTTGTTTTAGTGTTGCCCAACATGGGATAGTGCACGGAAGGGGTGAGAGGCAACATTTGATGAAGGTCTAAATCAGGGGTCCTCAAACTACGGCCCGCGGGCCACATGCGGCCCGCCGGGTGTTTTTCCCCTTTATTTTTTCACTTCAAAATAAGACATGTGCAGCGTGCATAGGAATTTGTTCATAGTTATTTTTTAAACTATAGTCTGGCCCTCCAATGGGTCTGAGGGACAGTGAACTGGTTCCCTGTTTGAAAAGCTTGAGGACTCCTGGTCTAAATGAAAGAGGGGGGTGGGCCATACTGAACTCCAGACTCCCCAGACCCAGAGGCCCTTACCCATCCCGGGCGCCCAGGTCCGGCTTGGCCTTTTTCTTCTCTTTCAGCCTCTTGAGTAATCCCTGTGGAAGAGGATGTCAACGGGGCAGACCTGTGCTTTCGTCCTGGGTTCTTTCTTCCCCCACAGATGGTTTTGGGAGGATCTGCTGGTCTTGGAGGACCACAAGCTCAGGCTGCATTAACACGAATAACAATAAGGGCAAATAACCGTTCCTGTTTCTAAAGCACCTACTTAGGCTTTCCTGCATTCTTCCTTGAGTTCCCCTAAACAGCCTTGAGAGAGAGCCTCTTTTATCAGCTCCACCGAAGAATCCCCTTTCAGTTCCGCGGAATGTGGCGTCTTTGACGCCCCAACACCTCCCACCTCTGCTGGCTGCCTCACCCTCACATTGTGGACCTGGGTGGGACCGGCAGCCTCTGGTTCAGTTCTTCCTGGCATCCGATCTGTAGGTGGTGGTCAGGCATGGGAAGGTGGGGTTTGGGGATCAGCTTAGCTTGTGAGCCTCCCAAACACCCCAGCCCTCTCCCCTCCGTCAGTTTACCTGGATCCCTGAGGTTCCCCATCACTGTCTGGACGCTGGTCTCAGAACCCCCACTCTCTGCCCGGGATTGCCGGAGACCCTGTCTCCCCCAAAGGACAGTCAGATCAGAGAGGCAGGCAGTCTTTCTCAAATCCTGCCCCCACCCCCCACTCATGTTTCTCTCTCACCTCCTCCTCACCCCCAAGCAGCACCAGTCTTCCATCGAGCAGGGTGAAGCCCCCAATGTCCCAGACAGGCACATCGGGTGCAGGAGCTTCGGGGATCTGTGGGGCAGGAGGCTCTGCTTCTGGCTCCAGCTTTGGCTCTGGGCAGAGGAGGAGGCACTGGGGACCTAGGAGTCCTCTCCTCCCTCTGCCATGTCCCCCTCTCCATTTATCGGGGCTCATCAGGAGTCCTCAACAGCCACAGGGTGACCTTGGACAAGTCTGTACTCCTCTCTGAGCCCGGCCCCCACTGACCATGGGTAATTATGTCCATTTGACTGTGGGGGACACTGAGGCTCAAGGAGACGAAGAAACTAAGATATGGAAATGTGGGGACAGAAGTGCAGGCAGCAGCAGAGACAGATATCCAAGCCTGAGCTACCAGATCTGAGAAGAGACCCCCGCCCCCCCTGGGGGTGAGAGCCATTTGGCATTTGAACACTGGCACCTACTATGACCCCCCCCACCCCCACCCCGTACTGTGTTAACTGTCCTTTGGAGTGTCTCTCATTTAATCCTCCAACAGCCATGGCACACTGCTCCTTTTAACCAAGAAGGCCACTGAGGCCCAGAGAGTTTGAGTGACTTGGCCAGGGTCACACAGCTTGGGAGTGGTTGAGTCAGGCTTCAGACGGAACCCTTCTGTGTCTTAACCAAGGCAGTAAGCAGATTCAAGATTATAAGACAGCAGCTGTGGCCCCCTACATAAAGAACCAACCTAAGGCCCAAAGTATTTAAATGCACAGAAAATGATGAGGCTGGGGAGTAGGAGGCGGCTGAGATAGAAACCCAGGCAGGAGAGGATCAGCCTGGTCCACTGGATATGAGAGATCTATCAGGGCCGAGAGCCATTTGATATCTGAATAATGCAAAAGTGGGGCTACGGCCCCTGGGGCCCCAGCTCCCTGGCCATTGTTGGCACTCTCAGGCCCTGAGTTAGGTGGAAAGAGGGAAGAGGGCAGTGGGGGCCCCAGCAATTTCCTGCTGAGCTTTTGCCGTCCCCACAACTTCCTGTGTCTGTAGGGCTGGTGCTCCGGAGGCAGACGAAACCCAAGTATCCGGCCTCCCTGGCCTGGCCCAGGCTCAGCATGGGGGAGCCATGTACCTGGGGACTCTGGCTCCGGCTCTGGCTCCAGCGGTGGGCTCTTATGCCTCCTCCAGAGGGTCTTGGATACCTTGAGGCGGCTGGTCCGTGTCTCCTTGGGGGGCGCAGAGAGGACGCGACGGAACAGCGAGCGCGATGCTGGCTGGCTGTGTACCGTGGGCTCCGGGTTGCTCAGCGCCCGTCCCCAGCCTGTGAGACGGCCCCAGCGGGACCCTCTAGCCCCCTTCTCTCCACCACTCCCTGTGTGCCAGTGGTAGGAGCTCAGTGGGGTAGGGGCTTCAGGCTGGGGCTCGGCCGCTCGGCACGGGGGCGGTGGATCCATGGTGAGGGGTGCCCTGGGGAATGAGAGATTGACGGTTTGGTCTGTTGTTTGCCTACGTGTCCCCCTCATTTCCGCACCTTCCACTCTCAGCTCTGCCTCTAGGGACCTCCCTGGGGGCGCACACACTCCCTCCACAGACTCTCTTACCTCGATATCCTGATCTGCCCTAGACGCAGCCGCTGTCTGCACCCTGCCCGGTTTCCTCCTGCTGAACCCAAGTACACGTGACCCTGTCTGTCCCACCCACCCACCATCAGGCTGGGAGGGCACAGCAGGGCCAGGATGCTGAGGGGAGAGCAGATGGCAGCAGGCTTCTGGGGAGGACTCAGAGTCCCTCACCGATCAGGAGGCAGCCTCTCTCTTGGAGTCTCAGTTGCCTTCTCTGAGAAATGGGCTGGTGAGAATGTGGAGCCGCTGCGACTCTGATCCACACGGCGGGGCAAGTGTAGAAGATTCACCCCAGTTTGAAAACTGGTCTGTGCTACAGCTGAATACGCGTGCCTCCTCTGGCCCAGGAATTCCACTACACACCTAGCTGAAGCACCCGTTGCAGATGTTAGTTGGGGTCTAGTCAGTTCCCACTCAGGGCAACCCCATGTGGGACACAGTGGCGGCTGGTCATCAGGCCTTTCTCTTGACCTACCAACATGTAGGTTAGCAATTGAGCCCCAACTGTGCCACCTACCAAACTTATTAAAGAGTATATGTGTGTGCCTACACACACACATTTATCTGACAGTCACAGGGAATCTCTTCTGATTCATAGCGACCCTCTAGGACAGAGTAGATCTTGCCCCTGTGGGTCTCTGAGCCTGGAAATCTTGATGGGAACAGAAAGTCTCTTTTTCCCCCTAAGGAGGAGCTGGTGGGCTAGAACTGATGACCTTAGGATTAGCAGCCCAATGGCTGCTATGCCACCAGGGCTCCTTGGTGTGTGAGTGTGTGTTTAAGTAAGCATGTATTACTACAACATGATAGGTACCTTTAATACACAAAAGTAAGACAATGTAAAGCCACGGTTTCTGAGCAAAAGCTCTACCTAGGTCTGCACACTTGGGAAGGCAGCGTCGATGTTGCTCTAACTCTTCCCCCACAGAATCCTGCATTCTGTGATTCATACCACGTCCAAAGGGCACTTGGGCATTCTCTAGGCACTCAAATGCGCTTCTTTTCAAGGCTCTTTGGGCAAGAGCAGGGCTGAAGATGGATGGGGTAAGGTTTCCCAACATAAGCTAGCCCTTGCTACTCTCGCAGCTGCAGCAGCTGCTGTGTTGTGATGGAAAAGTATCTCTGTAAATGCCTTGGCCTTTTTCGAACCCATGCGGCTTCCAATTCCCTTTAAGCTTCTTCATAGTAAGCCTTCATTATTGTCCTGTGTCCTTTGAGAACAATCTATCCAAATTACCCCTTGGGAATCCCCAAACATGGTTGCTCCAACCTTCTGAGCTGACTTCTTTGCCTTGAACTTAACTGACCTAGCAGAACCCCCGAGTCCCGGTAGTGCAGTGGTTTCAAGTTGGGCTACTAACTGCAAGGTCAGCAGTTCAAAACCACCAGCGGCTCAGCGTGAGAAAGACAGGGTTTTTCAACTCCCATAAAGAGTTACAGTCTCGGAAACTCCCAGGGGGCAGTCCTGCACTGTCTATAGTGTCGCTAATGAGTCGGCATCGACTTGGTGGAAGTGACTGAATGAGCAGATCCCTTCAGCAGCCACTGTTTTTATCGAACTTTTAATTTGAGGGCACCTTACTGAGACGGAGACATGCATTCCAGAGAGAAGTTTCCTGCTGCCACCCACTGATCACAGAGCCATGTTGACACACATTGGGAATTCAACCCAGGTCTGTCTGAACCGGAACCCTTGTAAGATTTTCTTTTCTTCTTTAATAGTTTCATTGGCCTATGCTTCTCATATACAATGTAATCATTCAATCATATGAAGAAAATGTGTGCAATCATCACCACAGTCAGTTTTAGAACGTTTCTTCTCATGCTCCTTGTGGTTAGCGCCCCATTGCATCCTCTCCTCTGCCACACCCCTAGACAATGATCAATCCAGCTACTGCCTCTGTAGAAATAGCCTGGATTTCATATACAGAAAATGGTATAAAACAAGTAACAATATTTTGGGACACATCACTCATTACCACCAAGTTGATTCTGACTCACAGCCACCCTGTAGAACAGAGTAAAACTGTCTTATGGGGCTTCTAAAGCTACAAGTCTTCGCAAAAAAAACTGACTGCCCCATCTTTTCCCTACAGAGTGCCTGGGGTATTCAAACCCACTGCTGCTGTGAGTTGATTCTGACTCATAGTGACCCTATAGGAGGGAGTTGAACAGCTCCATAGGGTTCTTGATACTATAAAAATCTATGGGAGTAGACAGCCTCATCTCTCTCCTACAGAGCTGCTGGTGGGTATGTGGGGGGAGGTCATATGCGCAGGCATTCCCTCCCCTGAAGGCAATCAGTTGCCAGACTGCTGTCTTATCCCTCCATAGAGGTGGGCCTGGTCCCTGCCTCTGGGGACAATGGACAGGCTCCTGTAGGAGGAGTTTTCACCCTACTGATAATGGTTCCTATGGAGACCCAGAGACCACCCCCTAGACCACCCTCTCATTGCTGTGTAGCCTATAGTGCAGCCCCTTCCTGTGATGTATGTCTCTACCTGTAATTAGTGGGCTGGCATGCCCCCAAAAGGTATATAGGTGTGAGTCAGCAATATAGAGCTCTCTCGGACTCTGAGCTCCTTGCTGCTCACTCCCTGGTCACTCCCCTCTCCCTTGTTCCCTTGCCCTCCTTCCTTTCCCTCTCTCTCCACGTGGACCACCATGGGCTGAGGTGAGCAATGCTATCATGTAATGTGTCTGACTGTATTATTGTAATATCTCTCATGCTCTTGATGACTTTAATATAATATTTATATATCTCAATTGTACAATTGTGCATTACTGAACCCAGAAGTAGTATTACTGAACCCGTGAGTTCTAGTAGCCGGTGGGGCTGGCACCCCATTCCCTCATGCCAATTTTTAAATTTAATACTACAGGTATGAACCACTGACCTTGTGATTGGAAGCTTCCCAATGCTAAACAAATTGCACCCCCAGCACCCCCCCATATGTACACACACACACACATATATATAAATATACACAAACACATGCACATGAAACCCATCTGTCTCGGAAGAAGTACAGCCAGAGTGCTCCTTAGAGGCAAGGATGGTGAGACTTCATCTGACACGCGTTGGACATGTCGTCAGGAGAGACCGGTCCCTGGAGAAGGACGTCCTGCTTGGGAGAGTGGAGGGGCAGCGACAGAGAGGAAGGCCCTCGACACGATGGACTGACCAGTGGCGGCCACCACGGGCTCAGGCCCAGGAGCCATTGCGAGGCTGGTACAGGACCGGGCAGTGCTTCCTTCTGGATCAGAAACAACTCTGGCGCCTGTGAAACTCATCGCTGACGAGTTGATTCTGACAGGAGAATGCCCTCACAGGGTTTCCGAGCCACTAACCGTCTGGAATCAGACTGCCCTGGTGGTCTGGTGGGTTACTCATTGGGCCGCCAGCCTCAAGGTGAGCAGTTTGAAACCACCAGCCACTCCATGGGAGAAAGATGAGGCTTTCTACTCCTGTAGCTAGTTACAGTCCTGGAAACCCACAGGGGTGGTTCTCCCCTGTCCTCTAGGGTGGGCAGTGGGTTTTGGTTTGTGTTTGAGTCTTGTGGTGCTATGAGTTAGGCCCTGGGCTGTTAAACTCAGGATCTGCAATCCAGACCTACCAGCTGCTCTGTAAAGGTGTACAGTTTGACCAACCCTGGATAAGGTTGCTGAGGAGCCCTGGTGGCATGGTGGGTTACTCAGTGGGTTGCTAACCACAAGGTGAGCAGTTTGAAACTACTGATTGTCCTGGGGAGTAAGATGAGACTTTCTACTCCCATAAAGATGTGCAGTTGGAAAAAAATAATAATTTATAAATTATCAAGGGTTCATGAGGGAGGGTGGGAAGGTGGGGAAGGGGGAGAAATGAGCTGATACCAAGGGCTCAAGTAGAAAGACAATGTTTTGAAAATGATGATGGCAATATATATATACAAAGGTGCTTGACACAATGGAAGGATGGATTGTGATAAGAGTGTAAGACTCC
>NW_022103927.1:1158348-1169963 GCF_000313985.2 Echinops telfairi | reverse complement strand
AGGCTGGCACAATACACTATCTCAGGCAGTTTAACTTTGTCCTATTGGTTTTTTATGAGTTGGAATCGACTCGATGGCAGTGGGTTTCGCCTGCTCAACATTATTTTGCATGCAATCATCGCTTTGCAACTATGACCACTCTCTATGTCTAAATAATCCCACCAATCATAACAAGGCTTCCCACTGCTTAACAAATTGCACCACCAGTCCCCCCCCCCTGCAACATATGTATACACACACATACATGTACACAAACACACTCACATAAAACCCATCTGTCTTGGAAGAAGTACAGAAGAGATTCAGAACCGCCTACACAATGACTCCCTGATCCTCACCCTTCTACCCTTGGAAGCCACTACTAAGCTTGGGAATCTACACCTTGGCCTCTTCTCGTGTATCCACTTTGGTATAGCCCTAAACTGAAATCAGAGTGTTCATCAGGAGCAGATCTCGTCCCACAGTGAGAACAAACTATCTACTGATCGACTGAGCAAACTATCTTCAGTTCGGATGAAGCATAAACCCAGTGATGAGGAAAGAACAAAAGAAAACCGAAAAGCCTAGCTGATCCCGAGTTTAAATCTTAGTGGTGCTGGGCGATGCACTGGGTCAGGCCTGGGGCTGCTCACCGTGGCTGCTAGCCTCTCTGCAGGAGAGAGAGAGGAGGGTGTCTGCTTCTGTAAAGATGGACACTTTCAGAAACCCTAAGGGGCAGTTCTACTCTGCCCCGGGATTGCCAAGAGTCAGAACCCATTGGAGGGCAGTGGGTTGCATTGATAGGAATTTGAAAAGCAGGCAAAGTGATGTAGGACAAGCCTGAACAGTGTCTGGGAGGGGATCCAAGGGGTGCCTCTCTGGTAGCTGGTCATGCTCTTTACGTAATTTTATCATGATTGAAATACAATTCGCAAAGCATGTGAATACAGGCCTTCCACTTTTGAAGCTGGGCGCTGGTTACGTGAGCGTGTTCCGTTGTGAAAATTCTTCAAGCAGCAGATACACCCTCACCCCTTCTGTGATCGCTGTTACATCTCGGTCATTGTTTGCTGGGGACAAAGAAGTGGGTAGATGTTGTTCTCAGATACAAGTGACTCAGCAGCAGACCAGGGGCCAGATGGGGGTGGGAGGTGATTTGCGTGCCAGCCGGCCCCTTTCTGGATGTGTGACCCCAGGCAAGTCACTTCCTCTCGCTGAGCTTTGGTTTCCTTCTTTGCACAACAGGGTGAGAATATAGATCACTTTCAGAAGGTTCGTACAGCGAGCCTCTGCTTATTCTACGAGTGCTTCCAGAGGGCTCTACCATGTGCTGGGGGCTGGACAATCAACAGGAACTAAAACTCAGAGCTCACAGGCCAGTAAGGGGGCAGACTTCCCTGGCAAACACAGCACACTTCTGGCTGGAGGAGTGCTGAGCAGCAGTGGAGCTCTTGGAGCTGGCGACATCCGGCGGGACAAGGAGCCGGCCATGGGAAAAGTGTGCCGCAGAGAAGCAGCAGTTTATGCACCGGCAGGAAGGAGCAGAACCCCGGCAAGGGTTGCACCAGATAGCCTGCTCTGATGGGCTTGGCATTCCCAAGGGCCCTGGACTTGGTTTAATGCTCTGCTTTTTGGTTGCCTTCCTGGGGCCCCTACATGGCACACACGGTTTACACTAGGTGGCGTGGTAGTTACACCTTGGGCTGCTAACCATTGGTAAGATGTTGGAAACCACTAGCAGCTCCTCTGCAGAAAGAGGAGGCTTTCTACTCTTGTAATGGGTTACAGCCTTGGAAACCCACAGGGGCAGTTCTGTGAGTCAGCATCGCCTGATAGCAGTGAGTCTGGTTTTGGGTTTGCCCTGAAGAGGGTAGGGGGCGTCTTTTGTAAGGGCCAAAGACCCTTCTGAAGCCAGAGGTGTATGAGCCCGCACAAACACCTCAGATGTGTGAACCTTATCCATCCCCCGCCCCCACCAGGCTACCCTGTGTGTCCGCTCTAGTAGAGCCTCCTGGTAGAGTCCTCTTAGAGCAGCGGTTCTCAACCTGTGGGTCGTGACCCCTTTGGGGGTCAAACGACCTTTCACAGGGGTCGCCTGATTTATAACCGTGGCAAAATGACAGTGATGAAGTAGCAATGAAAATAATATTATGGTTGGGGGGTCACCACAACATGAGGAACTGTATGAAAGGGTCGCGGCATGAGGAAGGTTGAGAACCCCTGAGACAGGTTTCTCTCCAGCCTTCACCACTTCCCGATACACTGTCTTCCCCGCCCAGTTCCCACAACCTATATGTTTGCCCAAGGGCTTTCTATGGCAGCTGGAGTCCATGCTGCCCATCATGGACTGAACTGTGTCTGTGTGTCTTGCTCACCCATTCCCAGTATACACTGAATTTGGCCCTGGTGCCTGTGGATGTGATCCTGTTTGGAAACGGGGTTTCTTCTCATGTTAATGAGCTCATACTTGAGCATGGCTTCTTCTTCTTTTTGAATCATTTTATTGGGGGCTCGTACAACTCTTATCACAATCCATCCCTCCATCCATTGTGTCAAGCACCTTTGTACATGTGTTGCCATCATCATTCTCAAAACATTTGCTTTCTGCTTGAGCCCTTGGTATCAGCTCCTCATTTTTACCCCTCCCTCCTTGCTTCCCCCTCCCTGAAGAACCCTTGATAATTTAGAAATTATTATTATTTTGTTCTGTCGTACACTGTCTGAAGTCTCCCTTCACTCACTTTTCTGTTGTCCATCCCCCAGGGAGGAGGTTATATGTAGATCCTTGTAATCGGTTCCCAGAGGAGCGTGGCTTCTAAAGCTAATCATTTCTGAATTATAAGAAGACCTGAATAGAGGCCCACCTGAAGAAGGCAGTTGTCAGGTGAGGAGTGTCTACAAGCTACAGAATATGAAGGAACCTAGCATGCCCACGGCTACTGACAAAGGAATCTACCCGACCAAGGCCTTGCCTTGGACTTTGAGCCACCAGAATGGAGACACAAGACATTGCTGTTCGTTAGAGACACCCGCTTGTGGTACTAGTGTGGCAGCACCACTGGGAATGAAAGTCCTGGCCACGAGAAAAGGCCTCCGCTAATGATTGACATGAGTTGGTGGATCAATACCAGAGCTCTTTGCCCTTCTGTGGGGAGACTCCCATATCTTCCTGAGGTCCTCAGTTGCCCCCAATGGGACTTTCATGTTGACATACCCTGCACTGGCCCCCATCCCCACCCCAGCCCCCTGTGGGTGTTTCCTGGAATCAACGCCTCAATAAACGATCTGCTTGGGGGAAGTCAATCTGCAACCATGCTTCCAAACACAGACAGCACGGCTCTTTGCAGGGTCTGTTTATTGAGAGTCTGTCTCCAGTAGGGCTGGCCGTGGCTCGTCTCTGGGCCTCTTCAAGGAGGCCCCCCTAGCAGCTCTTTGCTTCACGTCCTAGAAAAGAAAAGAGAATGGGGGTGACTTGAGGGGGTGGGCGGGAGGTTAGATTTGCCATAGGGGGTGTGTGCTCTGCATGGGGAAGGAGGCCAGGGGTGGGTACAAAGCTGAGTGCAGCCTACCAATCCACCCACTTAATGAAATGGAGTAGTTGGCATCAGGTTGTGGTGACTGTGTCCAGGGGTGATTATAGGCCAGGTTTGGCAGTCAGGAGGGGCCCCGGTAGCGAGCGGTTTACACACTGGGCTGCTAACAGCAAGATCAGGGGTTCGAAACCACCACCTGCTTCAAGGGAGAAAGACGAGGCTTTTCCTACTCCTATAAAGAATTCTACTCCTGCAAAGAATCTCAGAAACCCACAGTGGCGGTTCAACACATAGGTTCAGGGTTGCTGAACCCTGAACTCTAGGGTTGCTATGAGCTGGCGCCAACTCAACCGCAGCGAGTTTGGTTTGGTTTTTGGTGGCTAGAGGCGGTGCTGAGGTCTTGCAGACCGAAGTCAGGAGGCAGGGACTGAAGGCTGGACCTCGGTTGTCTATGTTAAAGGATTACAAAGGCGAGGGTCTTGGGGCCTGGCTGAGCCTGCGCAGACGGAGGCGGGGGTGGCAGATGCTGGAGCCCCGAGGGAATGTAGGAGGCGAGAACTCACCGAGGCGAAGCGCGGCCAAGTGCGGAGCAGGTTGAAGAGTGCTTCGCCTGGGCACAGGGTGTTCACGAGCTGGCGGTGGCCAAGCACCTTGTAGTCAGGTCGCAGGTAGCCGGAGCGCAGCGCGCAGCGGGGGAGCTCGTCCCGCACGGCGCGCAGCGCAGTCTCGGTGGGCAACTCTGCCGTGTAGTTGCCCACGATGGCCACCCCGAAGCCGCGGGAGTTGTGGCCAAGCGTGTGAGCGCCCACTTTGTGCCAGCCGCGGCCCTCGTACACGTAGCCGTCCGAGCCCACCACGAAACTATGGAGCGGAGTGGACAGAGGCACCACGTGGAGTCAGGATGACCGGACCACAGACTCCGCCCCTGGGTCTGGCCACCCCGCTCAATTCCGATGCAGCTCTTGGATTCTCTGCGGTCCAGCCCGCGCCCTGCACTGTCTCGCTGGCCTTCTGGCTCCACCTGCATCATTAGCCACACCCCTTCATTCTGGGGGCGTGTCTCCCGCCCAGCTCCCGCCCAGTTCAGACCCGACTTCTGCTTCAGGCCACGCCCAATCTTTGCCTGGCCTGCGGCCCGCCCAAGGCCTCGCCCCCTCTCCCAGGCCTCTCCTACCTTAGGCCCCGCCCCCTTCCACCAAACCAAGCTTCTTCACACAGTGCAGGGATTTCTGATCCCTGTGACCGTACGGCCCCTTCTGGGCTGCGAACCGTAAGCTCACTAGTTCGAAACCACTAGCCCCTCTGCGGGTGAAAGATGAGGCTTTCTACCCCCGTAAAGCGTTGCAGTCTCGGAAACGCTCAGGGGCGGTTCTACCCTGTCCTATAGGGTCGCTATGAATAGGAATTGATTGCTTGGCAGTGAGGTTTCCTTTTCTCTGCACCGGAGCTCCATCTCCTAGGGCAGCTCCGTTCCACCAAGCCCCGCCCCTCAGGCTCCGCCCACCCAGTCTGGGCCCTGCCCACCTGTAACCGATGTCGTCCCAGCCGCGATCTTTTTGGTGGTATCGCTGCATGCTGCGCATGTTGGTGGCGCAGTGCGAGAAGCTGGTGCAGGGCGGCGCGGGTATGTAGGTGTGGTGCACATAGAGGAAGCCGAGCGGCAACTTCAGAGGCGTCGGCTGGCCTTGGTAGGGCTCCGCTCCCCAGCGGCAGCGTGGATGGATAGCTGGGCACTCTGGAAGAGGGCCCAGGGCTGGGGTCAGCAGGCACTCCCACGCCTGCAGCTTGCACCACGGTGAAGAGTGCCTGTCTGGGCCATTTCTCCTGTCTCCTGCCAGAGTTAGGGAGCATCCAGAATCGCCTCACCTCGGCCCCCACTGGCCTTTCCCTTAACTTCATCGAACTCGTTGAGAGAAAGCCTAAGGATTGGAACCTACAAGGCTCTCTCGACCGACGGCTCAACGTTCTCTCTAGCTTACCTTAGGGACAGTCACACTGCGGAAAGAGGAAGAACCATCCAGCCATCCAGGAAGTCCAAGAGATAGTAAAGATTGACCACCCTAGCCCGGACACTCCCACCCTGCTTCACTGGCCAGAGTTCAGAGTGAAGCCACTGGACTGAAATCACGTGGGGAGTAACGGACTGAACTCCCATTCAAATCCAGTGGCCAGCTCTGGTCTCTAATCCCTTTGTGCTGGACTCGTGTGTCTTTGCATACGTGGGCCCACTGCCTGGAATGGCTTCCCACCCCTTTCTGTTTTGGTCAGATGAACTCCTATTCATCCCTCAACACCCATTGCCAATGCATTTTCTCACCTGTGCATCTCCCCTCTCCCCCTCTCCCCCCAAGCAGAGCACTTACTGCCCCTGTGGACTCCCTAAGGCTTTAGGTCCCCCGACCCCATGCGGCTGGGTGTGTCTGCAAGGGTGAAGGGATGGAGGTGGGGGCTTCTCACCCAAGAAAGCCTCGGTGAACTCCTTGGAGGCATGCCTGGCTACTCGAGTCATCTGACCTAGGTTCGTGTCCTTCAGCTGGGGGTGTGTGGGCTCCAGTCTCTGTAACAGGAGGAGGGCCCCCAACACCTCCTGGGCCAGAGTGGCGGCTGAGGTCAGGGCAGCTGCATTCTGCCGCCGGAAATTGCTGCGAAGCTTCGGCTCCCTGGCCACGCCAGCGCCGCCGCCGTAGTACTGGCTCAACAGGAGGCTGAGGGGTGGTCGAGGCTCTGGGGTCCGACTCAAGTAGTCTCCCAGGAGGACCCCGTCCAGGGCACCGTTAAGGAAGGCCGCGGTGAGCGGTGAGGCTTTGGGCTCCAGAAGGGTGAAGGTCTGAGGGGCAGAGAGCTGGTCCCAGCAGCCCTCACTTCCCAGGCCTGGATGGCCCTGGGTCTGGGTGTTCTGGAGAAAGGTGAGGCCCAGGTCTCTGGCCAGAGTGATGGCCAGCAGGCTGTCCACACTGGTGGGGAGCGTGGCGTTGGCCTCTGGCCAGGCGTCTTCCCCATTTGGAGAGGTGACATCTGGAGAGGCCACTCCGAGTCCTGGGGAGATGGTTCTGGCATCCCAAGGGAACACTGTGCTATTCAAGGGTAAGTTCACCATTCTGCGCCCCTGTAGCCCCGCCTCCAGCCCAGCCAACAGCGGCTGCACAGCCACAGTCGAGCCATCGGGTGCTAACACCACCCCATGCTCCTGCCCATCCTGTACACCATGCTGGGTCACTCTCTCCAACAGGCCTTGCAGCTCTGGGCTCAGTGAGTCAGGACCCAGTTTGATGACCTTGAGATCCTGCCTCTCAAATAGGAAGCTGTGGAAGAGGTCGTGGGCCCTGGTCTTCTGGACTGACAGGAGAGATGAGAAGGCCCTAGGTGTGGCCTCAGTGGCCAGTGCCTTCTGCTCCAGGTCCTCCAGGGCCTTGATGACGAGGTCCATGAGCAGGGGATAAGAGGCTGTGGGGAAAGGATGGGGGTGGTTGGGAAGCTGTTAGCTCAGCGGCCCAGGCCCACCCCTTCTGGAGCACCACCCCTACAACGCCACACTTTCTCAGACCCCGGTGATAAGGAAACCGAGGCATGCAGATGAGTGCTCAAGGCCCTGAGTTAAAGAGCTTGAATTATGTATGGGCACTAGGGAGCCACGGCAGGATTATGAGCGGGAGAGGGACCATCTAGGATTGTCCTTTGGGCTGCCATGGGGAGAATGGACTTTTGCGGGGCTGGAACAGGAAAGGGGAGACAGGGTGGAGAGGAGAAATAAAACGCAGGAGCAGCGGGGTAGAAGGAAGCAGGCTGTGTCCCTGGATACACAGGAGAAAAGATGAGCCAATTTCCAGTGATGGGTTGGATTGGGGTCAGTTTAGAGGGAGGGATATGCTGAAGGAGGCCCAGGGGCAGGAGCAGGTTGCACTCACACCTCTTTGGCCCTGGGACCCCAAAGTCCCGGATCTAGAGCTGGGAGTTAGGAGAGCCCCCAGTGATGGAAATAGCGAACGTTGGAGGTTCCAGTTCACTCAGAGGGGTCTTAGAAGAAAAGCTTGTCAACCTACTTCCCCCGAAACCAGCAATTCACAACGATGGAGGCCAGTTCTGTTCTGACACAGAGGGTCGCCACGAGGTGGGATTAATGCAAGAGCAACCAGCTGTGTTGAGCCACAGCTCATCTTTATTTACTAGACCAGTGCCTGAAACTCTCCGAACTGACGGAGACAACGGAACTCATTTCATCTTCGTCATAACCCTCTCAGGTGCAGTCCTGACAGTGGAGTTACTCGAGACACAGAGTGGTTAAGTTACGTGCCTGAGGTCAGTCAGCCTGGAAGTGGCAGAGCTAGGCTTTGAACCCAAGAAGGTTTCATTCCCATATTCTGCTGCCTATAAGGCAACTTCTACCCCAACTTCTACTCCTTCAAAACCCCGTTCTTCTCTCTGCTCTTTCCAGGCTTCTCTACCCAGCAAAATTCATCTCTTTCTTCCCATCCCTGATCTTCCCATCCTTGCTGTCCCTGTTTCTGCTTCCCCAGCCCCAGGTCCCTCACTTCTCCCTGACTTGGTCCAACAGGGCTTGGAGCATCTGTGTCCTTGGATTGGAGATTCCTAGAAGGCTGGCCCCGGCATTGGAGCCTCTGGCTTTGCCCTTGTGTAGGGCTGCACATTCTGCCCCAGCAGCCACCTGTTCTCTGACTCACCTGTCCCAGGTTCCGGCTGCAGCAGCAACCCAAGCAGGATCAGGAGGACACCGTGGGCCATCATTGTGGGGTTCCAGCTTCCAGGCGGCAGATCTCGTTGACCTCAGTGGACACTCAGCACTGCTGGGAGGACAGACATGGAGAATAGAGCAGGGCCTTTGGCCAAGGTCAAAGTCTAGGCTGAATGAGTCACTGTCCTTCGCAGAACTGTGGGTGGGAAAAGGTGAAGGGGGGAAGGTGGGGACTGGGGGCCACCAAGGTCATCTAGACCTCAAGTTCTTCTCCATCTTGTCCTTTCCTTCCAAGGTTGAGTTCAAGCTAGGGAAGCCCATCCCAGGAGGGTCTGGAGGCTGGGGAGTTCAGACTTCTCCCCATTCGCAGGAGAGGCCGAATGAGGCTAATCTAGCAAACCCTGTCCCTTCACATGGTGACCGCTGTATATCACTTAGGTCCCTGCTGGACTGGTCAGACTGGCTCTGCTGGGGGAGTGGAGAGAAGGGATGGCCTTGAGGTTGGCCCCTCCTGCTGGCCAACCTTGGGGCCAGGACTCTGGGTTCAGCAGGGAATCAGGAGATGCCACCACCTACTGGAATCCAGTTCTGTCCCCAAACCACCAGAGGCAGTGGTGTGTGTACAGAGGGCCCGGGCTTAGCCCAGGAACCATCTTCTGGGCTCACCTGATTAGACAGTGAGGGGTTTGCCCTCTTTTGTGGGTGCCTGGGCCCAAGTCCCTGAAGGAGTGTGCCTGCCTCCCCTTTATCCCTGCACCGACCAGGTGTGGCCCATGTGGCTAAGGCTGCAGTGCAAGTTGCTTCACTGTGGGCTTCCCACCCTGAAACCCAGCCTCGGGAGTTTCCCAGAGACCCACTAGGCTGAGGATTTAGCATGGAGGCGGGCGTGAGGAGAGGGGAATGCCCATGATGAGCAGGCCTGGGGTTTCCCAGGGCTCATCAGTGGAGCACAGGGCTGGCCACACTGAGGGATCAGGGGTACGTGTGGGCAGACAGTGGGGACCAGCCACACCCCAGAGGGCACAGGGAAAAATCCTCCTCCCAGCTTGAGTTTCCGAGGATTTGGGGACAGGTGCTCAGCTGGTAGAACCGTGGGGAGGATGGGGGCTGAGTATCCACCTGGGCTGGGGATACGGGTCAGCCTAATGAAGCATCGCCTTGGACACAGAATGTAAGGCAATGTCAAATGCCTCTCCACCCGCCCCTCTGAAATGTAAATGATATTCATTTATATATATAAAATGAAATATAAATGATTTTAATGCAATATAAAAGGAAATATAAATGAATGCAAAAAAGTCCATGATGTGCCCAGCCCCCTGCCATGGAGTCGATGCTGACTCAGAGGGACGCTCGAGGTCCCAGGAGGACTTCTGAGGGTTTCCAAGGGCATGCATCCTTGTGGGAGTCAGGAGTCTCGTCTTTCCTCTTTGGAGTGGCTGGTGGGTTCCAGCTGCAGATGCCACCAGGGACCCCGTGCAGGGATTAGGCTGAGAGAAGGAAAACCTCTGCACCCCAAACTGAAGGGGTTGCCCCACATCTTAGTCATCAAAATAAATAACATGTTCCTGCAAGTGACTAAAACATAAACGAGAGGAATGCAAGAAAAAAAAAAAGCCCATGATGTATAAAATATCAAGCTTTTCTACACAGACGGGGTTGGTAACAGCACCACGCCATGGTATATGGGAGCTGGAAGGAAAATGAAAGCCAGGAAGTCCCTTCCTGCCTTTGCACCTCACTTGCCTCTCCTCGAGGAGCCCTGGTGGGGTAGTGGTTATGCGTTGGGCTGCTAACCGCAAAGTCAGCAGTTCAAAATCACCAGCTGCTCCTTGGGAGAAAAGATGAAGCTTTCTACTCCTGCAAAGAGTTATCGTCTCAGAAACCCACAAGGGCAGTTCTACCCTGCCCTATAGGGTCTCTATGAGTTGAGACCGGCTGCATGGCCAGTGGCTTTGCCGAGCTTCAGGCTTAGCCCTGCATCCACCAGGGTGGAAGCCCAGGAGGCAAGGGGTGGCTGTGTCCTAGAGGGACCCACCTGACCATGACTTAGTAGCATGAACCCTGCTCTCCCCTGTCAGCTGGTAGCATGGGGGCACTCTACTGGTTGTATTTGCCTATGAATCCTCATTTTATCCAAGAGGGAGTTGAGCTTGGAATGTGGCTAGAATTGGAATGTGGGAAGGATGCTGGCATTGCAACCCACTATGGTAAGTCCCGGCGATGGTCTGGGTCAAGGGTCAGGGTCAAGTCAGAGGCCTTTCATATGGGGGAGATGATGTTTGCAGCCTGGCTGCTGAGCAGCTTCACTCCTACTCCCACCACCCACCGCCCTTGAGGATTCCTGGGCCAACCATATGGACACACTTGATTCCTCTTTATTATTTTTAACAGTTTTCTTGTCACGTAGTTCACATATCACACGATTCAGTAGTTTCAATAGTAGCAAGAAGAGCTGTACAGTAATCACCACAATCAGGTTTAGAACATTTCCTTCATTCTTGTACTCTTCGTTATTAGCTCCCCATTGCTCTCCAACCTCCCCTGCCCTACCCCCAAGGGACCATTAATCCAGTTACTTAACCTGGATTTCATATACAGAAAAATATTTCAAAACAGAAAACTAACCACAGTAACAGAGTAAAACTGATAGAACTCTCAATTGAAAAGAAAGCAGAAAATATTAAACATGAGAACACGTTAAAATGGATCATAGGGGAGATCAAATGATAGGGCACTGAATTGTAACCTAACTGCACCTGAAACAATCCACTGTCTAATGCCTTCTCCATGGTAGCAAGGCTCAAATATTTGAATCCCTGGTTCATGGTCAGAGGGGATCCACCAGGGGCTTAATTCACATATATTTCCCTTTCACTTAAAAACAAACTAACTAACTAACTAACTAACCAACTGAAATAGCTTCAAAATGGGTCAAAGGGAGATCAAATGGTAACATATTACCTTTGGACCTAACTCTAGCTGCCATAATTGACTTTAGAATGATCGCTATCTGATAACAGGGCTATTCACATCCCTCAACTATGATTGGAGGGAATTCACTGGAGGCTTAATCCATGTGGGAACCCTGCAGATGAATTTTGGGCTTCCACTGTCATCCACAGCCTTCTGCAAACTAGATGTTCACAATTGAAGCGCTGATACCATTCCCTCCTTTAGATTTGGATTATATTTTTACAATCCTTTGATCACACAGGGTGGTCTGCTTCTTCCATGTGGACTTAGTTGACACTTCACTGAGATGGTTGCTTGTTTGTAAACAAGCCTTTAACCAATGTGAATGTGGAGGTGGTGGTGGGTCGGAGTGGAGACCCAAAGTCCATTTGTTGACAATTGGACATCCCCTCATATAAGGTTTACAAGGAAGGAATGAGCCAGTCAGGGTGTAGTAT
>NW_022103927.1:1156988-1157977 GCF_000313985.2 Echinops telfairi | reverse complement strand
GAAGGGTGACAGCGGTTGGTGTAAGATATGAAAATTATAATAATTTATAAATTATCAAGGGTTCATGAGGGAGGCAGGGGAGGGGAGGGAAGGAAAAAATGAGGAGCTGATACCAAGGGCTTAAGTAGAAAGAAAATATTTTGAAAAGGATGATGGCAGCATATCTACAACTGTGCTTGATACAGTGGATATATGGATTGTTATAAGAGCTGTAAGAGCCCTCAGTGCAATGATTTAAAAAAAATAGAAAAAGAAAACAAGTCTTTAGGACCCCCAGACACTATTTTCTGATAACTGGGGACCATCTGGTTTCTCTACCACACTTTGCTCAAGTGCCCAAATCTTCAGTGATCTCTTCATGAAGGTGAGCATGCTTGAATTCCCCTTTAAGGCTTGGAGCAGGGTTAACCCATTGCTGTCAAGTCTGGTCTGACTCATGGCTACCTAGCAGTGCTGAGTTTCCCAAGGTTTTCCGGGCTGTCATCTTTACAGAAGATTCCTGGGTGGTGCCCATGGCTTGCATTAACCTACTGGGTAGTTATTTGAACTGTGGTGTTGGCAGAGGAAGTACCATGGACTGCCAAAAGAACAAACAGACCTGTGTGGAGGAAGAACAGCCAGATGCTCCTTAGAGGCGAGGATGACGAGACGGTGTGTCTCATACTTTGGACCGGAGAGCCCAGTCCTTGGAGAAGGACATCCTGCTAGGTAGAGGGGTAGTGCAAAAAAAGGAAGACCCTTATTTATCAACAGGTCACGAAGGCGGGAGTGGGGGAGGGAGGGAAAAAAGAGGAACTGATACCACGGGATCAAATATATATTAAATGCTTAGAAAATGATGATGGTGGCTTGATCAAGTGCAATGTAGCTGAGAGGAATTATTGAAACTTGAATGAAGGCCAAACAAGATAGTGGGACCAGAGGAAAGTAAAAGGAAATAGAGGAAAAAACTAGGAGGTAAAGGGCATTTATACAGGCATGTACATATG
>NW_022103927.1:1152141-1155464 GCF_000313985.2 Echinops telfairi | reverse complement strand
ACAGTCTTTATGGCAGTGGATTGCCAGGCCTTTCGTCTGTGATGCTTCCGGGTAGGTTCAAACCACCCACCTTCTGATTAGTGGTTGAGCACTTAGACGCTTGCATTCCCCAGGAACTCTGGAGTCTGGTTAGAGACTGGGTTTAGAGCAGAAGCTAGGTGGAGTTCCATCTAGGGACAGGTGGCAGGTGGAGAACGTTTCTCTTAGGGGCTCTCTAGGATTTGTGGTCTTCTTGGGCAGGGCTCCCCCCCCCCTCCCCAAGGAACCTCCCGGATTGCTACTTGCTTCTCGCTCTACAGCCTGACTCCCGACTCGAAGTTCTTCCCTTTGACAAGTGATGAGAGGTTCTGTGTGTGGTTCAAGTGTCCACCAGCCTCAAAGCAGGGTCTATGTGGGGTACCCACAAGTGCCCAGCACCATCCCTGGAACCAAGGGGGCAGCAAGGAGGGATTACTGAGTGAGCCAAAGACCTGAGTGAGGCTATGGGGTCACTTTGGAACCCAAAGACACACACACACACACACACACACACACAATCATGAACACACTACAGGCACCACCTGGGCTGGGCTGGGCTGGGCTGGGCGGCAGCAGGGAAGCTGGGAACTCCACAGTGAGTCACTCCTACCTCACACTTCCCTTCCGCCTCCTGCAGTCCAGCTCAGGCCGAGGCACTCTGAGCTCCAGACACTCCCGGGTCTCAAGCGAGCAGCCCCCAATCAGGGCCTGGAGGCATCCTTGGCCCAACTGTGGTCCCTGGATCCCCGTGAGCTGTGACCAGGCCAGAAGAGGGGGAGAAAGGATTCTAGACACAACCAAGTCTATGCCATCTCAACCGGTGCTATTCGGTACCATGGACCATACTCTTCAAGTTGGGCGACCATTCTCCTTACCCTTTTCTCAATCATGGTGCCACCAGTAACAAACCCCCTCCACCCTCAAAACCACTCATACTCTCTTTGCTTTCTGCATATTGGCTCATTTCACATAAATGAGAGCACCCAAGTCTTTGTCCTTTTGTGACGGACTTGTTTGGCTCAGTGGGAGATGCCCAAGGTTGCCTGGTGTTGTGGCATGAATCAGGCAGTCCTTTCTCTCTATGGCTGCGTGGTATTGCCTGGTGGGGCTGTACTCACCTTTGTTTTCCCATTCATCTGTTGTGGCCCCTGATTTTTCAGGCCACCCAGCATCTTGCTCCGGGAGGTTGTAGGTAGGGCAGGGGTTGGCGAACAGCCTAGGGACCACTACCTGCTCGTGCAGATGGTGGCTTCCTGCTGCAGCGGCAGCAGAGCTGAGCCACGGCCAGAGAAACCACGTGGCATGAGCTGTTGAAAATATTTACCATGTGACCCCTTATCAGATGTTTGCTGTTCCATAGAGGCCAAAGTTTATTCCCGGTTACCAAGGATGGGGGTGGGGTGGGTGGGGAGGAGCTGCTGCCGAGCTTCCGGTAGCCACGACGGAAATGTTTGGGAAAAGGTAGTAGGGATGGTTGCTCAACACGATGAGCACAATCAATGTCTGGAAACTGTACACTTAAATCGAGCCGAAGTGACAACTTTCTCATTTGGCAGTTGACCCTTGAAGAATTGGCGCTGGAATTGGGGTGCTGAACCTCCCAAAGCAGACGTTTACTCAAGCATAATTTGTGGTTGACCCTTGAACAACGTGAGTTTGAATTGCGTGGAGCCACTTATGTTTGGGCCTCTTTCTCCCTGTGGCTCCTGCAGTTTACCGAGTGTTTTGAGTATCTGGAGAGGCGAACTGCTCCCTAGCAGTGACTAGTGTCAACACTGCATTTTAAAAGGAAACGTACAACTCTTTTTTTTTTTTTTGAAAAGCCATTTTTAACTTTTAATTAAACCTCCGCTTAGCTTCAAGCCACCAGGACACAAGCACCCCCAACCCCCTTAATCTTCTCTGCTCTTCTGCTGAAGAATTTGGCCTTCGCAATGACGGGCTGCTTTGGAAGCTTACCCTTCCCCAGAACTGTGTCCTAGCCCGACCGAACCACGTCCATGCTGGGTGCAGCTCCAGCCTTGTTTTTGGCAGCATTGACCCTGGTCTGCTCACTGACCTAGGTCCACAGTTTATCGAGGTTCCCAGTTGGGCAGAAGTTCTGGTTCCTCTTCAAGGGGTAATGTCGCATCCTGACTTTTCCAAAGTCACCTGGATGGATTTGTCGAAGTGGATCCTGTGATGATGCAAGCCGCCAGCATTCCCCCGGCCTCCTGGGTGCTTCCAGTGTTTGCCACGTGGCCCCTAAGTTTCCGGGTCTTCCTCAGTCTGGAGGGCATGTCGGCACCAAGACGAAAGAGAGAAACGTACAACTCTTGAGCTCATTGAAATGGCAATAAGCAAAGAAACCAACAAGCAAAAAAAATTCTTCCTATAAGCGGGCCCCATTCCGTTCTAAGCTGTGCCGTTCAAGGGTTGATTGTATGTAGTTTTGATCATAATAGAAAAAAGTTTTCAACTCCAACTCTATGACACTGAGGAAAAATTATACAGACGATGGAGGATTAGAAATAGCTATCTGTCTATGACACTGAGGAAAAATTATACAGACGATGGAGGATTAGAAATAGCTATCTGTTGCCAGTGGCTCCTCGAGAGTTAGGGGGAGGAGGGTTAAAGAGGAGGAGCACTAGGTGTTTGGGGGCAATAAAGTTATTCTGTAGGATATTGTAATGGTGAACACATGAAATTAAGCAGTTACCAAAACCCTTAGGATTGAACTAAAGCCATGGAAATGATGGCCTTTGTTGTTGCTAGGTAAGCTTTATATCAAGAAGTAATCTTTTTTTTATTTTAAGAAGTAATTTTATATAAAGAAGTAATCTTATATAATTCTTTATATCAAGAAGTAATCTTATATAAAAGAAATCTTATATAATCTTATATAAAGTAATCTTATATCCCTCATGGACTTGCTTTAATTTTCTTTAGCTTCAACTTGAACTTGCATCTGAACCATTGATGGTCTATTCTACAGTTGGCCTCTGACCTTGTTCTGGCTGACAACTCTTCGTTTCTTCAACACCTCTTTCCACAGGTGTCATTGATTTAATTCCCATGTATTCCATCTAGCGAGGTGCATGCGTACAGTCACTCTTGAACTTATTTTTAAAACGTTATTTCCTGGGAATACCAACATGTCGACTGTCTGCCAGTTTGCTGTACTGTGGCGACTTACATGTTGCTATGATTCTGGAAGCGCTGACATCGGTGTTTCAAATAGTGAGCTAGTTAGTGTATTGTGCCAACCTGGCCGATAAACACATGTGGGGTTAACTGAAGGGCAGAGAGATAAATGGTTGAGT
>NW_022103927.1:1147094-1151765 GCF_000313985.2 Echinops telfairi | reverse complement strand
AGCACTGGGTTGGGATGTTTTCTTGATGCACACTTAACCTTTATATAAAACTCTCTCTTATACATGAGTTTCTGTGGATTTGTTTCTCTAAAGTATACAGACTAATACAAATAGCAACTAACTCACAGTGGACGTGTTTAATTTGAACTTGAAGACTAAGACAGACTGGGAAGAAGGACCTGGGGATCTATTGTCACTGAGAACCTTAAGGACAACAGCAGCATGCTGTCTGTTACAGTGATGGAAGAGGAGTCCCCATGGCAGGAAGACACTCCAAGTACAACTGGGAAATATCTGCCTCATCACAGTAGTTCCCACTGCCATTGAGTCAGTTCTAACCCATGGAGACCCTCTACTGGGCTTCTGAGGCTATACATCTTTCAGGGAGGAGACAGCCTTAGCAACATCCCTTGGAGCAGTGGGTAGGCTTAAACCATTGGCCTTGTGGTTAGTAGTCCAATGCTTACCAGACAGTGCCACCATGACTCCTTCTTTGATGTAGAGTGGACCTTAAAGGTGTGGTTAGCGTAAAGCTTTAGAGACCTTCATGTGGCACTCATGACTCAAAATGAGAAGAGCTGTGAATAGTCATTAATAAGTGGAACACGAAGTGCATGCAGTATGAATCCAAGAGCATTGGAAGTTGTCAAAATATGAAATGGAAAGCATAGCAATCAGTATTCTAGGCACCAGTGAGTTGAAATGCACTGGTGTTAGCCTTTGAATCAGACCATCACTTAGTCTACTACGGCCGGAATGACAAGTTGAAGATGAAAGGCAGTGTCAGATAACCCAGTCAACAAGGTAATTGTGGACTTCCTTGTGGTGCTCTTTGGGTAATCTGGTCCTGAGAGAGAGTTTTACATCCACTGTCAAAGGAAACCTTTGAAGATCTATTCTGAAGTATATGTTTCATTGATAGAATAATATTCGTATACCTACAAGAAAATCCATTAATATGAATACTGGTCCAGTTTATTCATCCATCACTAATACCAAAGATGGGGAAGTGAAGATTTTACACAAACTTCTACTATTGATTAAGCATAAATCAAGATGCATTGATTACTGTTCACTGGAGTGTGGAAATTAGAAACAAAGAGCAAGGATCGGTCATTGGAAAATATGGCCTGGTGATAGAAATGATGCTAGGAATTGAGTGACAGAACTTTGCAAGACCAAAGACTTCTGCACTGTAAATATCCTTTCCAACAACACAAAAGCCTGGTGTACACATGGCCCTCACCAGATGGAATACTCAGGAATCATATCTGTGGGAATAGATGATCAAGAAGCTCAATAACATCAGCCAAAACAAGGCAGAGGCCAATGTTGGAAGAGACCATCAATTGCATTTATGAAAGTTAAAGGGCAACTGATGAAAATGAAAATAAATCCACATGAGCCTACATACAACCTCGACTCTATCACACCTGGATTCAGTGACTGGAAAAGATCCCCATTAGTGCTCCTTTCAAAGAAAGGTGAGCCCAAAATGTGTTGGAATGATCAAATATCATTAGTAATATCACATATAAGTAAAAGCTTGCTGAAGGAAAAAAAAACTATGTAAATGTTGGAGCAATACCAGGACAGCAAGCTGCCTGAAATTCCTGCCAGATTCATAAGAGGACATGGGAATGATGGGTATCCTCGCTGACATCAGACGGTTATGCAAAGACATTCTATTGTGGGGATCCTAACAAATTATGAACAATGTTGAAAAGCCTGGGATTTGTAGAGCACTTAATTGTGCGCTATTCTTGGCCAGTACCATAATTCAAATGAATTGTGCTCATGCAGAACATGTACATAGACCAAGAGGTAGCTGTTCAAACAGACCAAGGGACTATGGCATAGACATGAAAGAAAAAATAATTTATACATTATTAGGGGTTCGTGAGGAAGGGAGGGTGGGGGAGGAGGAAAATGAGCTGATACCAAGGGCTCATGTCTACTTAAGCCTTTTGGCTTGGTCTTTTGGCTAAGATCAAGTGTGATGGCTCAAGTAGAAAGAAAATGTTTTGAAAATGATGCTGGCAACATATGTATAAATGTGCTTGACACCATGGAATGCATGTATGGATTGTGATAAGAGCTGTAAGAGCCCCCAATTAAATGATAAAAAAGGAAGTTGGACATTGAATAAAGAAGAGCATTTATTTATTTAATTTAAAGATCATTTTATTGGGGGCTCTTACAGGTCTTACAACAATCCATACATCAACTGTATCAAGCATATTTGTACCTATGTTGCCATCATTATTTTGAAGACACTTACTTTCTATTGAGCCCTGGGTATTTATTTTTAAAGTAAAATAAGTAAATAAATAAGGAATAAAGAAGAACCGTTGAAGCATGGTGCTGGCGAAGAATACTGAGGGCACCATGTACTGCTCCAAAGAATGGGCAGGACCGTCTTGATAAGAAGTACAGCCAGAATGCTTCTCAGAAGCAAGGATGGTGAGACTTTGTTTCACATCCTTTGGCTCTGTCAGGAGAGACCAGACCAGTCCCTGTGGGAGGACATCGTGTGTGGTAAAGTAGAGGGCCAGCAACAAAGAAGAAAGCCCTCAACAAGACAGATTGATACGTGACTGCAACAATGGGCTAAGACAAAGGAAGAGCTGTGCAGAGGTGTGTGTCCTTCCGTTGGCCAGGGGTGTGTCCTTCCGTTGCACACAGGTGACTTTGTGTGGGAGCCGACTCGCTGGCATCTCATAGCAACAACGTGTGGGTCACAGTAGAGCTGCTCCACTGGGGACAGTTCTCCATGACTGATGTTTTTGGAAGTAGATCCTTTCCTCTGAGGCGCCTCTGGGTAGACTTGAGCATCCAACTTTTGGGTTAGCAGCTGCATACAGTCATCATGGACGTGCTGTTAACGATAGAAAATGTGCAGTGGAGGAGGAGAGGCAGCTAGGAATTGGCTTTACGTTAGCACAATTTTCTTGTCAACCTCCAAGAGCTCTAAAAATAGGAAATCCATTTTAGAAATGTTATAACATGGAGACACTTACTGTGGAGACATAAGATCCTGGCATGACACAAGTGGTTTGTCTCGACTACTAATCTTGAGGTGGGTGTTTCAAATCCACTCAGTGGTACTGCAGAAGAAAGGTCTGGCTGGTAACCTGGGTCCGAGGAGCGTGGATTACAGCCAAGAAAACCCAATGGAGCGGGTCTACTGTATAACAGGAGGGGTCACCATGAGTGGGAATTGATTTGAAGGCGATGAACTTGTTTCTTAATAAAAGTCTTGAAATAAGCAACAAAAGGTAGAAATGAAAAAATTGGTGTCTTTCACTGTATTCACCTGGATTCATGCTCCCACTCTGCCACCTACTAGTTCCAGCAACTGGCTAGCCCACTAGTCCTTATTTCCCACATCTGTTGGGTGGTAGCACAGTACCAACCTCATCAGGTTACTCGAGAGCTAGGAATATGCAGTGTTCCATGAGTTGAGGGTCACAGGTTGTCTCTATCTCATTCCTGAAGACTCACCCCCCTGACCTAGCTTCCCCAGCTAAAGTTCAGCCTAGTCCACAAGATAATCCACTGAGCTGGTATCATGGCTCAACTGTCATGGCCTGGAGGAGCCCATTGCCGTTTCTGCAAATGGGCTGCTTATCCAGTTGTGGCCTGAGGCCTGGGCCTCCACCCAGGCTCCAACCATAGCCCAGCCAAGCCTGCCTTGGAATATGCTAGACTCAGCTTGGCAGAGGGAAAAACAAGCTTGGTGTGACAGCCTTTGATCCCTGCAGTCACCAGTGTTGGGTTTGTGCAGGCCCCAGTGGGTGGAAGTTGCATTCAGTTGTAACTTCCTGGGAGAACAGAGGTGAGATTTGATCTCTTAGGCACCTGGTCTGGGATTGGGGAGGAGGAAGGTTTTGTAACCGAGGACAAGGGATATTGCACAGAATTGAGAAGCCTGGCCCACGGCAGTGTGCGAGGAGCCAAGACAGAGTGTGGGGTGAGTATGGTCAGATATGGGCACTCCCAGACCCAGGAGAATGACACAGGACCAAGAGCTCTGACTGTTGCCTTTGGCTGAAAGCTCCGTAGGCATGCACAAGCAGAGAGCACTGGATAATGAGCCCCCACGTGCCCACTGGAGTCCCTGTGTGTGGCAGAGGGCTGGCACCATCGGCTGCTTTCAGAAAGGTGGGTGGTTTGAGTTCACTCAGAGGTGACTCAATATCAAGGCCTGCTTATCTGCCTCCAAAAGTCTTGAAAAATCTACGTAGGAGTTCCACTAAGTACACGTGGGCCACCACGAGTTGCCATCAACGCGGTGACAACTGGCAGCAGCAACTCTGAAATTTTTTCGGTAGTACAAAGAATTAAACGGTTAAACTGTTCACGGAAAGATCGGTGATTCTAGTCTACCCCCAGCTGCCTCAGAAGAAAGGCCTGGCGATCACAGCTTTGACGTCCCTGTGAGTACACTTCTCCGGTGTACACAAAGGGCCCATCCCAAGTGGTAGTCAACTGGACAGCAACTGGCTTGTTTTGGTGATGTACCCAATCTTCCACCATCTGTTAGCTTGTCATATTGCAGTGGACGGAGTGTGCCTATGATGCTGGAAGTGACGTCATTCACCGCAGGGTCACTGTGTCCGTCTGGGTACTTTAGGGAAAGAAATCCACAGCAAGTCATGCATAAGAGAG
>NW_022103927.1:1133978-1145985 GCF_000313985.2 Echinops telfairi | reverse complement strand
GAGAAGGAAATTCTGGCAGCACACTTCTGAAAATTAGCCAGTGAAATCCTGATGACTAGCAACAGCAGGTCCCCCAGAGTAATGCTGGAAGAGAAACCTTAGCTTGGGAGACACTCAAATGACACAGTGGCTTCAATGAGTAGAGGGTCAGCGAAAACCGCAAAGATCATCAAAGAAATAGATCGACACAGTGGCTCAGACATCTAACAACACCACCACAACCAACTTGAGCATTGTGAAGGCCCTGAGAGGCGGGGCAGCAGTTCTTTCAGATATACATAGGTCAGGTCCCCAGGACTCGAGCCAGCTTGATGGCCACCCACAACAACTCTCTGTGACAGTTGACAGCTCGGTCTATTTGCTTTCTTTGAACTCCCATTCCCTGTGGTGTTATCTGCTGTTGGTAATTACAGTCTAGACCCATGAGCTCACTGCTAGCTAAAAATAGCAGTTCAACAACATGATTCCTTTTTAATTTATTGAGTAGGATCCACATACATAGGTCATTTTAAAATTTATTTACATATAGGTCATCCTCTATTTACCTACTTGGTTTGTTGGGTGGACTGTATCTGCCTATGTTGTTGCTGTTAGGCACTGTCGAATCAGTCCCAACGCACAGCAACTCTATGTACAACAGAATGAAGCACGTGCGCGCACACACACACACACACACACACACACACACACACACACACTTCTCACCCACCATTTGGTTACCCAGTGGGACAATGCTATGTGAGAGTAATGATACATCTTGACCCTTTTCCCTTCCTAGCTTCCAGAAATAATTAGTGGTTCCAAAAATAAACATTGCATTTTCTTCCCGATTGTTTCTGTTAGGCATTGTCGAGGCGGCTCTGACTCAGAGTGACCGTATGAACAGCAGGATAAAACACTGCCTGTATTGCACCACCTTCCTCAATGTTATGTGTGGGTTCATGGTTGCAGCCACTGTATTAATCGATCTTCTTGATGACCTTCCTTTGTGTGTGTGTGTTTGCTTACCCTGTACTTTACCAAACACGCTATCTTTTTCCAGGTACCAGTAGCATATCCCAAGTACATGGAATCTCGCCCTTTCAGCTCCCAAGAGTATTCTGGCTGTACTTCTTCCAAGACAGAATTTTGCTGTTGTTCTTCTGGCAGCCCACAGTACTTCCAATATTCTTTGCCAACACTGTAGTTTGAATGCATCAGTTCTGCTGCAGTCTTTGTTATGCATTGCCCAACTGAAAATACCAGGGCGCAGGTCAGACACGCCTCAGTCTTCAAAGTGACTTTCCTCAGAGCGGACTCCTCAAAATTTCTTCCCTAGGTATTTGTATGTAGCGTACCATGCATTTATAGCACTGACATGTATCAATATGTTAAAGAGTTTATCACTGTAAATAATCAAGTGGTCTCTTCTTTGGCTAGGGGGTGTTGAATGCTGAGTTCTTTTGACATAACTCTGTCTTTAGTGTCTTTCTGGCTTCATGGTGTAACAAGATATCCCAAGTTCATTTTGAGCATTCCTCCCCCCACCCCAGGCCTGGGATCAGCCATTTCTCCAAAGAGCTCTTGTTTCTTTGATTGGAAAATGGTATTTAGAGACCACAATCTAGGTGCTAGGGGTGCTCAACCCTACTGGGTTAATTATTGTTTCTATGTCTTTTTTTTATTAATTGGGATTTAATACATATATCATATCATTCTATGCTTCAATCACATCAAATAAAAGTGTACAATTGCTACCACAATCCATTCCAAACATTCTTTTTCTACATGATCTTTCTATGTTTTTTCAATGGGTAGGAAATGTCCCCTCTACTTAAACACATACACACAATTTTTAAAAATCCTGAATCTTATGTTGATGTTTCCAGTTCCTATTGAGGATTATTTTGTTGTTAGTTGCGCTAGACTTGGCTCCAATTTGTGACAACCCAGTGCACAACAGAACAAAATGTTGCCTGACCCTGCGCCGTCTTTAAAACCATTGGCACGCTTCTGTCCATTGCTTTGACCAGTCTTCCACTAGCATGTTGAACTATCATCTGCTGTGTTCTTTACGATTTCCAACCGCTGGTCTTTGGATGGAGATCACCAGGGTTATCTTTTTAGTCTGTCTTCGTCTTGAGGCTCTGCTGAAACCTGTCCATCATGTTTGAAATACCAGCTTCCAGCATTTCAATAGTACAAAAGCCACCCAAAGTGACCGGCCGGTGGTGACGTTCAGTATGACGTAGCCTGATCGCTCTTACACTAGGATCTTTCTTTTCTCACACTGCAAGTTTAAATTGCAATGGCTCTAGCATAGTTACACATTTGCTTTATTTCACAATCAACGCTTATAAGGATAATCAAATAATATGATTCTTGAAGACAGTTTAGGATTTTTTTCTATTCTTTTTGGTCTTTGGATTTATCCCAATAGGGAAGTGTTGTAAAGGCACCTGACATAGTTTCTGTGTGAGTATATCACTAAGCGGGAGCCTTTGAAGTCTGGGGAGTTCTTATTTTTAATGTTTATATATATTTATTAATCATTTTATTGGGAGGGCTCTTATAAACCTTGTAACAATCCATCATTCAATTGTATTAAGCAAACTTGGACATATGTTGCCACCAACATTTCCGAAACATTTTTTTTTTGTATTTGTGGGGAATTATTTTTCAAATATAATAAGCAAAATCTACAAAAGAAGGAGCAGATAGGAAACTATAGCTTTTGTTTCTGTCCTCCCAACCATGTTCTATCCTGCCCCATGGGCAGCTACTCTAAAAGTTTATAGTTTATCTTTCTGTTTCTTAATGAGCATATAGATGAATCTGTTCTACTACATGCAGCATTCAATAATTAGCTTAAACTGTTGACTGGTAATAATAGTAATATAATTATAATAACCAATATATTGTAGTACATGATTATATATCATCTTGTTCAAAGAAACTGCTGACAAAGCAAACGCTACAATTAACGAGTTGATTAGGTTTTAGAAAGGTTCATGAACAGGGCAGCATGGTTCCGGGGAGATCAGGAAGTGCTCCCCTATACGAAGGTCAGCTGAAAAGTTGTCTAGCAAACAAAAGGCAGCCACAACGAAAAAAGTGAAACAAATATTCTTCATGTATTTTGTCAATTAGGTCATGGTGACAGTAAGGTACACGGAACCGAACTCCCAAACTCACTGCCCTTGAGTTGTCTCTGGCTCGCAGCCACCTTACAGGGCAGAGAGGAACTGCCCTGTTGGTTTCCAAAGCTGTAAGTCTTAACGGGAGTAGAAAGGGTCATCTTTGTCCTGGGGAGATGGCGGGTGGTTTTGAACTGCCAATGTTGTGGTCAGCAGCCCAACCAGTGACCCATGATGCCGTCATAATCTAGACTTGTTTCAGCGAAAACCTGGAAGTCAGCAGGCAGATGGTGACAGGCGGGCAAGCAACAAATATTTGTGCACACACCCATGATGTCAAAGGAGATGGAAATTTCTAGCAGGTAATGCCAGGGGTGGAGCCATCTAAGCTTCCCGTCTCCAGCTAACCTGGGAGATTTAACCATCTTGTATTAGTTATATGGTGATAAAATTAATATTATAATAGCAGCTTTTAAAAGATAAGCAACAATTTCATTTTAGTACTTAATACAATAGTATAATTTAATATATGCATGTAACTTCAACAGATCGACTCATACATTATACATTTGCTATAGTACGTGTATATTCATATCTCCTCTCTTAAACAGCAGCATCATGTAAACACTTAAATCCACTTAGCTGTTTTTCCACTTAACATTGTGTTCTCCTAATCGCATTGTATGGAGATCTTCTCTGTGCTTCTTAAACAGCTGTCCAGCACTTCATTGTGTGGATGGACACTGAGCTATTTCCAGTCTTTTGAGCTTTTAAACACAAAGCTGCCATGGGGAACCTTCTTCCTACATCTTATGCTTGCTAAAGACGCAGATCTCTTTCTCTCTGTGTGATCGGTGAGGACAGATGCATACACATATTGTTTTGCTAGATATTACTCATTTTCCCTCCCCAGAGCTGTGTCACTTTGCATCCTCAGTGGTAAAGTATGGGGGTGTATAAAATACTCCCAAGTTTTAAAGGCATCTCCCCTGTGAACTCTTATATCTTCTTCATAACCCAGAGCCTATAGCCTCTCTTCCTGGAAGCCCGCCCTTCCCCTCTAGCTTTTTTCTCGTGTCTTCCCCAGTCCCAGGCTCTAGCCTTGACCCTCAGCGCGTGAGAGCACTTGTGTCCAGCATGACACCCTCCAGACTGAGAGCTCCTTGGGACCCAGGACCAAGTCTTCTTGGGACATTCAGCAGAAGGCTGAGCACAGAAGGGTGAGACGAAGGGAAGCTTCTCTGCCTGAGTCAAGGGCAGTCTGACCGGTGGGTCTTCTCACTGGGCTCTCCTGGGCCAGAGGAAAAGCACCAGGTCACGGTGGTCAAAGTCCTGGCTTCTGCTCTCTGCCCTCTCTGTGAGTCACCTGTGTCCAAGAGTGGTGACTTTACTGTGTCACCTGTGTGGCGCTTAGGCAGAGGAGTGGAACCTGATGACATCAGACAGACCCTAGAGCCAGGCTTCCCTCCTGTTTCCTGGGTGGAGCCCTGCCCCCTTCTGCCTCGATTTCTCCATCTGTAAGATGGGATTAGTCATGTGTGCCTCACGCAGCTGTGTCAAAGAAAATGGTGAAATCCTATCAACCTACTTCCCATCCCTTACTCATTGTTTGGGGATTGAAGTGAGACTCGCGCGACAAAATTAACCGGTTTAAAGTGTAAATTTTACTGGCATTAGTACGTGCACTATGTTGTACAACCACCCCCTCTATTTAGTTCCAAATTATTTATGTTTTTCCCCAAAGAGAACCTGGATCTACTAAACAGTCACCTGCCTCCGCCCCCCTGCAGCACCCCCACCTCCCCACACCTGTCTGTCAGTCTGTCATACTGTGGGGGCTTGCATGATGCTGTGTTGCTGGAATTTGACCGCTGGAATTTCAAACAGCAGCAGGTCATCCACCACGGACAGGTTTCCATGGGGCTTCCACACTAAGACAGACTAGGAAAAGGGGCCTGGCAACTCACTTCTGGAAATCAACCCAAAGTAAACCTTCTGGATAGCTGATGAAGAACATTGACTATACCCTGACAAATACACTCTGGAGGGACGACAGGTAGAATGTCGGATGAGAATCGAGGATGGCAAGACTTCATCTGGCTCCCTGTGGAAGGGTCCCCAGGAAGAGCAGGCATTAGAAAGAGACAGCGTGTTTGGTAAAGCAGGGGGTTAGGGAAAAGGAGGGTAAGGAGGGAAAGCTCTCTCTTTATGAGATGAATTGACAATGTGGCTGAAGACAGACATGGGCTCGAACAGATGAACAATTGGGCGGAAGGTGCAGGGCTGGGCACTGTTGAGTTCTGCCCCCCACACGGGCGCTCTACCTGGAGCCGCTCTTTGTAAGGTTTGCAGTGGCCAGGCCCTCTGAAGTGGACAGCCTGGAAGAGGACGGACTGACCCAGGCCTGTGGCGGTGAGCTCACACATAGCACCTGGGAGGGTGGTGCCCGGCCAGCAAGTGCTTCCTTCTGTTGTCCATGGGGTCGCTGTGAGGGGACAACAACAATCATTGAGGGGACTCAATGGCAACTGACAACACCCCCGCCCCCCCCTCCCACCTCCACAGCCCTTCATAACCACTAATCTGCATTCTCTCTATCTACTTTTACCTATTCTGGACATTTTATGTAAATGAAACCACACAACATATGGCTTTTGGTGACTGGCGTCTTTTACCCAGCATGATCTTTTTAAAGCTCATTCATGTTCTAACATGAATCAGTGTTGATTCATGTTAGCCTTTTTAAAAAAGGCTAAATAATGCTCTGCTGACTGACTCTGTCACTTTTTGTCTATCCATTCATCCATTGGTGGATATTTGGGTTTCCACTCTTTGCCCGTGCATGTGTGTTTGCGTGAGCATTTGTTTCCAACCCTCTACCTCCGAGTGGAGTTGTTAGGTCACAGGGGAATTCCAGGGTTAACTTTCTGAGGAACAGACACATTTTTGCAGGCTTTATTTCTCTGCAGCTTCCCAAAGCCGGTGAGGAGAGAATCCCAAGTGGAAACTGTTTAACACACTCATTTTGCAGACGTGAAAGCTGAGGCCGAGAGAGGTGACTGCATATGATCTAGAGGTTAACAATGATCAGAATAGCTACCATCTGCTCAGAGACCATTGTATGCCAAGAACCTACCCACTATTCAACGAGGGCTTTAGGACTGGCTCCCCAGGAAACTCCCAAGAGTAACTCCCAACTTGAGAAGGGGCCTTCGCTGTGGATGGGTGTAATCTGAGCCCTACCTCACAGCCTTATCGTGGAGAATCAAGGTGAACACACAGGCCGAGGATGGAGCATGTATTCAGCATTTGATTCACAAGTTTATTCACAAGTGTGTCAAACAAATAGTCACAGATGAAAGAAGGGACAGAGGGGTGATGTAACGTGCCAAATTTCACACAGTCATGGGTGAGAGTCAGACTGGGACTGTAGGAGTTATTGAGTTGTTTCCTGATACTCCTTAATCCCTCTGGACACCAGGGAGGAGAGAATCAAAGGCAGTTCTTTGAGGCTAGTGTGTTGTTATGTTGCTTTGCTCCTTGGAGACTCAACCTTTGATAACACAAAATGGCCTTGAGCCAGCCTAGGGCAGCCCTGTGGTCACAAACGCCAGCAACTGGTTCCCTGTAGAAGGTGGCTCTGCCATCTTTGCCCTACCACTACTCCAAGCTTCTGTTTATAGTAGCACTTCCAGAGGACTTCCTTTGGAAGTAGACTTCCGGTGTCTGCTGCAAACAGGTGTTTGCCAGGTACTTCCCTGCTCTGGTCTTTGTCACCTCTGCCTTGGGCATCCTTTCCTCTCATTTCTGTCCGGCACATAGCAGAATCCCTCCACAGTCTGGCTTCTACAGAGATCTCTGATCTTTCCTACTGGGTCCTCCAATCCAGTTCACTGGCCTCTTGCTCCTTGAAGATTTCATTCTAGCCCAGCGCTTCTACACCTCTTGGCTTACCACCAAACCCAAACCAAACCCACTCATATTGAGTCTGTGCGGACTCACAGACTCCTTTAGGGCAGGGTTGAACTGCCACCGTGAGTTTCCAGGACTGTAACTCTTTACCGGAGTAGAAAGGCCCATCTTTCTCCCGAGAAGGGCCTAGTGGCTTCGAACTGCTGACCTTGTGGATCGCAGCTGAATGCATAACCACTATGCCACCAGAGCTTCTTGCTCACACCACATCTTCCCATTATTCAGGGATCATGCAGAAGACATTTCCTCTTCCACCTTCCCCGATCACCTTACTTAAACCAAGTACCCAGCCCCTCCCTGGGACATGCTAGTTCCTCAGATCTCTATCTGACATTAGCCTGCTCATTTGCTTGATTACTGCTGCCTCCTCCACTTGGATGGAAACCCACGAGCACAGGGACCTGCCTGGCCGGCCCACTGATGCACGTCCAGGGCTGAGACCAGTACCTGGCATATAACTGGTGTTCAGGAAATACCTGTTGGCTGACTAACTGACTATAGGGTTTGTAATAATAAGTATGAATGGTTTCTCCTTCTCATCTGGTTTATGAGAATGAAAGTCTTTTCTACGCTGTGTCCAGGGAAGTTCCTTGATGACCACAAGCGTTCACGTCCGGACTCTGTCCCCACCTCTCTGGGCCTCCAATGTGTAAAATAAAGTCCTCACCGTTGTCCCTGCCTCCCCTGCTTTTCGCCTCAAAGTTTGGGGAAAGGTTTGGCTCTCAGTGTCTCCTGAAAAAATACTCATGTGTTTGTACATGATTATAAGTGTCTAGAGATGGCCCCCTTCCCAATGTCCAAATCTGACCACACTCCCTAGGGCGGATCGGTATTAAAATACATTTCTTCATTAACTCTTTTGTGAGCAAAGATTTGCAAGGCACTTACACTCTGTGCCCAGCCTCCTGCTGCAAGACTAGGGGCCCCATGAAAGCTCTACTCAAAGGCTCAAGGTTCCCAGACTGGGTGAGGGGACAGCTGGTCAGGAAAGGGCTGCCCGGGAGAGGCTAGAGCGGGAGCTAAGGGCCAGCCTGGGAAGGGCACAAAGAAAGCTTTCTAGAAGAGGAATGGCTGTTGGTAGGTTTTGAGGGATGAACAGGCAGGGACGGGCATTCCTGCAGAGGATGGAAGGGGAGGCAGGATATTAATAATGCACATAAACCTAACAAGTTTCCAGGAACAGGCCCCTCTTCCCAGCCCACCAGTGTGTTGGAGTCTCAGGATCACCTTAAGGAGGAAGAATCATGATCAACCTCTTTATAGTTGAGAAGACCAAGGCACGAGGATGCTCAGAGGGGTTTCTTTAAGGTCACAAAGAGGGTATGTGTCAAGGATAGGGATATATGCCCGATGGCTTCTCTTGAAGGGGCATCCTTTTAATGGCCAAGTGTGTTAGTCTGGGTAGACTAGAGAAACAAATCCATGGGCACACACATGTGTATAAGGAAGAGACTTATATACAGGAGCAATTGAACACGGAGGAAACATCCCAGCCCAGTCCAGATCAAGTCCATAAGTCCGACAGCAATCCATAAAGTCGTCTTCAGACTCACGAAACACATGCAATGATGCCGAATGCAGGACGATCCCAGGCAAGTGGGTAGAAAGTCTTTGGATCCAGTGGTGTTGTAAGCATCTCAGCGCTGGCAGGGGTCTCCATGTGGCTCTTCCAGCTTCAGAGGTCTTGTCAGCTGCAATGTCTCCCAGGGAGTAGTGGAGAGAGTGTCTCTCCTGCCTCCAAAAGGGATTACCAGATTTCACAGAATTCTCAGGAGAAGGCCATGCCCACACAGAAGCCTCATTGGCTATGAACTGATTGACAAGCTAGACCCCACCCCTACACTCTTAATCCTCAAATTGACAAACGATTATATATCTACCACACGGAGAGATTAGGAGGGTCCTATCCGTTAGGATGGGAGGGGCAGGGACTGGCTGAAGTTTTAGAATGTGGAAGTAGTTGGTTTTAGGGAGGTAGAAAGGCCAAGTCTAACTGGCTGGAATAAAGGGGATGGGAGTGTGACTGGCTAGTCTAGGAGAGTAGTTTAATTGGCTAAGGAGCGGAAGAGCGGAATCCAGGGACCCGCAGTAGAGAAATAGCTGATTGGTTTAGGGGCAAAAGGGTGGAGTCTGACTGACTAAGGGGTAGGAGAACATTCAATTGGTCAATGGGGAGAGGAGTGAAATAGGTCGGCGAAGCCAATTTGAATTGCCGTGCTGGAGAAGAATATTGAAAGTACTATGGACTGCTCGAAAGACAAACGGATTTGTCTTGGAAGAAGTTCAGCCCGAGTACTCCCTAGAGGCAAGAATGGCAAGACCTTGTCTCACATCCTTGGGATATGCTGTTAGGAGAGATTACTCTCTGGAGGACATCGTGCTCGGTAGGGTAGAGGGGAATTGAAAAAGAGGAAGGCTCAACTCAAGGAGAGATGGGTTGATACCGTGGCTGCAACAATGGGCTCAAACATAGGAAGAGTGGTGAAGGTGGCACAGGTCTTGGCAGTGTGTGCTATGAGTCAAAACTGACTCCATGGTACCTTACAACAACAACAACAACAAACCTTACAACCTTCTCACAAATCTGGTGTTTCTGGGCCCTGTGGGAGTTACTGTGTTTAGGTGCCAGTAAAATCCTTTCTGGTGCATAGGGACGCTTAAGAATATCTGAATGAAACATATTCCAGTCCTGTGCCAGCCTGACACTGTTCCTATACTTAAACCCATTGCTGCAGCCATGGGGTCAATCGAAATCCGGAGCGTCTTTCTCTTTTTCACTTTACCAAGCATGGTCCCCGTCTCCAGGGACTGGTCTGCTCTGCTGACATGTCCAAAGTGCATAAGAGGAAGCCTCGCTGTCCTCAATTCTAAGGAGCATTCTGGCTGTACTTCTTCTTCTTCTTTTTAATCATTTTATTGGGGGCTCATACAACTCTTATCACAATCCACACACGCATCAATTGTGTCAAGCACATTCGTACCTGGCTGTACTTCTTCCAAGATGGACTTGTGTGGTCTATTCAATATTTTTCACTAACATCATAACTCAAATGCATCGCTTCTTCCTCAGCCTTTCTTAGGCATTGCCTAGCTTTCCCAGGCATGTGAGTTGATTGCCAATACCACGACGTGGGCCAGGCACACCCTAGTCTTCAGATAGACAGCTCTGCTTTCGAACACTGACAAATGACCTTTTGCAGCAGATTTGCCCAAAGCAATAGTCCTTTGTTCTCCTGACCACTCTTCCCACGAGCATCCATTGAGGATTCAAACTACAGCAGAGTCCTTGACGGTTTCAATGCTTTCCCCATTTGATGTGCTTTTGATGATTGACTCCGTGGTGAGGGGTTTCTTCATGTGGACGTGTAATTCATACCGAAGGCTGCAGTCTTTGGTTCCCATCACTAAGTGCTTCAAGTCCTCTTCGGTTTCAGCAAGCGAAGTTGCCATCTGCTACTGAGTTTCCTTTCATCCTGATGCCGCGTGCTTCTGGAAATAGACTGGAGCCATTTGCTCACCACGCGGCTTGTGTGAGTATCGTGAAAGGACCCCATCCTAGTGCATGCCTTTCGACTTGCTCCGTTCACAGGACCGCCTCTGGGTCCATGTACAGGTTCTGCATGAGCACAAGGAAGTGTCCTGGAATCCTCATTCTTGTGATGTTACTCATAGTTAGTTACGATCCACACAGTCAAAGGCCTTGGCATAGTCAGTATGAAACAAGCAATCATCTTTCTGGAATTCTCTGCTTTCAGCCAACATCCACCTGTGATCAGCAATGATATCCCTTGTTCCATGTCCCTTTCTGAATCCAGCTTGCATTTCTGGCAGGTCCCTGTGAATGTACTGATGCAACTCTTGAAATCCTCTTCAGGAAAATTGTACCTGTAGGTGATATTAATTATATTGTTCAGTAACATTTGCATTCTGTTGGGTCATCTTTCTTTGGAATGGGCACAAATTTCCAGTTGGTTGGCGAGGTAGCTTTCTTTCAAATTTCTTGCATAGATGAGTGTGCACCTTCAGTATTGTATCTGTTTGTTGAAATATTTAAGTTGGGGATCTGTCAATTCTGAGAAACTTATTTTCTAGCAATGTTTTCAGTGCAGTGTGACCTTCTTCGATACCACTGATTCTTGATTATATGTTACCTCTTGAGATGGTTGAGCATTGACCAATTCTTCTTACTTTGGTGATTCTGTACATTCCATCTTCTTTTGACGCTGCTCGTGTAATTCAATAGTCAACCCATAGAATCCTCGGATATTTCAACTTAAGGCTTGAATTTTATCTTCAGGTCTTCCAGCTCGAGAAATTCTGAGCTAATCTTCCATTTTGGTTTTCTAACATTTTAGTATCATACTTTGCCTTCTCAACCAGCCTTTGAAATGTTCTGTTCGGCTCTTTTGTCATTTTCTTCTTTTCACATGCTCTGCATTCTAGACTAAGTTTCAGAGTCTCTCTGACACCCAGTTAAGTCTTTTCTTTCTTTCACATCTTTTAAAATAAATGTTTGGTTTCTGCAGCATGCCTGGCTATCAGAAAGAATAGCGCATCTTAAAGGCGTGTCTTCATACAAGCAGCCATCTAAGTGAGGTGTCAACTAAGTCCACACAGAAGAAGTACACCAACCTGTGTGATCCAAGGATTGTAAGTAATAAAATCCAAGTCTGGAGAGAATGGTATCGGAGCTTCCATTGTGAACACCTGGTTTGTAGAAGGCTAAGAATGATAGTGGAAGCCCAAAATCCACTTGCAGGGTTCACAGGTGGACATTGATTGCATTTTCAATTTGTCTAACCATGCTTACTGTGTTAGGCTGGGTGCTTTACAGAAACAAATCCACAGAAGCTCACGTATAAGGGAGAGTTTTATGTAAAGGTTAAGTGCACATCAAGAAAACATCCCAACCCAGTGCT
>NW_022103927.1:1120704-1133435 GCF_000313985.2 Echinops telfairi | reverse complement strand
CTCTCTATTTGCTTATTTAGAAGTCATTTTCCGATCAACTTATTTGATTCAGTATATTGTTTTCTAGGCTTTTCCATGTTACAGTATGTATCAGGACTTCATTAAGGCTGAATAATATTCCGTTATCGATACTCACCACACCACATGTTGTTTATCCCATCATCTATGATAGGCATGTAGATGGTTTCTATCTTTGGCTTTCATGAGAAGTGCTGCAATGAACTTTGGTCTACAAGCGTCCTCTGGATACGCGGCTAGGCAATGACCTTGCTGGGTCACGTGGCAGGTCTGTCTCAATACGTTGAGGAGCCACTCAGTTGTTCCCACAGAGGCTGTTCCACCCTAAATCCTCATCAGCTGTGGACAAGGGTTTCGGTTTCTCCACAACCTTGTCACTATCTGACCTGTTGTGATTTGGAAATGGCCATTCGACCTCCCGGGCCTTTACCGTTATAACTTCTGTCATCCTTCTGAAATTCTCTCTCTCCGCTTTCGCTTTGCCTGTCTCTCGACATCCTGTTTCTCTTCTCTTCCGTGTTGGAGTAGAACTGTGTGCCACAGAATTTTCTTCTTTTTAAAAGTGGTGAATTAGGGAGGGCTATACAGTCCAGATAAGGTAGTCAACACAGTTGAAACTACCCATCAAACCTCCCATAGTTTACCCTTCACCCGATTCTCTCTCTTGTGGACTACTATTTTCCATCTCACCCAAGTTCACACCCTCCAATAACCCAGACCATGGCTTTATATCCCCTCCCTTGCCTCCCACCCCCCTTCTTGGCAAATCTCTAAAGTTTGTTCCCTTGGGGATGAACACCTTTACCTGCTCACTCCCCCGGCCCCCACCCAACAACAGTGGTTTTATACGATATCTGACCTTTTGTGATTGGCTAATTTTCCGGGGCATGATGTTTTCCAGGTCCATCCATGATGCGGTGTTGTCTGGTTTTGTCACTGCATTTATTTCTTTTTTCTTCTTGGCAATGCATAGCATCCCACTGTGTGTAGGCACCAAAGTTCCCTTTTCTTTCTTTACAGTCAATAGGAGGAGTTTACTTGAGTATCGTCCAACCGCGAGCTGCAATCAATGAGTTATTGATGTGTACATTTGATTTCTTCATTGACTGAGCTCTGTTTACACTGAGCCCAGGGGTTGGTGCTAAGGGAAAATTTCCTGTATCCTTTCTTACCAGGACAGATCCTTGCCTATCAGATGTAAACATGTCTGATTGATGCCAGTTGAGCATGAGCATTGAGATAATAAACACACGGTGGGACTGAGCCCCTTTCTGTGGATGCCCACTAAGCCAGGGGGCCCACGCAAGATCCAATGACCTCCATTTCCACAATCTTGTGGTGACCACCCTTTGCTTCCTCTCCCATCAGAGTCCTGAGTCAAAGGGCACAGGTCATTTTGAGGTAGGGCGCAGTTCATTCCATTGGGTTTCCATGTTGAGTCCTTCTGAGGCCCATGAATCCTTACTTATTCTTCAATTCAGCTGTTTCCCTCTCCCTGCTGTTGTGAACAGTGCTGTGATGTGCATGGGCGTGCACGCATAGGGTGTTCAGTGGCTGGGGTTTGGGACGTCGTTTGTCAAGCTTTTCTCCTGAAGTGCCCCTGGGCGGACTGGAACCTCCAACCTTGGGGTTAGCAGTTCAGACATGCTCACTGTCCACACAGGGACTCTATTCTATGCAAAACACTATTCAGGCCAATCACCTTGGAGTCACCCTTTACGCCTTTGTGTCACACCCACATCCCATGATAGCAACCCCCGAGTCAGCTCTACCTTAAAAACATACCCCAATCCCACGCCCTCCCCACTCCTCAGTGCTGGGCCAAACCAGACTTCCCTGGGTAGATGTAGTTGCCTCTTCCTTTTCCTGGGTCTCTCCTGCCCTTCCTGTGCCCTCTGTAGTCTGTCCTTAGTATTGCAGTAGAGGGAGCCAGTTAAAACAAATGTGCAAAGGTGCTCGACACAATGAATGCATGCATGGATTGTGATAAGCGTTGTATGAGCCCCCAATAAAATGATTTTTTTAAAAACTACCCCACTCCACCAAAAAAACCCAACAGCAAACAACCCCCTGAATCCACCCACCTGGCCGTTCAGTTCAATGAGTTCTCCCTGACTCCCACCTTCTTCAGATTCAGACTTTCCTTCCCGGAACTCATCAGGACCTGGGCGACCTGCTTTGTTACCTTCTTGTCCTTGACTCCTCCCCCTACTCTTTTGGCTCCACGCTCTTCTGCCTCTTCTTTAAGGCCCAGGCAGCCTCAGGGCCTCTCTGCACAGGGTACTCTTGCTACCAAGAACCCTCTTCTGGCAGATTAAAAACAAATAAACAACCCCCCCTCCCCCCGGAAAACAAACCAAAAACAACCAATTCAAACCCTGAGTCAGTGCTGACTCATGGAAGCCCATGTGTTACAGAGCAGAACCCCCCACAGGGTTTTCTTGGCTGTCACCTTTAATGGAAGCAGATGCCCTGCCTTTGTTCCCAAGTACCTACCTCACTGTTCTTGAGTTGAGTCTGACTCGCAGGGATGCTATAGAGTTCCCTAGGTGGCAAGCCTTTATGGGATCTGATGGTTGGTGGGTGTGAACCCCTTACCTGATTATGCCAACAGGGCTCCTGATCGTAACATACCCAAGTACAATTTCCAGAGGGCAGGGAATTTGGGATCAATGCCCAGCACCTCAACTTTGGTGGAGTGTGTACGTGATTTGTGTCAGCCGAGGGTTGGAGGGAGGACAGGGAGTTGCCGCACACCAACCAGCTCACCGTCCCTGCCAGGGAGATAGTCACCAAATGAGTCATCCAAGGGGCAATGATTTGCTGAGGACGTGCAGGTCGATGGTGGCTCAGGGCTACAAACAGGAGGGGCCAGGGGCTGGATCTGTGCCCAGGATTACAGAGGGACCCTGAGAATATGACATTTGAGCTAAGACCTGATGGATCAGTTGGAGTTGGCTGAGCCAGGGAGCTCAAGAGGATTCTAAGCAGAGGGCAGAGTATGTGCAAAGGCCAGGAGGTGGAGAGGTGACCTAAGTGGGCTTGGTAATCATGGTGTCCTGTGGCCAGTGTGTGAATGGTGAGCATTGTTTGCTCCTCCACTCACCCCTTGGCCCCGGACCACTCTCCTCTTTGTTTCAGATCTCTGATCTTTCCTGTTCCCCTCCCTGCTCCTCTGCTCGCTCTGTGCCCTAGTAGGCGGAGCTGAAGGGACCACTCCACGGGCTCCTTTGCTTTATAGCTACTGGTCAGGTGCCATCCTTGGGAAACGGCAACAGGTGGAGGGAGCTGCATGAAGTCAGGGTATTTATGCGGCCTCTCCTTTCCACTGTGGTCTGTGCAGGCTCTTAAACACTGTGCTTCTCCATTCACCCACTGGTGGGCCCTGGGTTGTTTCTACCTCTACTTGCGGCAATTCTGAATAGGGCCGCAATGACTACGTGTTTGAATCCCTGCTTTCAAACCTTCCGGATAAATCCCTGCCATTGAATGACTGTGCCATTCTGTAGCTCTTGACCAGAGGTCACAGCTCCTAGTGGGCAGACTTCTCCACATCAGTGTCTGCGCTTCAGTAACTACCTTAGTTACTTGGCCTAAGGCCACAGCAGTGTGAATGGCCCCGGGCGGTCACTGTACCCTGGGGTGGTGCACTGTGCCCCACACGTTGCGCGTAGCTTTGAAGACAGAGCTTTTTATTAAACTATCCTTCAATAAATCTATGTGAGTGTCTCATTTGTTTCCTAACAAAAAACATTTTTTTGGGAAGTCAAAGTGAAAGTCACACACTACAGAATTAACCACCACAAATTGCGCTGTCTAGCAGTATTTAGTCCATTCGGAGGGTTGTGTGACCACCATTTCCAGAATATTCTTGCCACCCTACAAGGAAATCCTCAATTTGCTGGCAGTGACTCCCCACCCCCCTGATCCATAGCAGGCATGATTATTTTCTGTCTCTATGGATTTGTCTCTTCCACACATTGCATTATAATAGTCATCCAATAAATGGGACCTTTTGAAGCTGGCTTCTTTCATAAGCATGTTTTCTAAGGTCCATTCATATCATAGTGTGTATCAGGATCTTAATCCTTTTTATGGCTAAGAAATAGTCCATTGTATGGATGTACTGAGAAGCCCTGGTGGTATACTTCAGTAATCCAATAATTTAATTCCTGGGATTTATCTCACCTATTTGAGAGCAGGGATTCAAACAGATAGTTGTGCACCTAGGTTCACTGAACCTTCTAGGCACTCCATGGGGGAAAGGAATGGCAGTCTGCTTTCAGAAAGATTACAGCCTTGGAAATCCTCTGAAGCAGTTCAACTCTGTCTTCTGGGCTCACTGTGAGTCAGCATCTATTTGACAACAGCGAGTTATGGATATACCACTGGAGTCTGGAGGTGGTAGAAATGGGCCAATGCCCTTGCTGCTAACTGAGAGGCTAGAGGTTTGAGTCTGCCCAGAGGCATCTCAGAAGAAAGGCCTGTGGTCTACTTTTGAAAAACCCAGCCATTGGAAACCCTATAGAATGGAGTTCGTCGCTGACACAGGTGGGGTCACCAGGAGATTAAATGGACATCATTGCTGGTTTGAATGGACTTGAAAACTGGCCTGGTTTATCTATCCGTTCATCTGTTGATGAGCATTTGGGTTGTGTGTTAGTCCGGGTTGACTACAGAAACAAATGTACAGACACTCATATGTGTAAAAAAAAAGAGTTTTATATCAAAGAGCAATTGTATATTGAGACAACATCCTGGCTCAGTCCAGATCAAGTTCATAAGTCTGATATTACATAACCCATATCCAATCCCCATCTATAAATTCCTCTTCACACTCATGTAACGTATGCAATGATGCCGTATGCAGGAAGATCACAGGCCAGGGGTGGAAAGTCCTGTGGATCCAGTGGTGGTGGAAGCATCTCAGCGCTGGCATAGGTCTCCACGTGGCTCCTCCAGCTCCAGGGCTCTGGCTCCATCCGCCTAGCTCCATGTGGCTTGTCAACAGGAATGCCTCACAGGGAGAGCATGTGTCCTGCCTCCAGGGAGGAAGACCAAAGTTCCCAGAATCCTCCGGAGAAGGCCATGCCCACCCAGAGGCCTCACTGACCATGACCTGAGTGACAGGCTGGACTCCACCCCATTCACAAGGTGACGGAGATGATGTAACTGCTACAGGTTACTGTGCATTGTGTTGCTATGGATATTTGGATATAGTATTTGTTAGAGCACGTTGAGAGTCCCATGGACTGCCAAAGGACAAACAAGTCTGTCTTGGAAGAAGTCTGACCAGAGTGCTCCTTAGAGGCCAGGATGCCAAGATTTTGTGTTACATGCTTTGGAGAAGCTGTCAAGAGCGAGCAGACCCTGGAGAAGGACACCATGTTTGGTAAAGTAGATGGGGGGGGGTGACAAAGAGGAAGGTCCTCCACGAGATGGGGTGGCAAAGGCCTCAAGCACAGGAGCAATGGGGCGGATGGCACAGGACCAAGCAGTGCTTTGTTCTCTTCTGCACAGAGTCCTTATGGGTCGGAACCGACTGGATGGCACCTGACTACAACAACACCACGCCTTTGAGTCACGGCTATGAACTCTTTTGTCTACGTTCTTTTCCCCTAAGTTTTACTAGCATTTCATCCACATCCCATACAATTCAAGAATTCAATCATGTCAAGAAGCGTTGTACGATTATCACCATATTCAATTGTAGAACATAGTTTTCTTTCTGTTTGTTTTTGTCAGTTTTTCTTATCATTTTATTAGAGGCTCATACAACTCGTATCACAATCCATACCTACATCAATTGTGTAAGGCACATTTGTACATTCACTGCCCTCGTCATTCTCAAACATTTGCTCTCCACTTAAGCCCCTGGCATCAACTCCTCATTTTCCCCCCTCCCTCCCCGCAGCCCCCTCCCTCACAATCCCTTGATAATTTATAAATTATTATTATTTTGTCATATCTTACACTGTACAATGTCTTCCTTCACCCACTTTTCTGTTGTCCGTCCCCCAGGGAGGAGGCTATATGTAGATCCTTGTAATTGGTTCCCCCTTTCTACCCCACCTTCCTTCCACCCTCCAGGTATTGCCACTCTCACGACTGGTCCTGAAGGGATCATCTGTCCTGGATTCTCTGTGTTTCCAGTTCCTATCTGTACCAGTGTCCATCCTCTGGTCTAACCAGATTTGTAAGGTAGAATTGGGATCATGATAGTGGGCGGGGGGGAGGAAGCATTTAGGAACTAGAGGAAAGTTGTATGTTTCATCGTTGCTACCCTGCACCCTGACTGGCTCGTCTCCTCCCCGAGACCCTTCTGTAAGGGGATGTCCAGTTGCCTACAGATGGGCTTTGGGTCTCCACTCCGCACTCCCCCTCATTCACACTGAGATGATTTCTTGTTCTGATGATGCCTGCTCCCTTGGACACCTCGTCAGTCTACATTCTTATGCACAGAATTGGAACTGCTGAGGGACCTCTTTCTCGAGTCCTGAGGCCGGGCAGCACTCGGAGCCTTGAGGACAGAGCCAACCCTTCCATGGCCTCAGAGCCTAGAGAATTACTTTCAAGCTTTGAGAGATGGTGGCGATGATCCTGCTGGGCTTGGGACTTGGTGGCGCCCATTATCTCTCCAATCTCTCCCCCTTTGAAGCGGAAATGCTTACCTTGCCTCGGTTCTACCATTGTACTCTCGTGTCCCCCCAAAATATGTATTGTAAACCCTAACCTCTATGTTTGTGAGTCTGTTCCCATTAGCGAATGGGTTGTCTCTGTGATACTAATGACGCTGTATAAGTGCAGGGTATATTTTGAGTCGATCTCTTACAAGATATAAAAAATCACATTAGGGTGGAGTGAGATAGAAGCTGTGGTAGTTCCATCATTTCGTGTCAACTTGAAGATATACAAGTGAAAGGGGGGGGGCGTGGTCGTTTTCTTTGTGCCAACATGGCACACGTAGGGTGGGTGGAGTTTAACCTGTCAATCAGGCTGCAGCTTGATGACCTCTTTTGGAGGCACAACAGAGATAAATGACTCTCCAATGCCGGGCCCCTTCCTCTTTCTCCCTGGAGGTGGGCCCCTCATGCTCGCTTGCCTTTCTTCACCTTCCTGTTGGTGAGCCACAAAGCTGAGATCTGTCAGAGCCCTGGAGATGCAGATACCGCCATTGGACCCACGAGACGCTGCACCTACCGGCCTGCGATCTTCCTGCATTCTGCATCCTTGCATGTGGCTGCGTGAGTCTGAAGAGGGGCTTATGGATGAGTATCAGGCATAGGAACTGAAGTTGGACTGGACTGGGATGCTTTCTTGATATATAATGACTTATTGATAGAAAGCTCTTTCTTATACATCTATGAATGCCTCTGGATTTGTTTCTCTAGTCAACCTGGCCTAACACAGGTGCCAAAGACACAGGAAGGTCTACAAGGAGCCGGGAAGCAGAAGGTGAAGCGGTAAGGACTTGCCTCCAGAGCTGACAGAGGGAGAAAGCCTTGCCCTCGAGCGGGTGTTCTGAGTTTGGATAGCCTCTTAAACGCTGAGAAAACTAATTTCTGTTTGTCCAATCTATTAACGTGTGATAGTTCTTCCTTTATGTTTGTGCTATTTCTTATAATAGAAATTATAAGTGGTGTTAGTGGCAAATGCCTTTTTCGCTTGTTGCAAATACCCTTTTTCAATAACAAGTGGCATCAATACCCACGGACCTTGGTGGATAGACTACATGGGAATCCAGTGATCTATATCTACAGACAGAGCTGATGGGGAAGCTCAATGTCCTTCGTCAGAATAAGGCCAGGAGTTGACTGTGCAACAGACTAGCTATTGCTCCTAGGCAAGTTCAAGTTGAAGCCAAAGAAATTGAAATGAAGTCCGTAAAGCTGAAGGTAGGACCTTGACTATATCCCATTGAAATTTAGAGACTATCTCAGGGAGAGATGGGGTGCGTTGAACCCTAATGACCAAAGACCAGATGAGTTGTGGGATGACGTCACGCACGGAGAACCTAAACTGAGGGCATTAAAAAGACCGAGGTGGATGTCGGAAGGGATGCTGAGACTTGCTCTCACACCCAGGATAGCTGACGCAAAAGGAAGGGAAGGTGCAGTGAAAGCTGAACAGCATTTCAAAGGGCAGCTCGAGAAGACAGAGCATCAGGGAGAGCGCACAGACCTGGAACTAGGAACACCTACCTTCCCAGCATTTCTCCAGCTGAAAGAACTGAAGAAACAATGCAAGCCTTCAGGTGCAGTAGTCAAGGGTCTATGGGCAAAGTATTGGATGATACAGGAAGCAGCAAAAGGAAATACTGGAAGTATACAGAGTTAGTGTGCCCACAAGGGTTGGCTGAAGGGTAACCCGTTTCAGGAGGCAGCGTGTTATCAAGAACGGTGCTATTGAAGAAGCTCAAACTGCACTCAAGGCATTGGCCAGAAACAAGACTCCAGGAACTGAGAGATTACCAATTGAGATATTTCAACGAACAGATACCATGCTGAAAGGGAACACTTGTCTATGCCAGGAAACTTGAAGACAGCTCTCTGGCCAAGGGACGGGAAGAGATCCATCCTTGCACCCATTCCAAAGGAAGGTGACCCCGCAGAATGTAGAAATGGCTGAACAATATTCTTCAGATGACGTGCAAGTAAAATTTTACTGAAGATAAGTAAAAAAATTCTTGCAGCAGTAGCCCTGAAGGAAGCTGCCAGAAATTCGAGCCAGATTTATAAGAGGATGTGGGATCATTGCTGACAGCAGACGATGCCAGAAAAATGTTTACTTGTGTTTAATTGACTGTGCGAAGGCATTTGGCTCGGTGGATCCTAACAAGTTCTGGATAACATTTCAAAGATTGAGAGTTCCCGAACACTTCATTGCCCTCATGCAGAATCTGTACATGAAGCAAGACACAGTTGTTTGAATACAATAAAGGAACACTGCGTGGTTCAAATCAGAGAAGGTGTGCGGCAGGGCTGCATCCTTTCATCCTGCTTATTCAATTTGTATGCCTGCAAACAACCCAAGAAGCTAGCCAATATGGAGAATGAAGCACCCAGGATCGGAGGAAGACTCATTAACCAGCTGCCAGATGCTTGCTGAAAGGGAGGAGGACTTGAAACAATTACTGATGAAAGTCAAAGACCACAGTCTGGGAGGGGGGAGCGGGGAGGGAGGGGAAAAATGAGGACCTAATGTCGGGGGTTTAAGTGGAGAGAAAATGTTTTGAGAAACGATGTACAAGTGCGCTTTACACCATTGATGTGTGTATGGATTGCGATAACAGTTGTATGAGCCCCTAATAAAATGTTAAAAAAAAAATTAAAAAAGAAAAAAAAAAAAGACCACAGTCTTCAGTAGCGATTGCATATCAACATAAAGAAAAACTAAATCATCACAAATTGGCCCATCATCAAAATCATGATCAATAGAGACAATCTAAAAGCTGTCAAGGATTCCCTTTCTCTTGGATCTGCCATTATGCCCACGGAAACAGGCGTCAGGGAGTGAAGCCAAGGTAGTCTCCATTCCCTCGCGTGCATGTGAGAGTTTGGACCAGTGAAGAATCGATGCCTTGAGTGACGGTGTCGGGAACTAAGATTGACGATGCCACGGACTGTCAGAAGAAGGAATAAACCTGTGTTGGAAGAAGTAGTTGGAATAAATCTGTGTTGGAAGGATAGTCCTCTGAAGGGAGAATGGAGAGACTGCCTCTCACGCATGCACCTTGGACAGGTCACCAGGAGCAGCGCCTGGGGAGGGCCATCGTGCTTGGTAAAGTAGTGGGCCAGTGAAAAAGAAAACGACTCTCCCTGAGACGGATGGACCTAGTGGCTGCGACAGTGGGCTCAGACATAAGGATGGTGAGGTTATGGTGCAGGACCGCACAGTGTCCCTTTCTGTTGTACACAGGGCCACTGTACGCTGGAACCCTTTCGACCATACTGCACAGCAGCAACGAAGACCGTCGCCATGTTCACAGGGAATCCACCAGTTCAGACTGCCCACCACGAGTAACAACGAGTCAGCGCAATCCTTGTTTTAACTTATGCCCCTGGAGATCAGCTTCGAGCGCCCAGAACCCCAGAAAAAGTCCCCGCCCTTCTCCTGACCCCTGACGCCTGCCTCACTCCATCTTCATCCACGACCCGCCTTTTCTCCGGGGACCCTCTGCCTCATTCATCCATCGCCTGCCCTTCCTTCCCTCTCCCCGTGATCTGAGTCCAAGCAGCTGGGCCTCCTCAGGAGGAGGATCTCAGAGACCTGGTAACCACAGCTGTGTCCCTTCCCACGACCTCTGCACCTGACCTCTAGAAACAGCTGGCCCTGCTGTGGCCCTCTGCCCAACCCCACAACATGTGCCTGTCTCCTCTTCTGGCGCCGGGCCCCTGCCTGTCCTCTCTGGAATGCAGCTTGGCCACTTTCTCTGTCCTTGATTCTGTCCACTGCTCTCTCTGAGTGGCCGCCTCTGATCCACACACCACCTGACTCACAGGCCTACTTCTTATGTGGCCCTTGTTGCACCCAGCCGGCTCCTGTCTTTCTGAGCCTCCCACGCTTCTTGTAGACTCAAGGTAACCCTCGGCTCCTCCCTGTGGCGTGGCTGATCTGCAGTGGCAGAACGTTCTCTTGGGTGGGGCAGTCCCATGCGATGTGGAGCGGCATCTCTGGTCTCTACTTACTTGATACCAGTAGGAACTACTCCCCCACTATCAGTGGGACAAGCAAATGTAGGTGCAAAAGGAAGAGAAATTCATCGTACTGATGTCCAGTTGAGTCTGGCTAATGGAGACCCTATCAGGGTCAGTAGTAGGACTTTGTGCCAGATCATCAGGCCTGTCTCCTGAGGTCCCCCTGGGGATGGGGGTGGGGTGGGGGTGTTCAAACCACCAATCTTTCTATTTCTGGCTGGCATTTCATTGTCTGTACCACCAGGGACTACGAAAGGATGCCGTGGCCTTGCCCAATGTCCCCCCCCCAGGGAAAACCGTCCCACTTGAGAACCCCGGAGAATAACAGACTCAAACTGAACAACAGACTCAGAGTGAATTTAGTGCATTTGTGCTGGGGGTGAGACGGAGCACCATACAAACGATCTCCGCTGACCTTGTTCCATGATGCGGTCAAATCCTCAGCCCTTTCCACCTGCTCTTGTCTGGTCTCCATCTCTTTGAGGGCCGGTGGCTTCTCAGTACTCTTCTCTTCTCCTTCTCTCCACTTCTGCTCCTTGAACTCCACTTCCAGCCAATCACCAATGCTGGCACCCCCCCTGGACGTTAGTCCCAGCCCAGCCCCTTTCCAAGTCCAGCCCTTTAGCCATATCCTGCATCCTTTTAGTCAGGGGAAGGCGTATTTTCAATCTCTTTTCTGTGAGTAACAAACAGTGTCTGAAGTCCCCAGTGGGTGAATCCACAACCCTAACAAAGGAAATAAACTCCAACGTGTTCCAGGGCGGCTCTCCCCCAGCTCAAACACCTTCCGTGGCTCCCCGTTGACCATCAGCTCAACCCCTGAGCACATAGACTGGTCTCTCCACTCCTGAACCCCTCCAGCCTCCTCACCTCTCCCATCCCAATGCCAGGGACAACCACCTGCCTCGCCACACCCACTGGTTGCCCTGCATCTGAGCCCCGCCCCGTCTCCTGCATCTGTTGAAATCCAATTTCTCCCTCTCGGCCGGTCTCAAATGTCACATCCTTGTGGCCTCCCTTCGGCCTCCTCCAAGCAGCACGGCTTCAATTAAATAATATCACCTCTTCTGTGCCTTGAAATCCTCCCCACAGCAGCCCAGCACTGAATGACAGACGGTCGTTGAAAGAAAGAGGAATGAGAAAAAGCGGCATTCCGGGGGGGCCCCCCCCCCTCCCCCAACCCTCGGAAACGAACCGCCTGCTTACATGTGTTTTAATGTTCCTAGCTCCCTGCTTCTTTGCTGGACTATGGGAAGCACAGGTGCCCCGCTTTTTAAAACATCTCCTTTGGAACTCTTGCACCCTCCCCCATCTTTATCTGAGTCCAGGGGGATGGTTTCAAATTGGGAACTCCCCAAGGTTTCGGCTCCTTCTGAGTATTGCCTTTCCCTTGCTTGATAAATCATTTTCGTTCCGCTGTCTCCTAGTTGAGCACAGTCTCACTCTGATACGCACAGCTCACCAGAAGTGGGAATTTACCAGCAGCCCTGGGTTTTTTGTTTTTTTTTGAGGGGAGGGTTACTTCATATGTCTTTTGAAAGCAAGATTTATATCACTGCCATTAGATCCACGAGATTAGGGATTGGATATTCAGGCTCAGTTGTTTCTTTTCTTTTGCTCCTACGTTACAAGAGCCCTGGGGGCGCTGTCAGGTTAACCTTGCCCTGGGAAACACGAGATTGGCGGTTCAAACCCACCAGCTGCCCCCGGGAAGAAAGAGGAGGCCGTCCGCTCCCAGAAAGGCTTAAGCCTCGGAAACCCTTTCTAGTGTCACAATGAGTTGGAATCCACTCCATGACAGAGGGACACATGAAAATAATCTAAAATGTCACATAAACAGGAAATAGATCATGGATAAAACGAGGGGAAAAAACAAAACAAAAACAAACTCACTGCCCTTGAGTCCATCGATGCTGATGTACAGCGACCCTATTCTATAGGGCAGAACTGATCCTGGGAGTGGTGGAGACTGTGGTTTTTTTTGTTTTTTGTTTTTTATGGGAGTAGAAAAACGCC
>NW_022103927.1:1110184-1120604 GCF_000313985.2 Echinops telfairi | reverse complement strand
CAGCGGCTGGTGGTTTCCAACAGCCGACCTTGCTGTGTGCAGCCCAATAAGAAATGACGATGCCACCAGGGCTCCTCAAAATCAGCCAACCGATACCAGTGTTCCTTGCTGCACGATTTAAGATGATCAGGCCTAATCCTAGGGCTAGAGTTCATCAGTGGTTCCGTGGCAGAATTCTCTCCTTCCATGTAGGAGACTCGGGTTCTGTTCCCAGTCACTGCACCTCTCGGGCCTCCTGTCTCTCGGTGTTGCCAGGATGCAGGACAGGTGTCCATGGAGCTTCCAGGTGGAGACAGACTAGCGAGAAAGGCCCATGATAGACTTCTGAAAACCAGCCAGTGAAAACCCTGTGGGACCACAACGTGCCCATCTGCAACTGACCACAGGGACGTAGTGAGATTCTGGGGGTAACATAGAATCTTCGTGAACTTCTCTATGTCCCCAGGGGTCTGCGGCCACAGCCTTAAGACAGGAAAGGAACTCCGGGGTGCTCTAGCACCGCCAGGGCTCTTGTTTCAATGTAGGAGAAAAAGAAGAAGAAGAAGAAAAAGAAATCACTTTGCTTGAATGGCTAATCCGCAATATCGTGAATAGAATGGCAGGGATATAAATCGTGCTTTCAAAAGAAATATGAAGTACCCCCTTCAAAAAAGAGGGGGGCTCCTCCCCAGCTTAAACCCCTTCCATAGCTCCCTGTTGACCAGCAGATTGACTCCTAAGCACAGAGACTGGTCTTTACACTCCTGAACCCCTCCGGCCTGCTCCTCTGGGCAGTGGGTATTCTCTGTCTGGGCCAGGGGCTGCTTTGACGGGCTTCCAAAGTCCCTTAATGGTAGCTCAAGACAACGACTGCGGACCCCCGTGCCCGACCTCGGAGACCAGGCAGTGTTTTCTGTGATTCGAATTTGTGTCATTCAAGTTTCGGCTGGAGGGTTGATGATATCCAACCTCCAACAGTAGCCCTCTCTCTGCCCCCTGCTTTAAATCTTGGCACCCGCGGGAGTTTCTTTTCTTTTTAATATATAAATTATTTTATTGGGGGCTCTTACAGCTCTTACAGCACTCCATCCAGTAACCGTATCAAGGCTATTGTCCATGTGTTGCCATCCTCATTTCCAAAACATTTTCTTCTGGGGCTATCGGTATCAGCGCTTCTTTTTGCCTCTCTCTCACCCAGTTTCCCTGTTTGTTTGTTTCTTTATTTGCCATTTAAACAAATGTTCTGTTTCAAGGCCTCATTTGTAACATTATGGAATCTGCTTCCCAGAGGTTTCCGTTCCATCACTGCTCACAGGCCTTCCTTACGTTTCTGTCTTCATGTCTGCTGATGGGGCTGCGCCAGCTCTCTCTGTCTCCAGGCGGAGACAGACTAGCAAGAAAGGCCTGGTGGTTGTCTTCCGGAAACCAGCCCATGAAAACCCAGTGGATCCCGAGGGTCCCATCTTTTGCCTTGTCTTTCACATCTCCCTCTCTCCCCCTTTCTTTTCTATACATCTGCCGCCCAGGGGTGGCAACAAAGGGTTTACGCTCAGCTCCTGACCTAACAGCCAGTGCCTGGAGCTCACTCAGCAGTGCTGCGGAGGGCAGATCTGGTGACCAGCTGCCAAGGAGAGCCTATGAATCACTTCCACCTGACCAACTAGCCCCGGGATCCGCTCCTTCCTGTTCTGACCCATCTGCTCATTCAAAACCCAAAGTCCCTGCCATTGACTCGGACTCACAGGGACCTAGAGGACAGGGTAGAACTGCCCCTGTGTTTCCGTGATGGTCGCTCTTTAAGGGAGTAGAGATACTTGGCTCTTGAGGTTTTAACTCTGGGGCTAGAGCTCTGCTGCCCATGGTCTCCTCTGGCCCTTTCGGAACCTGGAGCGTTTCACTTCTCCTCCCTCATCTGGGCCTGCACACACTCTCTCCTGTGCCTTCTCTCTGCTCACAGACATTTCCTGGTCGTCCAGTGGGTCCAGGCCCTTTGTTTGACCTCGAGGAGACTACGAGGGAGCCAATGGTGAGATGGAGACCAGCTGCCGGTCCTCATGTGCCTACCCACCTGCCCAGGTCACCAACCTACTGACCTAGGAATGGAATCTCTGCCTCACATCTGGGGGTGGTGCTGACCCTGCCTGGACACATCTGGAGCAGTCGGGTTGGCCAAGGGCAACAGCTAATCCTAGGTGTCCAGGTGTGGGTGGGGAATGGGGTGGAGGGGTGGAGAGTGGAGCAGAACCAGAGTCCGTGCTGTTTGTGGAGGCAAGAGGGCTTGCCGGAGGCAGAGGCCACTGGCTGAGGAGTTGGTTGGACTTGAGATCCCGAAGGGCTGGTTCTCGAGGCTGGTGAATCTCAGGATTCCTAGTGGGGGTGGGGGCTGGGGCAGAGGGGTCTCCTGGGTTCCATGGGACCCCAGGACTTCCAGCTAGGGAACCCTGTTGGAGCTTGGGGCAGGTTCTAAGGTGGGGGGGTCTTGTGGCGCGCCGGGGGAGGCTGTCTGTTAGGCAGTCTGTTAGGGAGACCTGGGGGCTTGTGGGGACCGGGTCAGGGTGAGGGAGGGAGCCTGGTGGCTAGAGGCGCCCGCGTCACCACGGCTTGGGCTGCGCGTCTCTCTCCATTTCTCCAGCTTTCACTTTGCATCTCGGCATCTCACTTTCGGTCACTTCCCTCGCCGCCTGCTCGCCTGCCTCCCTGCACCGCTCGGTCCTCACGGCCGCACTGCTTGGGGTCCGGGGGCGTGGCCGGAGGCGGGGCCTAGGCAGTCCGCGGGGCGGTCCGAGGGCTGGTCTCCCGGCCCAGCCGGGCGGGGTTAAAGGGCTGGCTGGTGGACCACGCCAGCAGGGCAGAGGTGGTGGTACCTGTGGATCCGGACTTCCAGGCCCAGACACGCGGGTGAGTGCAGCGGCTGGGTCGGGCATCCGAGCGCGGCCGAGCCTGCACCGTAGGTAATCCGAGTCGGCGCCGGGCTCGGGGTTCCGGCTGGTGCAAGAGTCCCGGGACACTGGCGAGCGATCGGTGGTGGTAAGCGGCGGTGGTGGGGGCAGAGAACCCGGTTTGTGTACGTGTGTGGGGCTTCAATGGGCGCCTCTGGGTTCTGCTCCCTGGGTGTCCGTGGTGGGCAGGGACCTCGAGAAGACCCTGTCTTTCATCAGGGCTTCGCTGATGGGGGTCTCAGCCCCAGGATGCCTCTTAGGGCTGGTGGGCGACACTGAGATTCCACCAGCCTCATATGGGGAGGGGGGGGGGCGGGTGCGCCCACTCAGTGGGATCCAGCGCTCTTCGGGACCCTGAGCCTTGGCAAAGTTTTCCAACTGGCACGAGCCTCTGAGCCCCGAGTGCCGTTCTGTGCACAGCGGCTGCCTCTTCCGCTGGTCCCGGTCTCCCAAAGACCTGGAGGTGGTTGTCAGGAGATTATCTGTAGGGTGGATGCTGGAAAGGTGGTGCTTCCTCTTGAGATGAGGAGGGTGGACCACACTCTTGGACCAGGGAGTGGCTGGCCTGTTGGCATCTCAGGCACCCTGTAGGCGGACGGGGAGACAGGGAGGAAGTGGATGATGAGGGCTGGGCTGGAGGTGCCTAGCTGTTGGTGTGGCGGTGGTGGGGGGAGCTGCTCCTGGCCTCTTCCCTCTGCCCACCCACCCCACAGCTGCATACATTATTCCATGGGAGGTGCAGGACCAGACTTGGGGTCCATAGACAGCAGCAGCAGTAGCATCTGCCTGCATCCCTGTCCCCTCCCTTGGGTTTGAAATTAAGGCTCAGAGAGGGCAAGCGATTTATCCAAAGTTACACAGCTGTGCCCCACTGTGCTGATGCCATCAGACTCCTCTCCAAGTACCTCCAAGCTCTTGACTGGCCCTGCAGGGCAGGAACCTCCCTACATCCCCATAACCATCCTCACTATATAGGTGGGGAAACTGAGGCCCAGAGAGGGTACGTCTGTGCCCACCCAGCAGCCTGTGGGAGCGCTGGGATTTGAACAAAGCAGCCTGCTCTGACCTAAACGATCCTGGGCACTTCCTGATGGCCCTGGCGTCTCTGTACCAGTCAGCTTGAGTTTCTGAGTGGTAATATTAGCTCTAGGCTGGTGGCCGGCAGTGACCCAGGTTGGTATCTGAGAGAGGGGCTTGGATGACCCAGGAGACATTCAGAGAGCGAGTCTCCATCTCTCCCCACTGGGGAGCTCTGGGTCTAACTCTCCACATCCCAGATGGCCGGGGATATGAGTAATTCTGGCTGGAGGGCAGCAGGGGAACCTTGGATGGAGGGCTCCTTGTGTGGTGGGCCCTGAGCCAAGCATCTTTATCATGGCCGCTTGAGGCGGGTCATATGGATCATGTGTCAAAGAGGAGGCACGGGCACTTGCCTGAGGCAACAGCTAAGAGGCAGAACTTTCTAGAACCCTGCCTGGTGCTCAGGTCCAGTGAGGATGGTGGGGGAGAGATGATTCCAGCCCCGAAATGATCGTAAATGATGTAGTTTAAATGGGTTCTGCCAGGACTCCCTTTGGGTCAAGGGAGCTGCAGGCAGAAGGCCCAAAATAGGCTAACCATTGGGATGGGGGCTCCCCTGTTTGCCTGCTTGGCTTTACCCTCAATTCGTTCTTAATGTCCCCTGAAGCTCTGTCTCAGGGCCTTGGCTGTTTGGGTTATTCAGAGTGTGGCTTGGTACACTGGAGCATGGTAGTTGTTGGGGTGTATGGCAGCTCTTCCGGGTTGAGGGGCTCCAGGTGTGGAGGGGGTGGCGGGTTTGGGGCAGTGGGGCCGGGCCGGCATTGGGTCTGGCTGTTCCCGGCCCGGGCTGTCACCATCCACATCTTGCGTTCCTTCTCTGAGGCTGTATACCTTGTATAACAAGTCCCTGGCAGGTGGCTGGTCCAACCTGACAAACCTGCGTCCCATGGGCGTGGGCTGGGCCTGTGAGCTAGTCACCCAGCAGCTCGGAAGCCAGGTAATCCTGGCTGCAGCAGGGTGGGCAGGGACAGCTAGAGCTGCCTTTCCCAGGGGTCTGGGTGTGACTGCGGGTTCCAGCTCCACATTTCCCTTGCTTCTATAAAATAATGACCTGATAGTAAAGCCTGCTAATGCCAAGCCCTACCTGTTCCTTTGCCTCATAGAACTGGCTTGAGCAATCTTTGGAGGGAGGGTCTGCCACGATTTTACAGATTGGCAAACATCGGTGTCTTGGATCCACCAGCGGCTACTCAGATGGGGAGGGACGGAGCCATGATTTGGGTCAAAAACTCACACTTTAAAGGCCGATGCATCCCCGAGGCTGCTTTTCCTTTCATTTGGCATTTGTCAGTTGGAGGTGCAGGAAGGAAGTACCCGCCCCCCAGGTGGACACCCCGGGGATCGCCGCAAGAGAAGCTCACACAGGTCATGTGCACCCAGGTTGTAAGAAAGATCAGTGACCAGTTATGCCCCTTGTGGAAGCATCTTCATTTCCTTAACGAAAAAAAAATAAAAAAGTATCGTGGCAAGATGCGAGAATGCTTTCCTTCCGCGCTCATCATGTTGCGCCACCATGGCGATCCACTTGCTGTCACTGCTCTCCGCCCTCCCCGCCCCCCACCGAAACCCAGTGCCCCTTCTTAATGTAGTTTTGATTCATGTCCACAAATCACCTTGTAGGGTTCATGAGAATAGACTTCTGCCGCGGGGACCAGAGCTCATGGCGGAGGACATCCAAAAGGCCTGAAAGGTAGAGAGTGAACACTGAGTCTTAGAAAGTGAGGCGCTTATTCATTCATCATGGGTCCTCAAAACTCGTTTTGGGGCCTCTCTCTCTCTCTCTTTTTTATTGTGGCCAAATTCACCTCACATGAAATTCATCATTCACCACTTAAAAACAAACCGTTCAATGGCGCCGCAATACTGTAGACTCCCAAGACACATTCATCCTGCCCCAGAGTCCTGATACCTGTTAGCAGTGACTTTCCGTTCCCCTTGCCCGCCCTCCCCTGTGGAACCACCAGTCTACTTCCTGTCTCTATGCATTTGCCCATGAGTGGAATCATGGACCATCTCATATGCGTGCAATCATAGACTATTCGTCCTCTTGGATCTCACTCGCTTCACTCAGCTTGGTGCTCACAAGGTTCATTCACGTATGGGTTTCCTTTCTCTTCAAGGCTGAGTAATATTCCATTGTAGGAATGGACCAGGCCGTGGTGGGGGTGTGGTTAGTCTCACCTTTCGGCTGTTGTGAATAGTGCTGCCGTGAACATGGGTGTACATGCCTCTCTTTGCCTCTGCTTTCGATGCTTCTGGGTCTATCGCTAGGGGTGGGATTGCCGGTGGTCATCAACAACTGTTTCAGTTTTGTGGGGGAATGGCCAAACTTCACTGTGGCTGCACTAGGTCACAGCTTTTCCTAACACCTTCTTCTGGGCATGTCTGGAGGTCAGGAGGAACCCAGAAAATAGAGAATTCCCTCAGACATCCATGTATTGAACTTCTCTTGTGGGGATCCCATGAATCGCTGACTATTATCCCGACTTTTCAGGTGAGAAAACTGAGTTTCTCAGGGCTTCATCCTGCAATTGGCTGGAGGGATGAGGCGGGCAGGCTGAGAACCCAGCTACTTAAGGCGTGCATGTGTGTGTACATTTGTGTGTGTGTGAATGTATGTTCCATACATGCATGCATGAGTGTGTGTGTGTGTGTGTGTAGAAGTGTGAGGTAGGCTCAGGGCTTCACCTCTCCCATCCTTGACCCCCCCACCCACTGGGAGCAGAGACTCCTCTTCCAAGGCTGGCATTTTCTCTCATTCCAGTTCCTCCCATCTGAGTCCCTCAGGAAGCATTTCCTATGGCAGAAATTCATCAGGGCTTCTCTAGGGTGTGGGCACTGTGATGTTACCCAGAAGCCTTCTAACTCTCCACCCCCACCCAGTGCTATTGGGAAGAGGGAACCAATGGGTGTAGAAGTTACCCCATGCAGTAGGTCCTCCATCACTCATCCAGGATGGGGAAGGGGTCACTGACTGTGATGGACAGAAGTGGACCGTGGACGCAGAGCTGGGGTCTGGACGATGGGAAGGAGATGGCATGGACAGAGCTGGTGTGTGTTGGGGGGTCGGGGGGTGGGTGGGGAGGTGTGTGTGTGGGGCGGGGCAGCATGCACAAGCCTCTAAGGTAGGAAGGAACTTGCCTGTTGAAAGAACCACCTGGAGGAGTCAGAGAGGTGGGGGTTGATGGACAGAGGTGGGCAGTGTGGGAGTGAGGGTGGGAAGTGGGATTAGAGAGGTCAGCAGGGACCAGAATACACAGGGCATTGCAGTCCAGGGGTGGAATATGAATTTATTTAGGGTGTAATGGGGAGCCACCAGAGAATTTTGAGCAGCGAAAGGTCATGATCTGGCTTAATTCTATCGTTTTCTTGTAACCCTAAACTTACCCCCCTAGAGTCGATGCAGATTTATATTGACGCTGTAGAACAGGGTAGAACTGCCACTGTAGGTTTCTGAGACTAACTGTTTACAGGAGTAGGAAGCCCTGTCTTTCTCCCGTGGAGAATCTGGTGGTTGGGAATTGCCAACCTTTTGGATCGCAGCCGAACACATAACCACTACACCACGAGGGCTTCTGTAATTGCATCTCATTATTTAAAAAAATATCTTGTGGGAAACGTATAGCTATACCAATGTATCTCTATAAATAAAACAAATAAACCATTTTCCCGTTCTACATGTATAATTCAGTGACATTGATTCCATGCTTCAAGTTGTGTCACCATTTTCTATATCCCTTTCCAAATGATTGCACCACCCTTAACAGAAACTCAGGTCCCCCTAAGCAACGACTCCTCCCTGCCCTTCCCACTCTTGGTAACTACCAGTAATCTTTGGTTGCTAGACATTAGCTGCCCCCTGGGAGAAAGATGAGGCTTTTTGCTCCTGTAAAGATTTACAGGCTTGGAAACCCTAAGGAGCAGTTCTAGTTTGTCCTGTAAGTCACTGTGAGTCGGAATTGACTTGATAGCAGTGAGTCTGGTTTTTGAGTTCTGTGTTTGCTTATTTCATAGATCTCAAAGTCAGCAATTTGAAACCAGCAGCCATTCCTCGGGAGAAAGACAGGGTTTTCTACTCCCATAAAGAATTACAGTCTTGAAAACCCTTAGGAGACAGTTTGACCTTGACCTGAAAGGTCATGATGAGTCGGAATTGACTCAGTGGTAGTATTTCATATAAATGGAACCGCGCAATATTTGCCTCTTTGCGAGTGCCGAATTTCACTCAGCATTATGTTTTCTGGACTCACCTAGGGCGTGGCTCGTATCAGAACTTCATTTCTAGTTCTAGTTGATCAATCCTCAGTTGCGAGGGTGAATCACATTTTTGCCGAGTCATCCTTCTGCTGATGGACACTGGGTTGCTTCTACCTCAGAAGCAGTGAGTGCTGCAGTGAACATTGGTGTCTGTGTTTCTGTTGGCCCTCCTGCTTTCCGTTCTTCTGAATCAGTACCAGGAGTGGGGATGCTGGGTTACCTGAGGACCTCCCACTCTGATTTCAACAGGGTCTGTACCATTTTGCGCTGCCTCCAGCAATGGATGAGGGGGTTTGGTTTCTCTACATCTCCCTGGCATCTGTTTTTACATGTCTATAGCCAGATCCAGTTGGAGTCTAGCCAGATCCCTTGGGCTGCTGTGTGGAGGGTAGACCGTGCTGGGGGAGGGGCAAGGATGAACCAGGGGCTGAGCCAATGGGGCTGGAAAAGGATGGGTTTAAGATAAGAGACTAACATACCTGTCAACAGGTTGGATGTGTGGGAAAAAGTGAGAGGAAGGAGGGGAAGGGAAGGGCACCTTTGATGGAGAAGCTGAATTTTGTTGAGACACACAGAGTCCGAGGGCTGGTAGGGGTTTACCCAGGGGGCATCCGGTGGGTATCTGGCACTGGCTCCTGAGACATGGGCAGCACGTCAGACTGGGGTCTCTGCAGGACAGGAGAAGGTTGGGTCCCCAGAAGGATGTATGTGAAGAAAGGGAAGAGGAGATGACGCAGCTCCGAGGAACTTCAACATTCACAAAGCGGGTCTCAGGAGTAGATGGAGAATGTACATCCCAAGGGCTGGGTGGCATGGCCATGTCAGCTCATGGGGGCATGAGGGGCCGTGGAGGGCGTTAGAGCCGGGGAGTGACAGGGCTGGAGGGAGGAGACTGTGGTGGCTGGGATGGAAGCCAGACCACAGGTAGAAGCCTCAGGGGGGCGGGGCACTCTACATGGCCCCTCGTGGCCTGAACATGTTGACTTTCTTACTCAGAGGGTCTTGGGCCTGCCAAGATGGTGGCCCCTCCGTCCCCGGCTCCTCTCCACACAGCGGGCCACATGCAGGAAGTTCCCACGGGGTTGGAGCTCAGAGATCAGCTTCTTTAGCTCTACCATGCCAGCTGGGGGAACCGAGGCCAGGCCACACCGCCAGGTGCTGCAGAGGTCAGAATTAGAACTGCGGCTTGTGGTTGGGCACATGTGTATGTGTGTGGGTGTGCGCACAAGAGTGCATATGTGTGTGCATGAATGCATGCAGGTATGCTTGTGTCTGTGTGAGCGTGCGTACCTGCATTTACTAAGAAAGCTCCCCTCATGGGGCTTCCGCGCCTCTCTCAGCTCCCTGCCCAGATAGCTCCTTGCAGAGAGGCCCTCTGGGACCGACAGGATTACCCCTCCCTTTGTGCGTTCATCTCCCGGAGCTGCTGCCACAAATGGCCCCCCACAGGTGACGTGTGATGCTGAAACAACATACGGTTATTCGTTCACAGTCCTGGAGACGGCAAGCTCGGCAGCAGTTCCACGGCACTCGAGCCAGAGTGTCAGCAGAGTCACGTCAAGTGGAGGACCCTTCCTGGCCTCGCCCAGCTTCGGAGCTCCTTCCTGGGCTGTGGTTTCATCCCGCCGGCCTCTGCCACCACCACCGTCTCCTCCATCTGTGTGTCGAGATCCCATTGGAAAGTCACTGGCTAATCCAGGGTCCTCTGCCTATATCGCAAGATCCTCAACTTAATCATATCTGCAAAGACTCTGCCAGATAAAGGTAACATTTAAAGGTCCTGGGAATTAGGGCCCGAGTTTTTTGGGGGTTGGGGGGGATGGAGAGGGTGTTATTCGGCCCCTGATACACTACTTTGTATGATTGCCAGGATGGCACAGGGCTGGGGGGTGTTTCGTTCCGTGGTGCACAGGGTTGCGGTGAGTCAGAACAGACTCGACGGCACCTACCAACACCAACATGGGGTTTCCAAGGCTGTGAACATCCTACGGAGCAGACGGCTGCATCTTTCTCCTGCAGAGTGACTCATGGTTCAAACTGCCGACCTCTCAGTTAATATCTAAGCACTTAACCACTGCGCCACTGGGCCTCCCTCAGACAAGCACCACTCCACTGGTAATGAACTAGATACCCGTCGGGCACGTCACCTGGAGCTGCCCGTGGGC
>NW_022103927.1:1087909-1109788 GCF_000313985.2 Echinops telfairi | reverse complement strand
AGAAATGCCATTTCTTCTGCTTAGATGACGTGGTTTGGCGTTGGCTGGTAGAGGAATCAATGGGCCTGAGGGTAGGTAGGGCCCCTAGCTGCGGGGAGGGCACCGGGGTGGGAGTGGATGGGCTGTGAGGTCCCAGGTGAAGTCCTGGGCATGTTTGTGTCCCTTTATCGATGCTGCTCAAGGTGGCAGGTGTACACAGGGAACCGGGGGCCCTTGGCTAGGAGGCCTGGGTGGAAAGGAGATAGGAAGACAACCCAACTGCTTTCAGAAATTTCCAAAGTGAAGGTGATGGAGCTTAGGGTCTAGTGAGGGTCCAGTGGGAGGGGCCCTGTTTCCTTGCGTTGAGGGAGCTGAGCTGGGGCCCAGAGGCCTTGTCTAGGACACAGGGAGACTAGTGGCACATCCCTCCAGGGATTGGCTGACGATTCCATGCCCACTGGGAGCATGCTCCATAGAGGCTGATGGTTTCCTTATTGTTACTCTGCTCTGGTGCTCAGCTCCTCCAGGAGCAGACCCGACCCACAGGCCACGCTATGAACACAAGCTTCCTTGGAGGAGGCCCTGGGTGATGCAAACAGTCCATCACTCCGCTACCAGCCTCGAGGTTGGCGGCTTGATTCCACCTAAAGGCGCCTTAGCAGGCCTGGCGATCTGCTCCCCAGAGGTGACAGGCTTGAAAACCCCTATGCGGCCACAGTTCTACCCTGACACCATGGGCCACCATGAGTCAGCATGGACTTGGACTCGAGGGCCACCGGCGCCAGAGTCCCCGTGTGCTGCAGTTGGTTCCCGAGCTCAACAGCTAACCAAAAGGTTGGAGGCTGGAGTCCAACCAGAAAGGTGCCCCTGCAGAAAGGCCTGGTGATCTGTTGTTGCTGTCAGGCGCCATCAAGTTGGTTCCAATCCATAGCGACCTTATACACAACAGAATGAAGCACGGGCCGGTCTTGTGCCATCCTATGCCTGAGCCCACTGATGGAGCCACTGTGTCAGCCCGTGCAATCAAGGGCTTTCCTCCTTTCCACCGCCCATCCGCTTTCCCAAGCATGATGTTCAGGGGTCGGTCTCTCCTGACAATACAGCCAAAATATGCAAGACAAAGTCTCCCCATCCTTGCCTCTGAGGAGCACTCTGGCCTGACTTCTTTCAAGACAGATGGGTTTGTCCTTTTAGCGGTCCATGGTACGTTCAATCTTCTTCTCCAGCACCACAAGTCAAAAGCATCGATCCTTCTTCGGCCTTCCTGATTCAGTGTCCAACTTTCCCATGCATATGAGGCAATGGGAGATACCAGGGCTTGGGTCAAGCACACCTTAGTCCTCAAAGTAACATCCTTGCTTTTCAACACTCTGAAGAGGTCTTGTGCAGCAATTGGACCTAATGCAAGTTGTCTTTTGATTTCTTGACTACTGCTTCCAGGTGACCTGCTCCCGGGAAAAACAAGTCCACCATTGAAAGCCCGGCGGCACGTAGCCCTACTCTGACACACACACGGGGTCACCCTGAGACGGTGTTGGCGGGAAGTGGCCACAGATAATACAGGGGAAGGAGCCGGGGAGGTAGCTGATAGAGAAGGCTTCTGCCATGGGCCGCTGGAGCTTAATCCCGGGAGTTGGGAGGGAGCATACACCCCAGACTGATCTCAACAAGAGGAGAGGGAACGGGGGTTTCATCAGTCACTGGCTGCGAGCCGCTCTTTTAGGGGGTTCTTCATTTCCTAGCGCTTCTGGCCCGCAAGCCAAAGGTTCTCAACCTTCCGAATGCTGCGACCCTTTAATACTGTTCCTCATGTTGGGGCGACCCCCCCCACAACCATAAAAGTGTTTTCATTGCTACTTCATCACTGTGATTTTGCTACTGTTATGAATCAGATGACCCTCATGAAAGGGTCGGATGACCCCCATGAAAGGGTCGTTCGACCCCCAAAGGTGTCATGACTCACAGCTTGAGCACCACTGGCCTAGGCTGAGGGGGTGTGGGGTGGCCGCCCCCAGCATCCAGGGCAGGCGTGTCCTTGGTGCCTGGGACTCACAGACGTCTTGTGAGTCTTGTGTGTGCTTGAGCAAACGGGTTGGTGTGTCCTTGGCACATGATGTGCCTGCCCGCCCTGACCCCCCAGGATGCTGCCCATCACCGACCACCTGCTGCACCTGCTGGGGCTCAAGAAGACAACGTTCCGTCTGTATGCCGTGTCCATCCTCCTCCTCTCGCTGCTCTTCTTCCTCTTCCGCCTGCTGCTGCAGCTGCTGCAGCTCTGCCGCAGCTTCGTCCACACCTGCCACCGCCTGCGCTGCTTCCCCCAGCCTCCTCGGCGCAACTGGCTGCTGGGCCACCTGGGCATGGTGAGTGTGGCAGGAGCGTGGGGCAGGTCCCAGGGAGCCAGGGAGGGTGAGGATGGGCCTGCTGGCTTCTGGATCCACCATCGAGAGCTCTGGTGGAGCTCAGGAGCAGACCCTTTGTGTCAGAGTAGGAGACAGAGGCTCAGAGAGGGCAAGCCGTTTGCCCATGGTCACACAGCCGGGATGAGCTCACACTGACACTGATGGTAGCACCTTCACCCCCTGCGGTTCAGGATCTGGGATCCCTGGAGGCCCCCTGTGGATTTTGTTGTTCTATCTCCAATCCTCCTGCTAGCTTTCTTGCTTTACTACCAAGGTCCCAGGTCAGAGTTCCACTCCTCTCCTTGCATTTCAGTCTTTATCTCATGTGTATCACAGCTTTTAGGTGCCAAAGTGGGGGCATTGGTGATTCCCTGGTAGAATTCTCAGTCTCCATGCGGAAGACCTGGGTTTGAGTCCCGGCCAATGCATCTGATGCAGAGCCACTACTCATCTGTCAGTGGAGTCTTGTGTGCTTCTATGATGTCAGACAGGTCCCAGTGGGATGTCCAGACAAAGGCAGACTAGGAAGAAAGGCCTGGCAATTGATTTCCCAAAATCAGCCTATGGAAACCGTAAGGATCCTGGTTCAATCCAAAACCAAGCGTGGGGACCGGGCAGCCTTTCATTCAGTTGTGCCTACTTGAGGTCAGAGAACTCCACAACCAGGGCCCAGTTTCGTTTTACAATCAGAACTCCTTCAGCTCCCAAGCCTTGTGCTCAGTCCCCAAGCTCTGTGAGGCAGAAGAAGAGCTTCAGACTCGACATCAGATGGATCTGAACCCATGTATGATTTTGGGCAAGTCGCTTAACCTCTCTTGAGTCCCAAAAATTTAACCCATAACATGGGGAGGAGAAGAGGCGTATCCCAGTGACAGGGCCCAGCATTTGCTGAAAGAATGTGTAAGCAAGCAAACGAGTGAACTAGCTCCGGTGTCTCCTTCTCCGTGAGCCTCAGCTCTGACAGAGCCTGTCTGAACCCAAGGGAGAAGGTGGCCTTCTCACCCAAGTCTCGTGGTTTCCAAGGTGGGTTGGGTGGCTGGGGTCAAAACGGAGCCGCCAAACCTTCCCAGGCCTGGCCACTGCCTCTGGCACCACTGTCAAAGTCACAGAGCACAGGACATGAGAAATGGGTGGGAATTTATCTTCCAGGGAAGTTTTAGCAGAGGCTATGAGGTGGGAAAGTCAGCGTTGTTATGGGAGCCGGATGTCTAAGGGACTAAAGGGGGCTGTGGAACAGGCAAGGGAGTGGGGGTTCAAGGCCAAGCTAAGGAGCTAAGACTTTCACTGAAAGGCAGGTGGGGAGCCTTTGAGGAACATGGTCAGATTCAGAATTCCTCTGGGGCCAGGGCAGAGCTGAGACTGGACGCAGGTGCTCTGGAGGAGGCTGAACCCTGATTCAGTGGAGGTGGTGGTGGTGGTGGTAGGGAAGTGGGCAGGATGAGGCCCTAAGTGGGCAGGGGATGGAAGATAGGAAGGAAACTCAGGTGCAAACCAGCAGAGTTTAGTCAGCGGTAGCCCCATGGGAGGAGTCCCCCCCACGCCCCCCTTACTGTCCCTTCACTGTGCCTGCTTTCCCTCCACAGTACCTCCCAAATGAGGCTGGTCTCCGAGACGAGTCAAAGGTACTGAACAACATGCACCATGTGCTCCTCGTGTGGATCGGGCCTGTCTTGCCGCTGGTGGTGCTCGTGCACCCCGACTACATCAAGCCCGTGCTGGGGGCCTCAGGTAGCCACCGGGTCCCTAAGGAATGTAGGGATCATCAACTCGCAGGGCCCCACTGGGTTTCCAGGCAGGGTGAGCTCTTGAGAGGAAGGAAGGTGCTGTGAGGTGAGAGCAGGGGTTCACCGATCCAGATGCTTGGGGACAGCACGGCCGAGGGTGTGACAGTGTGTGAGTCTCAGGAGCTTTGAGAAGGATGCTTATTTTCTTGTGAGTCAGAGCCAAGCGTGTATGGAGAGTCAATTGTTTGCTCAAGATTTTCAATGGGTGTTGTCCAATCCCAAGCCACAGGGCTTCCAGCATTTGGGTTCTGACATGTGTCCAGGATCATGGAAACTCAGCCCCAAGCCTTCTTTCATCGCCTGGGCGAATCCTGATTGTCAGGGAGGGAGGCGAGCTTCTCCTGTCAGCAGGCCACACCTATCCCAAGACACGCACACCTGCCATTGTGTGCTTGGAAAGCCCAGCCTTCCACACAAAGCCCCAGGGGCCCCAGCATCCCCTGGCTCCCCAAGCAGACCATCCCTCCCCATTTCTGGAATGTTCTCTTTCTCCGGCTTAACCCTTTGGGACTGGGTGTGCCTGCATTTGGCTCTGCCTTCCCCTTATCTGGAACCCCCTTGGTGGCGGGGTTCTGGGTCTTCGGTGGGGCTTAGCATGACTGGCCACCCCCAGCCACATTGGGAAATGCGTGAGAGAAGGGACGGGAGGAAATTGCTCCTACATGCTAAGATCCATGACCCCCAGAGGAGCAGATCTGGGCTGGGCTTCTGGAACCCACCAGCTGCTCTAAGGAGTGAGGCTGAGCGTGTGACACCTGCAAACCCACAGGGGCAATTGGCAGTTGTACCCTGTCCTGTAGGGTGGCCATGAGTTGGCATGGACTGGAGGGCAGTGGGTTTTGGAATGTGGACTTCTTCTCGCCAAACGCTGACAGGTCAGGAGCCACCAGCGAAGCCCTCACGGTGCCTCTTCATCCTCCCATTATTGGGTCTGTGAAGAGAAGACGGTTCCCATGGAGCCAAGGGCAAAACTACATCCCAGGAGGGAGGGGCCCCAGATGGGGAGCAAGGCAGAGTCAGTGGGGCTGGGCTGGATCCAGCCTGCCGTCACTGTGGGGCCCAGCCATTCATGCCACCCCTCTGGGCCATTGTGAAATGGAACAGGCATGAAGACTCAATACTCTAATGAGGGAGGGTCATCCATGGCCACCTAGCCCATGCCACCTCCCTGTGGCCTTATCGGGCAGAGCAGAACTGCTTCCGTAGCGTCTCCAAGGCTGTCGGTCCATCTTTACAGAGGCAGACTCCTACCTGGGCCACCCCAACCCCCTGCTGTGGAGCCAATGCCTACTCATAGTGACCTTGGGGGACAGGGTAGACCTGCCCTTGTGCCTTTCCAAGGCCGTAACTCTTTACAGGAGGACAAAGCCTTGCCTTTCTCCCGAGAGGCTACTGGTGGTTTTGAACTGCTGATCTTTCCGTTAGCAGCCCAATACATAACGAGACCACCACGGCGCTTCCAGGGCTCCTGTAAAGCAGGCAGAGGCTAAATCAGTGTTCCTTTTTCTCTGCCTTAATTTTTTTTTGAATGGAGCATCTGGGCTTCTTTTCCTTAAAAAAAAACAACACCATTTCATTGCGGGTTCTTGCAACAATCCATACATCAGTTGTGTCCAGCACATGTGTACACAGGTGGCCATCATCGCTTTCTAGACATTTACATTCCAGTTGGGCCCTTGCTGTTATCTGGGTTTCTTTTCTCCCCTCTCAGGAGGCTGGGAGTTCGGAGGCAGGCGTGGGCACTAGGGGAGGCTCTCTCCCTGGGCTCGGGATGGCCCTGGTCTGAGCTGGCCCAGCGGGTGCTGCTGGGCTTGGAGCCTGGTCGCCTCGCTCACCTTCAGCTAGTGTCAGTCTCCCCCGCGTCTGCTGCCTTCTGCATCTAGCTTGCTGTGTTGGGGTCCCCCGAGGGGCAACGCTTTGAACCCCACTCAGAGGCACCCTGGAAGGCAGGCCTGGCGACCTGCTTTTGGAAGGCCAGCCCTGAAAGCCCGGCGGGCAGTTCTTCTTGCAGCTCACGGACTTGGCACCGGTGGCGACGGGTTTTCCTTGTTTCATCTAAGGCTTGGATGAAGAAGAGGGAACCATGGGAAGTATCTGAGCCTGGTAGCCGGGGGCCAGCTCTGAATCTTAGACAACTTTGAGGGACCTTGTCCAGGGCCCAGTGAGGAGGGACGTGAGGGCACCCACTGTCTCCTCCAAAGCCTGCGCTGTCAGCTGCCCTTCCCCAGGGCCTCCCTCTCTACCTTCTTGATAATTGCATGGTGCGCCTCTGCTTCTGTTTCCCACCCCAATGGGAAGCTCCTCAAGGGCGGGCCTGGAAGTGTGAGTCATGGGGAGGCTAGTTAGCATTGTTCAGCAGAGGGTAAGGGCAGAAGGGCAGCTGAGGAGGTACGCTGAATGGACCGGGAGTGGCTGGATGACGGAGTGCAGTTGGCCAATTCCCTGGAGAGTGTGTAGGCGGCTGAGTAACGTGGTAGGGAAAGGCTTTACCACGTGAGTCTCAGGTATTTCCTCCCTGGACCCCGCCCACTCGGCCCTAAGTAATTCGAAGGGGAACCCACTCTTTCATCAGCCCCGTTCATCCGTCCATCCATCCACCTACTGACCCACCCATCTCTCTATCCATTCCTCCCTCTGCTCATTTTTTCATTCATTTGTCCTTTGATGGATCGATCCATTCCTTCCATTGAAAAGCTAGTTAGCATCTGTATTTTAAAAGACCCAAACACCAAACTCACTTCCATCCGTCGAGTGGCTGTCGACTTGAGATCCTGTAGGACAGGGTAGAACCGCCTCCTGGAAGTTTCCGAGACCGTAACTCTTGATGGGAGTCGTCTCTCCCAAGGAGTGGCTGTTGGGTTTGAATTGCCGGCTTTGTGGGTAGCAGCCCAGCGCGTAACCGCTAAGCCACCAGGACAGAAGTGATCCCTGTGGCACCTGTTCCCCAGGAGCCTGTCGCTGGATGGATGGTCTCTGGAGGGGTTTCTGGGGGAGGGACCAGAAGGAGGCGGGCAGAGAGGGCAGCTGGTGGAAAGCGTCCGAAGAGAGAAAGAAGATGGTGTTGTTGAGAAGCTGCAAAACTTGGCGTGATGTTAGAATGTGGAGTGTGAGTGAGGTAGAGGAGAGAGGAAGTCTGGACAGATACAAATCCTGCTGGGCTTTGGACCCACTGAAAAAGGGGCGAAGGGGCAGCTAGGGAGGACGTGTGGTGGAGGAGATGCCCTCCTGGCTAGCATGTGAAACAGCCCGGAGAGGGTGAGCCCAGAGGCTGGGGGCATAGCAGGTGTCATTCCCTGGGAGAGGCAGAGAGGCCTGTGCTGGCAGAAGAGAGGTGTGGATTAAGGCAAGACTCAGGTGAGGAAGGTCATTCTGGGACCAGAGCACAACCTGGGTGAAGGTTTGAAGGCGGCACCCCATACAGGGGGAGAAGGTGGGTAGCTGGTGTTGAAAGATTGGGAGGGGAGACAGCCAGGAGTTCGTTAGGGTAGTGCCTTTCATACTGCGCTGACCTTGAGATTTTGTACAAGGGCAAAGGGAAGCCAAGGGAGGCGTTTGAGCAGAGGAAGCTCATGATCAGAAGGGACAGAGTGTCGGAAGGCTCTTTCTGGGACAAGTATAGACTGGAGGGATCGGGGGTAGGAGTCTCAAGTCTCATCATCTCCTCTCCCTCCCCAGCGGCCATTGCTCCAAAGGATGACCTTTTCTACGGCTTTCTGAAACCGTGGCTGGGTGAGCGAGGCTTGGTGGGCAAGGCTGGGGGCCTCGCAGGGCAGAGGGGCCAGGGCATGGAGCTTCTCGGAGGGTCTCTGAGTCCACCCTCCGGGAGGCCCTGACCGCTGTCCTTTGGGTCCAGGGGACGGGCTGCTACTCAGCAAAGGGACCAAGTGGAGTCGCCACCGCCGCCTCCTGACGCCCGCCTTCCACTTCGACATCCTGAAGCCATACATGAAGATCTTCAACCAGTGCACGGATATCATGCATGTGAGTTCCGGGGCCCCACGGGGAGAGTTTGGCTCAGGAGCGACCCTGGACCAGGCTGCCTGCTCGAGAGGGCAAGCTGTGGGGTGCCCAGATACCCTGACTTCCTTTCTCTGTGAAGTGACCTTGTCGTGGGGATGCGTCTTGGTCACGGTCAGCCAGGCTCATTTGGGGGGGCGGCTCTCTCCTTCAGGCCAAATGGCGGCGCATGGCGGAGGGCAAAGTTATCTCCCTGGACATGTTCGAGCACGTCAGCCTCATGACCTTGGACAGCCTCCAGAAATGCGTCTTCAGCTACAACAGCAACTGCCAGGAGTAAGTGAGGAGCCAGGGGGCGGCGGCAGAGGACACTCCCAGACATGACGCAACCCCAGGTTCCTGGGAGTGCAGCCCTGCTGCTTATAGGGTGGCACGACCGCTCCGTGTCTCAATCTTCTTATCCCAAAGACCTTCATACGGGGCTGAGCTTGCGCTTTGATCTAAGGGCAATGGGGAGCCGTGGGAGGCGTTTGAGCAGGGGAGGCTCATGATCAGAAGGGACAACGTGTCCGAAGGCTCTTTCTGGGACAGACGTGGACTGGAGGGAGGAGGGGCTGGAATCAGAAATCTGATTTGAGTCCTCAAATCAGAAAAGACGGGCATTGTCTTTTCTAGGGGTCACGGGTGAATGAAAGGAGACCAGGTGTGTCGGACCAGCGTAGGTGCTCGGTCAATGCCAGTGCCTGCCACTCCTTAGGGAAGACTATGTGGCCTTTGGACAGAGGTCCCTCTCTGAGCCACCGCTCTCTTGTCCAGTGCTTCTCTACCAGAGGCCCTGGGAGGATGAACTGAGTAAAAGGGTCGCCTGGCACAGGGTCGGAGCTCAGTCAGTGCGGGGTTCCCTTGTTCCCCCTGTCACTCTCTGAATCTCAGGGTCTTGGACTCAGAAAATGGACCTCCTCATTCCTTGCCCCGAGATATTGTGGGAGAGTGAGCAGCGTAGGCCTCTCTGGCTATTGTTGGTCTTCGGCACCATCCAGTCCGTGGTGACCCACAGCCACCCCGGGCACCACAGAAGGAACCCTGCCCGGGCCTGCCCCATCTTTACCCTTGTTCCTGTGCTCACGCCCACTGTGGTGGCCGTGGCGTCCGTCCATCTTTTGCACTGCCCCTCTACTTTTCCAAGTGCAGTGTCTTTCTCCAGGGACTGGCCTCTCCGGCCAATATGTCCAACGTATGTCAGATGAAGTCTTACCACTGTTGCGTCTAAGGAGCACTGCGGGCACACTTCTTCCGAGACACACTTGTTGCTTCGTTGGGCAGCCCCTGGGCTTCTCCAGCACCACAGTTCAAATGCATCGATTCTTCTTTGGTCCTCCTTATTCCCTGACCCACTTTCACCCGCCTAGGAGGCGATTGAAAGTACCATGGCTTGGGTCAGTCCCACCGTAGTGCTCAACGTTGGCTTCCTGCTTTGAAACACTCTGAAGAGGCCTAAGGTGCAGCGAAAAAGCAGAAGGAGATGGATTGACACCAAAGCTACAATGGTTGCCACCGTGGGAACAATTGTGAAAATGGTGCCAGACTGGGCAGGCTTTCGTTCTATTGGGCATGAGGTCCCTATGGGTCCGAACTGACTAGATGGCACCGAACAACAACCACTTCCACCACCACCACAATGGTCTTGTGCAGATCTAACCAATGTGGCTCATTGTTGGATCTCTTGACTGCTGCTTCCAGGAGCACGGGACACTCCGTAAATGCAAGTTTCCCTTCTTCCTCCAAGAGATCTTTGGAGAGTGTCTCCCCATCCCATCTCTGGGCCTCAGTGTCCTTCTTTGTCCAAGGGGGATGGTAATCCCTGACTCTCAGGGTTGTTGGAGGATGACGTGCTACAGCATGGCTGGGACACACCTAGATGTTCAGTGTCTGTTTACTGAATGAATGCATACAACCATCATTTTTCTAATTCATTCATTCATAAAGTTCACTGTGCACCTACTATGTGCTGGGCACAGTACTAGAGAATGGGGACATGATGGGGAACAGTAGGCCCAGCCTCATGATTCATATAGTTTAAGAGGGGACTGTGGAGACAATGAATGTTAAAATTTTAGCACATAGTAGGTTCTCAATAATAAGAAGTTGGCTTTGTTCTCTAGACCTTATAAGGGCACATTTCAGTTGGGTACGGCAGAAATGGCCTTCGTCTGTAATTCATTAATTTATTTATACGCTTAAGGAATATTTACTGAGAGCCTCCTCTGTGCCAGCACTGGATTAGGTGCTGGGAATACATCGATCATCAAGACAGACGCGCTTTTCTGGAACCTTGATTTTAATGAAAAGATAGTCACCATGAACAAGTAAATAAACAAACTGGAAAATGACGGACTGTGATAAGGGAAGGCGCCAGGCATATTTCAGGACAAAGGACAGATCCCTGCAACCCCACCCTAGCAATTTAACAAGAGCTTATTGAGGTATAATTTACACACCATACAATTTACCCATTAAAAGCATTATAATGCAATGCCTCTTCAGTATAGTCACAAAAGTGTGCAACTATGACCACTATTTGTTTTAGAATTTTTTTCATCAAAAGAAACCCATACTCTTCCCCTATTGCCCCATCCCCACTCCCTCCTCCCACCCCCCATTCCTGGGCAAACACTAACCTAGTGTTTCTGTCCCACTGGATCTGCGTAAGCTGGGCATTTCATTGAATCAGAATCATCTAACGTGGGACCTTTTGTGACTGACTTGGTTTTGTTGTTGAGTCAGTTCTAGCACATAGTGACCCCGTGACCACGCGACCAAACCCTCCCCGGTCCCACGCCATCCTCACAGTCAGTGATGTTTGTGCCCATTGCTGCAGCCACTGTGCCACCATCTCACGGAGGGGCTTCTCACGCTCAGCACACTGTTTTCAAGATCCATCCATTTCGTAGCAGTCGTTCATTCTTTTTCACGGGTGAATGCTATTCCAGTGTATGGGCATCCGCTAGACTTCATTTGTCCCTCCATCAGCGCATGGGCATTGGGATGTCTTCCACCTTTGAAGCATGCTGCCACCAACATGTGCGTGTGTGTTTTCAGTATGGACGTATGTCTTTATCTCTCTTGGGTATCTGTCTAGGTATGGAATTGCTGGGTTATGTGGCAATTCTATATTTAACTTCTTAAGGAGCTGCCGATACGTTGACAAAGTGGTTGCACCATGTTTGCCTTCCCACCAACAAGGCCCGCGCCTCCACTTCCTTGCCAACCAAGGCCATTCTCTCACTTTCTGACCCCAGTCCACTCGAGAGCGTGTGGCAGGATCTCGCTGCCGTTCTGGTTTGTGAATAACCATGTTGAGCATTTCCCCCCATGTGCTTGGTAGCCCTTTGGGTGTCTTCTGTGGAGATACACCTATCCTGATCCTTTGCCCATTTTCCATGGGGTTCTTTTATCTTGTTGTCCTTGGGCTGTAAGGGGTGTTTATATACTCGTGTCTCTGACCAGGCACATTGTTCGCAAATACAGTTAACCTGTGAAAGCTGGAACCTGTGGAAGGCAGGAACTGGTCTGGGAAGGGAAACTACAATCGTTTCCAGCAGCAGAGAGTGGTAGGGCTCAGGCTACTTGCATTCTGCCCAACATGCAACCCTTGTGAGGCTCAGACAGGGCAGGCTCATCTTCCCTGTCTTTTCTTTTATTCAGCAGGCTGTGGCGACTTAGCCTCACTGGGACAGCTCCCTCTCTGCCGAAGTCCTTGTTCCTCTCTGGGCTTCTCTGTCATGTGCCTAATGGGGAGAGGAGGCTGCCTTTGCTAAGTTGTGGGTCGGGCTGGGCTCTGGTCAGCGACGAGCCCTTCCTCATGGGCCTTCTTTTCCTTGGCAGGAAGATGAGTGATTATATCTCAGCCATCATGGAGCTGAGTGCCCTGGTGGTTCGGCGCCAGTATCGCCTGCACCACCACCTCGACTTCATCTACTACCTCAGTGCAGACGGGCGGCGCTTCCGGCAGGCCTGCGACACCGTGCACCGCTTCACCACGGAGGTCATCCAGGAGCGACGGCAGTCCCTGAACAAGCAGGGGGCAGAGGCCTGGCTGAAATCCAAGCAGGGCAAGGCCTTGGACTTCATCGACGTGCTGCTCCTGGCCAAGGTAAGGCGGGGCCTTGGGGATGTGGAGCGCTGTCCAAGGCCACTGGCTCATCAAACGCAGCCCCAACTGCACAACATGTTCCACGCCAACCTTCACATCGATCTAGGCTGGAGTCAGCTGCAGAACGTGCAAGACTCACAAAGATGGAACTCAAGCCCTTGAAGAAAGGTGACACGGGAAAAGATATACCCATTGCCTCCAGCGGATGCTGACTCGGGGTGACGCGAGTCAGGGTAAAATTGTGCTCCAAAGGACTCGCCTTTTCTTTGTTTCATTGTGTTGAAAAAAGTGTATCCCCAAACATACACCATCCCAACAGTTTCTACAAGCACCGTTCAATGGCATTGATTGCATCCTGCAGGCTCCTGGCCTTCCCTTTTCCCAAATCATTCCACCACCACGAAGAGAAACTCCATGCCCACTAAGCCAGAACTTCCCCATTCCCTACTCATTTCCACTCCCGGCACCCATGCTTTGTTTTCTATAAACAAACAAACAAACAAACAAAGAAACACACAGCTGTGAGTCAATTCTGACTCATTGTGACCCTGTAGGGCGGGGTAGAGCTGCCCCTGTGGGTTTCCAAGACGGCAACTCTTTAGAAGAGCAGAACGCTTCACCTTTCTCCCTGGGATGCTGTTGGTTTCCAAGTACTGACCTTGTGGCGAGCAGTCTGACACATCGCAGCTACGGTGTTTGCCTTTTTCTGACTGATGTTGCACTCAGCACGATGGTTCTTAAGGCTCGCCCATCGCACGGCATGCTCCAGAGGGTTCTCAACGACTGCCTTTATTTATTGATCTTCAGCAGCTTTATTGGCACTTCATCCACATGCCATACAATTCAGTCATTCAGTCACATCCAGAAGAGCTGTACAATTATCACCACATCCAGCTCTAGAACATTGTCTTCTTCCCTGGGACTCGTTGTTATTCATGGAATTGTTTTTTCCTAACTGTGGCAAAAATAGACACAATACAGCATCCTCTGGTTCTACAATGTCTACATATATAACTCAGAGCCATCGAGCATGCTCTTCGTGTTGAACGACCACTACTGATATCCTTCCCCCAATTATTCTACCTCATGAACATGAACACCATGCCCCTAAGCAACAACTCTTTCTCCTCCCTCCATGGCAACCATTCATGAGGTTGGGTTTCTTTTTCTTAGTAGTTTTCTTGATAAAATATTCACATATCATACATGTCCATGGTTACATCACTTTGAAAAAGGGTTGGACATACATCATCACAATCACAATCAGTTCTAGTGCTCCTTCATCCTGCTCCCATTCATTGGCTTCGCAATCCCTTCATTCCCGCCACCCCGCCACCTCCTCCTCATCCCTGATAAACCATTGCATCGGTGATTGTCCCCATGCATCCACGCCGTCGGTGCTTCACCAATTGGGAAACTCAAAAGAAACAAGAAACAAACAAACAAAACAGCCAGAAGGAAAAAAAAAATATTCAGAAAGGTGAAAATAGAAATAAAGCGTAAGAAAGAAAACACCTCCATCAACATGTGAAAGGCCAGAGAAGAAATTTCTGTCATGGAGCAAGCAAGATGCTTACTTGAGCCTAGAGCAAATTCAGGTTGGGTCAAGAGGGAGGTCAACTGACCAAGTATCATATTGCACCACGGTGCCATCCACCATCATGGAGCTTACAATCATCTCTGTCTGATCACGAAGCTGTTCGAGTCCCTGGCCTGTGGCTAGAGGGGATCTGCCAGAGGCTTACTTTGCCTAGAGAGTCAATGACTGAATGTTTACAAGTAGAGAGCCAAGCATTTCTTCCAAGGCACCCCTCCGTAGCCTCTTAACTCCCCGTGTTTTGGTCAACAGCCCGTTCTTTTCAGGGCAACGGTCACCCAGCGTGGTGCTTCTGCCGCCTGGCTGAGCCGCACTTTGGTTCTCCTTTGGGGCAGTCATGGATTCCAATGCTGCATTTACCCCTTACTGGATATTTGATCTTGGTCTGGTTACTTACTCAGCTTCAGGTCCCATATGTAGCCCCTAACGATAGGGTGCCCTTCACAAGGTGTTGTCGGGTACCCGGCATGCTGTGTGGTATCCGGAGCTGCTCCAGAAAGACGAATGCCTCTCTTCCTCTCCTTCCTGCTTTCCATCATTCCTGGACACTGCGTGCCTGCACTGCCCAGACTGCTCCCCCCCCAAGCCTGGCTCCGGAGAAAGCAGGATGTATCTGACTTTGGAGGGGCCCCTGGAGGCAGAGGGTGGGGTGTCCTCGAGCTCACTCTTCATTTCATCATCCTCATTCCAGGATGAAGATGGGAAGGAGCTGTCCAACGAGGACATCCGAGCCGAGGCTGACACGTTCATGTTTGAGGGTGAGGACATGGGGGGAGGGCCACCGCTGCCCGCAGAAAACACTTGGGCTGTCTCTGGGCATCCTTTGGTCAACGCTGCGCTGCGTCTTTCTGCAGGCCATGACACAACCTCCAGTGGACTCTCTTGGGTGCTGTTCAACTTGGCGAAGCACCCCGAGTACCAGGAGAAGTGCCGGGAGGAGATCCAGGACGTCCTGAAAGGCCGGGAGCTGGAGGAGCTAGACTGGTCGGTTGGGGGAAGGGTCTATTCTACCACACATTGACTGTGTGCCCTGGGACAGGTCGCGTCTGCTTCTTGGGCTTTCTTCAATTCTAACATAGGGATGGGGTGAACTTACTGCCATCCAGCGGGTTCCCACCCACAGTGCCCCTGTAAGGCAGGGTAGAATGGTCCCTGTGGATTTCCAAGGCCGAACATCTTTACGGGAGTGGAAAGCCTTGTCTTTCATCCACAGGGTGGCTGGTGGTTTTGAACCGTTGATCTTGTGGTTAACAGCCCCACTGTGTCACCACTCCACCACCAGGCTGCACTTGTTGGTTCAGCCAGTGCCCAGCACTTGCAGTTGCTCTGTGCACACCCCACTAGCTCATGTGTTGTAGAGCAGTTCTGGGCTCTGGGGGGCTTTCTTGGCCGGGTTGTGAACTACGTTGTGATGAGTCCAGCGTGGGGCTCGAGTTTCAAAGGAAAAGCATTATCGAGTCAGATTGGAATAACAGAATAAGTCAACAATGGACTATCACGTGGTGGTTACTAACCACGTCAGGTGACTACACTTAAAAGCTAAGGGTACTTACTTAGAATCAATGGAGTCTTCTTCAGTTTTTAATCGAAATGTAAAATTCAACTTGGATGGAAATATGTGGATCCTTTGAGCATCGATTCTTTGTTTAAACCCTCAAGGCTGTTCAAGTTCAACAGCCTTGCACCTTGCGTCTCCTAGCGCTTATGGAATCGCTGTAGTCGAGCTCTCCATATGCGGAAGTCAGCTGATGTGCAACCGTGTCCAGTGATGGCATTATCGGAGGGGACCGTTGATGAAAGAAGAACCGTGGAACAGCCAGTAACAGCATGAGCCCATAAGGATGGCGTCAGGAAAACGGAGCACTGAAGAAGAAAGGATGCGTCCAGGTGGTGTTGGCGAGTAATAAAGAGCCAAACCAACCAGGGGCCTTCCGGAAGAAATCCACCCACAGTGCTCCTTCAGACTCACCACGGCAAGCCTCTGGGCTCCCTCACTTTGGGCTCGTCACCAGGAAAGACCAATCGCTAGACAGAGACTCCTGTGCGGCGGGGTCAAACTGCTCCTTAGGGGTTTCTTGGCCATCATCATTATGGGAATCGTAGTGGTGGGCAGGCTCGAACCACCAACCTTTGACCAGCAGTCACAGGCTTCCCTGCTGGTGCCTCACAGGGTTGGGATTCGGTCCACAACCCTGAGCTAGTGGGGTGTGCACAGAGCAACTGCAAGTGCTGGGCACTGGGGACCTGCTGAGATTCCAAGAGTGTTATGGGTGTGGATTGGGACAAACCTGAATGCCAGGTTGAGACACTTGAACTTGATCTTGAAGGCAGTGGGGGGTTGTGAGATTCCCTGACTGCTTGGGGGTAGGAGTGTCAGTCACCTCAGCGTGGCACCAAGTCACACACCCTTCTCCCCAGGGATGACCTGACCCAGCTGCCCTTCATCACCATGTGCATTAAGGAGAGCCTACGCCAGTTCCCACCCGTCACCCTGGTGTCCCGCCGCTGCACGGAGGACGTCAAGCTCCCTGATGGGCGCATCATCCCCAAAGGTGCACCGTCCTCACAGAGAGGGCAGCTAGCTGGGTGTCCATTGGGTGGTGGGAGCCCCACTGTTGTGTGTGTGTGTGTGTGTGTGTGTGTGTGTGTGTGTGTGTGTGTGTGTGTGTGTGTGTGTGTAGGGAAATAGAAGTGGGTGAGTCAGGGTAAAAAGGAAGGAGTAGGGGTGGGGTGGGGCTTTGTGAGGGTGCAGGTGGGAAGGGTTGATTTCATTCAGTTGCTAGAAGTCTGCTGGGGGCCCAGCCCTCTCAGGGGGTGGTGTGGGCACCTAGAGGCCATGGGATGAGGCAGCAGAGAATAGGTATCTTTCATCACATGGGTCAGAGATAGGCTAAAGGGTGGGGTAGGAGCTGGAGTATCCCAAAATATGAACCCATGGCTTTATCTGGGGTGGGGGTGGGAGAGCTGCAGGTGGGCTACTTGGAGGAGGGCACACGAGAGAGGAGTCTTGGTGGTTGAAAGTTCAATAACATGGTTATAGAGCAGCTCCTTGGGGATTGTGAGAAGCTAACCAGTCAGGTGGAGGCACTTGAACTTGATCTTGAGGGCAATAGAGAGCCAGGGGAGATGTCTGAGCAGAGCAGGCCTGGTGTCGGATCTGTGACTGAGGACAACCCTGTGGGGCCAGCATCATAGCCAGAAAGAAGGCAGAAGGAGGGGACAGAGGTCTCATCGGGAGAGCAGGGGTGTGGAGGAGGCAGCAGCGGTCCCAGGGAAGGACAGACAAGACCTGGTGGGTCCTGGGAAGGCCCTGGCTCACCTTAGCCTCACTGCCTCCACTCCCCGCCCCCCCCCAATAGGAATCATCTGCCTGGTCAGCATCTACGGGACCCACCACAACCCCTTAGTATGGCCAGACGCCAAGGTGAGTGAGCTCCCCCCTTCCTGGGTCTTGGCTTCCTCCTCAGTCTCCAGGGGCAGGGGGCAGCTGGTCCCCTTTGCCCTGGCCCCATGAGCCTGAGTACCCCTTAATCACACCCACCCCCCAAAGACCAAATTCACTGTCCTCAAGCCCACTCCCACTCACCAAGACCCTATAGGACTGAGCTGAACTGCCCCTGTGGGCTTCCGAGACCATAACTCATGACAGGAGTTGAAAGCCTCATCTTTCTCCCGAGGGGTGGCTGGTGGGTTCGAACCGCCCACCCTGAGCTGGGTGCTGAGTATGGAGAAATGACCAGGCCAGACAATGTGCCCATCCTCAGAGAACTCGAAGTATTGCAGAGAAGATAATAAGCAAGTAGATACGAGAGGGTTTCCACAAATTTGTAGAAAATTTCCATTAGCTTTTAATTCCACTTTTCCACGAACTTTTTGAAGCCCTCCTGTAAATATGACGGTTTGGGGTTCTGGTGAGTGCAATGAAGGAGAGAAATAATAACTGAGGGGCAGGGGGAGTACTTCAGCTCAGATGGTCTGGACAGGCCTTGGCAAAGAAAGAGATGTTTGGGTGGAGATGGGAGGGTGTGAGGAGCAAGAGGAAGGGCATTCCTGGGCAGGGGAGGGGCAAGTGCAAAGGCCCTGAGGTAGGAATGAACCTGCAGTGCTCGGAGGAGGCGGCCCTTCTGGGGTTGTAGTGAGTCCAGCGGAATGAGGGGTGGGGTAGGGGCTAGACTTTGCTGGTGTGGAGAGTTGATTCCAGGGTGATGGGGCGCTCACCCCACCTGCATGCACATCCTGTTTAGCTTTGGGGGTTCTCTCCATCTCAGAGGTGGGGAGGGGGGAGAGGCCAGGTTGAAAGGGCTCAGCCAGCTCCTAGACACCCCTTGGCTCTTTCTGCCCCGCAGGTGTACAACCCCTACCGCTTTGACCCTGAGAATCCACAGCAGCGCTCACCATTGGCTTATGTACCCTTCTCTGCGGGACCCAGGTAACTCCTCCACCTTCCCATCCCAGTACCAGCCAGGCGTGGGAGGATCCCAGGCGCTGGGAGTGGGGTGAGGTAGGAGGCGGGAATATGCCCCACAGGAACAGAGCCCATGCCCCGCCCCAGAGGGCTCTTGGCGCCCACTTGGTGCCTGGATGTTGCAGAGGTCCCCGAGTCTGATTCTGCAATAGCAACACCTACTGTGTGTGCCAGACCCCCGAGTTCTGGTTTCCCCTGATATGGAATTGGCACCAATTGGGCACTCGAACTCCAGACCCCAGGTCCCTTTATTTAGGAATTCCTGGGATCCTGTTGTCATCCTTACCCATTCCAAGATGGGAATGGTAATGCCCCTCACAGTTTGGAGCGTGAGGCTTGAGCCTTGGGCGGGGGGGTCCCCGTTCTTCCAGGAACTGCATCGGACAGAGCTTCGCCTTGGCCGAGATGCGCGTGGTGGTGGCGCTGACGCTGCTGCGCTTCCGCCTGACTGTGGATCGGTCGCGGAAGGTGCGGCGGAAGCCCGAGCTCATCCTGCGCACGGAGAGCGGCATCTGGCTGCTGGTGGAGCCGCTGCCTCCGCGGGTCTGATCGCGCACCCTTGGGTTGCAGACACTGGCCCCGCCCCTGGAGGGCAAGGCTCCACCTTTGAGCAACTTGATGGTTCAGGGCACGCCCCTCAAGGCAAGGCTCCGCCCCTGGGGCTTGGCCCTGCCTCCCGAGAGAGCACAGACAAGGCCTATGGAAGAACGAGGCTCCACCTTTGCGAAGCCTGATGGTGCAGGGCAAGCCTCTCAAAGCAAGACTTAGCCTCTTGAGGGCCTGACGCCATCTCCAGATTGGGATCGGCCCCGCCCAATGGACTATGTGGACATTAGAAGCGAAGGCCACGTTCAGAGGCTTCATGGTCCCAGGCCCCACTCGTCGAGCCTTTTCAGGGCTTAAGTCCTGCCTGTGGGAATCAAGCCACGACCCTTGGGACCCAAGGCCAGTTTCCAAATTCAGAACGTAGAAGCTGGCGCGGGGAGTCTGAGCGCTGGCCTCAGGCCCCCACCTTCCTCCCTGGCTGGGCCGACACCCAGTATGTTTGCTTCTGGTTTGTCTTTGCCTATAAACTCTTGACTTTCGGGGACAGCTCTTGAAATCATTTGTTCTGTCAAGAGATCGTCATGCACTAAGGTGTGGCGCACGGAATAGAGTTAGCTACTGCTTTGGGGGTGAGGTCAGGAGTTTGGTTTTCGCCGGGGTGGTGGAGATGTCCTGTGGGCAGGGGAATGGACAGGTCTGGAGTTCTAGGCTGGGGATATGTGCGTGGGAAGGCTGTCTCGGGGTGGCGCAGGGCGTGGTTTAAGGAGTGGATTCTGTAGTCTACAAAGTTGTGGTTCCGTGTCATTGAGTCAGCTCGACACATAGGGACACTGCACAGCAGAACAAAACGTTGCCTGGTCCTGCGCCGTCCTCACAATGGTGGGCTATCCCCGAGCCCACGGCTGCAGCCACTGCGTCCATCCATCTCATTGAGAGCCTTCCCCTCCTTCGTTGCCCCCTCCATTCTATGCAACACGATGTCCTCCTCCAGGGGCTGGTCCATACCGACAACATGTCCAAAGTATGTAAGAGGAAGCCTGTGCATCCTTGCCTCGAAGGAGCCGCTCTGGCCTTATTTCTCCCAACACAGATCTCTAAAGTTAGCGCAACACGAAACACAATTTAGAATTGAAAGAGCATTTCCTGTGCGTCCTTCCTCTATGGTCTCATCTCATTCTGAGGCGAGCCCCTTGGACAGAGGTGGACACTGAGGCCCATGCTGGAAGTTACTCACCTAGGCCCTCAGTCCTACTGCTCCATCTGCCTCTAGCCTCCCTTTGCCTGTAACGGGGCGTCAGCAAATTTAAGGTGCAATGGGGGCCGGTGGGGGGCGAGGGCGGGGAGTGGGCACAGAGGACCTGCTCCAAAGCCTGGGAGGCAAGATGATACTGGAGCATCGGTCTTGGGGCTCCCCCTGGTGGTATGTTCTGGGATTGTCAGCCGGTGTCGTCCCTACGGACACAGGTGTAGCTAGGGTAAATAGCACCTATGGCCAGCGCGGCAATCGCACTCCCAGTCCAAACATTGGACATCCGTCTCTTAGATAAGACTTTTAAAATTGTATTAATATTAAAAAAATCATTTTATTGGGGCTCATGTAACTCTTATCACAATCCATACATACATCAATTGTATAAAGTACATTTGTACATTCGTTACCCTCATCATTCTCAAAATATTTCCTCTTCACGTAAGACCCTGGCATTAGCTGCTCATTTCCCCCCCTCCATCCCTGCTCCCCTCTCCCTCATGAACCCTTGATAATGTATAAATTATTATTTTGTCATATCTTACACTGTCAGACGTCTCCCTTCACCCACTTTTCTGCTGTTCATCCCCCAGGGAGGAGGCTATACATAGATTCTTGTAATCGGTTCCCCCTTTCCACCCCACCTTCCCTCCACCCTCCCGGTATCGCCACTCTCCCCACTGGTCCTGAAGGGATCATCCGTCCTGGATTCCCTGTGTTTCCAGTTCCTATCTGCACCACTGTGCATCTTAGATAAGTTTTAAAACCATTCCAGCTCCATGGTACAAGTCAAGCCCGCCACGCTTTCACTGACCACACATGGCAAAGCCAAACTTCAAACTCCCTGCCGTCGAGTTGGTGCCCACGCAGCCTACCCTATAGGATGGGGGAGAACTGCCCCTCCACCCACTCCGCCCCAGGGCTCCTTACAGGAGAAGCATGTCCTAAAAATGCTAGCAGGCCTTCTTGGCTTTCCAGGCCCCCCAACAGCGTAATAGGCTACGCGTTGGTCTGCTGACCAGTTCGAAGGCGGCAGCCGCTCTGCGGGAGCAAGCAGAGGCTCGCACTCATAAAGAGCTCCAGCTTTGGAAACTCGCTCGGGCAGCCCTACCCCGACCTACAAGGTCGCCACGAGTCCGTCCCAGGCGACGCAATGGCGGTGAGTTTGCTCCTTCTCTGCTTGCATGGTGGACATCGGCCTTAAGTGTTCTTGCGCCTTAAGAACACCGTGCCGGGTTCTCCTCTTCCTGCTTCCCGCGGAGTGGCTCCGGACTCCGCAGGACCCCGGGGGGTGGGGGGTGGCTTCCACCCCAACGGCTCCCCCTGCGGCTGCCCGCACACAGCCTGCCCTGCAAGGCCGCTGCCCAGCTCACCTGCCCAGCATCAGGCGCCGCCGTGGGGTAGAGGTGCCGCCGGCCGGGCTAGGGGACCCCTTTCAAGCGGGAGCGCGGTAAGAGTGGCCACGGGCCTAACTGGGTGAGAAGTGGGCCTCCTTGGGGCTGCTTTGCAAGGTCTTTTCTGCTCATTGGACAGAACTAGACTCAAATGAACCCCCTCACACACATTTGGCAAAACGAAACAAACACACCCAAACTCACTGCTAGCGAGTGACCCCGTAGCAGCGGTTCTCAACCTGGGGGTCGAATGACCCTTTCACAGGGGTCGCCTAAGACCATCGGAAAACACACAAATATTTAACAATATATAATTACATCTTGTTTTGTGATTAATCACGATGCTTTCATTA
>NW_022103927.1:1081914-1086678 GCF_000313985.2 Echinops telfairi | reverse complement strand
CGCAGATGGAATAAACATGAAGAGAGGATAGACCCCGACACACACGCCGTTCCTGATGTCAAACCATGCGCATCCTCCTGCTTTGTTCCAAGGCCTGCGTCTTGATCCCTGTACAAGTCCTGCAAGGAGCACCGCGAAGTATTCTGGAACGCTATCCAGAGTTGGTCCTGACCCGTACAATCAAATGCCTTTGCATAACCAATAAGGCACAAGTAAACATTATTATTCTTGTACTTCCTGCTTTGAGCCAAGCTGCCTCTGACATCAGTAATGACATGCCATCTTCCATGGCCTCTTCTGATGCTGGCCGGAACCTCTGGCAGCTTTTTGTCAGTGCTCTGCTGCAGCCATTGTTAGATGATCTTTAGCAGAACATTTTTTTCGCACGGGCTATTGATGGTATTGTTCTATGATTGGAGTGTTTGGCGGGGTCACCTTTCTTCAGATTGGGTGCAAGCATGGATCTCCTCGAGTCTATTGGCAAGGGAGCTGTCTTCCAAATTGCTTGGCATAAACGAGCGAGCGTGTCCAGGGCTTTCTCCGCTTGCTGGAACATTTCAGTGGGCATTGATTCCCAGAGCCCTAATGCTTTCAGGGCAGCTTGGACTCCCTCCTTCAGTGCCCTGTGCTCATGGCTCATGTGCTGTCTCTCGAAAAGGCTGTCGACCTTGATACAGTGACCGGGTGCTCCTTCCATCTTCTTGGGAAGCTTCCTGTGCCATTCAATATTTTGCCCATCGCATCTTTTCATATTGCACCTTGAGGCTTAGGGTTTTCGTGAGGTCATTCATTCGATATGGGCTGAGTGTCCCCTTCCCTTCTGGTTGCCCAACCCCAGACTTGACCCATTTCATTATCAAACTTGACGTGGTCTTCTTGGGCTGGCTTTTGAAATTTTTCTATTCAGCCTTTTAGATTCATCATTCCTTTAATTTTCTTTAGCTTGTCAATGATCAAGAGCACGTTTCCAAGTCTCTTCTGACACCCACTCGGGTCTTTTCTTTCTTTCCTGTCTCCCCTCCTTGATTAAACAATTAAAAAATCATTTTATTGACATCTCATTGACATACCACACAGGTCAATAGTTCAATCCTATCAAGAAGAGTTGTACCATCGTCAACCGCAATCAATTTTAGAACGTTTCCATCTTTCTTGTACTCATTGTTATCAGGGGAGTTATTGTTACTTTTTAAATTGTGGCAAAAATCTACACAGCCAAACATTTCCCCACTCAACAACTTCTACATGTGCAATTCAGTGCCATCGATTATACTCTTTATGTTCCATGACCTTTATTGGTTTCCTTTTCCATTATTCCACGGCCACGAACATCAACCCAGTGCGCTCTGAGCAACAGCTCTCCCTCCTTCACCCCTGTAACCGTTGGTCAACGCTGGCTTCCTTGCTACTAGGAGTTTTCTTGACATGATAGTCACACAGCACACACTTTCCGTGTGAAGTCACTTTTGAAGAGTTGTATATACAGCATCACACTCAGCTCCAGGCCTTCCTCCCCTCCTTATCATGCACTGTTTGCTCCCCAATTCCCCTCACCTTTCCCACCCCTCCGTCCTGGATACACCATTGCACCAGTTATTGTCTCTATGCATGCATTCTCTCCGCACTTCATAAAATGGGAAAACCAACAGAAAGAAGAACAAAAACCAAAATGAAACAGAAAGAAAATAATAATAATAACATAAAGGTAAAAAGGAAAATAAAGAGTAAGAAAGAAAAGACCACCAAAAATATAAAAAAAGCCAGAGAAGAAATTTCTGTCATGGGACAAGCGAGAACTATTTGAGCCTAGAGCAAATTCAGGTTGGGCCAAGAGGGAGGTCAACTGACTAATTACCATATTGCACCACGGTGCCATCCATCATCATTGAGCTTACAATGATCTCTTTCTGTGGCCAGAGGGTACCTTCCAGAGGCTTATCTGACTAGATATTCTGCAGGTGGGTTTTGGGCTCCCACTGTTCCATAGCCTTCTACAAATTGGATGTTCACAATTTAAGCTCTGATACTTTTCCCTTCATCGTCTTTGGATTTTGATATCATCATCTTTGGATCACACAGGCTGGTCTGCTTCTTAGATGGGGTCTTAGTTGACACCTTATTTAGAGGTGTTTGCCTGCTTGTTTAAATACAAGCCTTTAAGATCCCACACACTGTTCCATTTGATAGTTGGGCACCATCTGCTTTCTTCACCACACTTTGCTGTAGCACCCTCATCTTCAGAGATGCTCTTCATGAAGGCGAGCATCGAGCAGGGCCATGTTATAAGAAGTAACTGTCCTTGGAATGGGGCTCGAATTAAGTGGGGGCCCAGAATCCATGTGCTTGTCCACAGGTTATGAATGATTCTGGTTTACTTTAGTGGTCACATCATGACAAAAACAAACAGCCAACAGGAACAACAATAGCAAAAAAGCAAACACAAACAAATAACACCCCCCCCAAACAAAAGCCCAAACAAACAACAAAAAAACCCCATTGTCTATTATCCTCCTGTGGTATAAGGTGGTTGCATTGAAAGCATCAATCATTTGCCCAATGACATTGAACTTTAGATCAATGACATTGAACTTTAGATCAATGACATTGAACTTTAGATAGTGTTGATATGAGGAGTTTATGTGAGTGTAATCCAGTGGCAAGCTGCACTCCATGAGTTGCTGCTTTGTAAAGATTGATTTCTGAATCGATTGAGCTCTGTTTACTTTGGGCATTGGTGTGAGGGGAAGTCTCCTCTATCATCCCTTAGGAGGGCAGATCCTTGCCTACCAGATTAATACCTGTCCTAGTCATGCCAGCGGAGCATTGAGACAGTCAATAGATGGCGGTCCTGGGCCTTCTTTCACTGGACACCCACCAGGTTCGGGGGCCCACCCTAGCTCCAAGGACTGCCATTTCCCCAGCCTTGGGGTGTCCACCCTTTGCTTCCCTACCCATCAGAGAATTTCAGTCCTACGTCCAAGGGCTATAGGCACTTTTGGGGTAGGGTTCCATTCTTGCAGCCGGACTTTCAAGTTTTTCTTGTCTTTTTAGTGACCTTTTGCTTTGTTTACAGCAATGCTCTTGATGTCACCCCACTTTCCGTCAGGTCTTCTGTTCCTAGTGGCCCGTGAGTTAAATCTATTCTTGCGATGTTTCCAATGTGCAGGTGGAATCTCTTTCTATGCCGACGATACAGTCCTAGACATAGAAAACCCCAAAGGCTCAATTAAGAAGTGACTCAAACTAATTGAACAATGTGCCAGCGTAGTAGGCTGTGTCAAGAGGATCAAGAGGCAGTTGTGGGAACAGAACAAAGGAATCCTGCCTGGCCTAAAGTCAGGAAAAGGGTGCGTTGTATCCTCTCACTACACTCATTCAATCTGTCTGCTGAGCAAATCCTCAGAGAAGCTCGATTCTATGAAGAAGAGTGCGGCATCCGCATAGGAGGAAGGCTTATTAACAGCCTGCGGTACGCAGACACATGACCTCGTTTGCTGACCGTGAGGAGGACTTGGAGCACTTACTGATGAAGCTCAAGGACTGCAGCCTTCAGTGTGGATTATGATGCTATGTCAAGATGACCAAAATCCTCACAACTGGGCCATTAGGTAACATCATGATAGACGGAGCAAAGGTTGAAGTTGCCAAGGATTTTGGCTTGCTTGAATCCACAATGCTCATGGAAGCAGCAGTCATGGCATTAGGTAAATCTGCTGCACAAAACCCCTTTAGAGTATTGCAAAGCAAGGGTGTGACTTTGAGGACGAAGATGTGTCTGAACCAAGCCACGGTATTTTTGGCCGCCTCAGAGGCATGTGAAAGTTGGACATTGAACAAGGAAGACCACCGGAGAATGGATGCATTTGAACGGTGTTGCTGCAGAAGAGTATTGAGTGTCGTGGATGGCTAAAATGACAAACCGATCTTTCGGGAAAGAAGTATGGCCGAGGGCTCCTTAGAGACAAGGATGGCCAGACTTTGTCTGATAGACTTCGGACATGTTGTCAGGAGAGAGCAGTCCCTGGAGAAGCACATTACGCTGGGTAAAGTGGAGAGGCCAACGGAGGAGGGCCCTCAATGATGTGCATGGGCACAGTGGCTGCAACAACGGACTCGGGCACTGGGACCATTGCAAGGATGGTGCATGACCCGTAGGGTTTCGTCCTGTTATGCACAGGGTCACTACGGGTTGCAACTGTCTCGATGGCGTCTAACAACAACAAAGGAGCCCCGGAGTGTAGTGTAATGCGTTGCTAACAACAAGGTCAGCTGTTCGAAACCACCAGGTGCTCCTCGGGAGAAAGATGGGCTTTTTGGAGAAAGATGGGCCTTTTTACTTCCGTAGAGACTGAGCTGCTCAGAAACTCACAGGGGTAAGTTCTCCCCTGTCTGATAGGCTCAGCATCGACTCCAGAGCCACGAGGGGTTTTTTGAGTGGAGGGGGATGCTGCAGCATTTGTTTTCAGATCAGAAATTGTCTTTGCCCTTGTTCCTTTAGGAGGATGGCATTTACCACAGCACAAACATCATCATTGGAGTATAAGTGGTTAAAACAAAATCGGCGTAAGTGAATCATGTGTGGGTGATCAACAGGATTTTACATTGCTCGTTGAAAGAGCTACGCTCTGTGGCTCATTTTTCTTTTTTTTGTAGAATAGTATTTTAATGTTAGGATATTATTAGTATGCTGACAATAATATTGTTGTAGAATATTGTTTTATTTACATATTTCCCCAAAACTTTTTATCGACCTATCATACAATT
>NW_022103927.1:1080754-1081647 GCF_000313985.2 Echinops telfairi | reverse complement strand
TCTGCAACAGTCCACTCCCAATGCCCTTGTGGAATATATTTTCACAGGGAATGTGGCCTGCAGGAAAGCACTCTGCATCGACCAACATGTGTGCTGAGCATCCAATTCGTCTCGTTTCACTCAACAGCACACACCACTTTAGCGTTCAATCACTAAGACGCGAGTCATATTTAAAAAGAAGTTACAAAGAGCTGTACGAGGCCCCAATAAAATGATTTAAAGAAAAGCTAAATGTTATGAAAGAAAAACTTATTTAAGTTAAAAAACAACAACAAAAAGAAGTTATATCATGAATAGCTAAGACGCACACATGAATAGATACACATACACATATACATTGATACACATCACATATATAGCATGCATACTACAGATGGTTTGAATGAGTGAGTAAACAGAGGTGGGGGACACTAGATCATCAGCATTTAGGCCTTAACCCTGCCCTTTAAATAACTTTGACTTCTGAACAGGTGAAGGCTTCATGAGCAGGGGAGCAGTTTTATTTGGTTTCCATGTATCTTACCCTCTTCCTCCCCAGTCTCCTGTGTCCCCAGTTTCTCCTTCTTCCCACAGCCCGCTGTACTTTGACCTTAGGTGAATGCTGCTGGTTGGATCGTACAGGGTTGATTCTTCTAACACTGGGTGAATTCAGCTCCAGGCCTGACGGGTGACCAAGGGTCACAATCTTGGGGGTTCAATCAGTCTCTAGCCAATCAGCAAGGCTGGTCTTTTTCAGGATTTGAACCCGCCCAGACTGGGAATGCGTCTGGGCTGGACCCCAGGTGAGACTCTCTCCAGGATTAGTGTGTTGGCGTCCTCTTCTGGAAATTTCTAAACAGCAGGCTCTAAGCATCCTGAGATTGGAGCAAGGCTTCCTAACCATCTGCTGGGCC
>NW_022103927.1:1077880-1078971 GCF_000313985.2 Echinops telfairi | reverse complement strand
GGAACTGCCCCTCCTAGCCTGAAGTCTATTTTGGGAGCCCCTCAGGGTTTTGTGGCTTGGCTTTGCTCCTGTTGCTGATCCATTATGTTCCCTTCTTGGTTCACCCCGCTGTGGGGGGTTCAGACTGGACTCACTCATGGCAGTGAATTTTTATACACAGATGGAAAATAGGTCGAAGTTGTCAAGGATTTTGTCTTGCTTGGATCCACGATCAACGTTCATGGAAGCAACAGTCAAGAGAAGTAATTGTGCATCAATAAAACATCCCAGCTCAAGTCCCTAAGTCCGATACTAGTCCTTACGTCCCCCTTTAGACTCACACAGCCACATGCAATGATGCAGATGCAGGAAGATCACAGGCTGTGGGTGCAGAGTTGTGCGGATCCAAAAATAGTGGCCGCGTCACAGGGCTTCTGCGGGTTTCAGCAGGGCTTGTCAACAGGAAGGTGACGGCACAGAGAGATGGGGGCCGGCCTCCAGAGAGTCATGTATCTCGGTCGTACCTCCAAAGGAGGTCATCAAGCCGTGACCTGATAGACAGGCTAACCTCCACCCGTATCTTCTTACAGGTACTGTGTTGGCACAAAAAAACCTAACTATCACAGTGCACTTGACCCAAGCCATGGTATTTTCATTTGCCTGTGAAAGTCATGTGACCTCCTCCCTGGGGGACGGACAACAGAAAAGTGGGTGAAGGGAGACATCGGACAGGGCAAGAGATGACAAAATAATAATTTATAAATTATCAAGTGTTCATGAGGGAAGGGGGAGTGGGGAGGGAGGGGAAAATGAGGAGCTGATGTCAGGGCCTTAGGTGGAGAGCAAATGTTTTGAGAATGATGAGGGCAATGAATGTGCAAATGTGCTTTACACAATTGAGGTATGTATGGATTGTGAGAAGCGTTGTATGAGCCACTAATAAAACAATAAAAAAGAAATATTTATTTCTAATCACAAATTTAAAAAAAAAGAAAGTTGGACATTGAATAAGGACGCGTGAAGAAGAATCACAGCCTTTGAGTGGCGGTGTTGGAAAGACTAGGGAAGGTGCCATGGGCTGCTCAAAGGATGCTCCAATCTGGATTGAAAAA
>NW_022103927.1:1073778-1075372 GCF_000313985.2 Echinops telfairi | reverse complement strand
TTAGGGATAAACCTAACCAAAGAAACAAAATATGTCTACAGAGAATACTACAGAATATTGCTTCAAGAAACCAAAATAGAAGAATAAATGGAAGCCTCTCCCATGTTCATGAATTATGGATATCAATATCATATATCATATATCAATATCAATATTGTGAAAATGTCAATACTACCTAAAATGATCTGTAGATGCAACACAATCCCTCTCCTAATTCCAAATACATTCTTTAAAGAAATGGGAAAACGAATGACCAATTTCATATGGGCAAGCAAAAGAACCAGGATAAGCAAAGAACTTCTTAAAAAGAAGAACCATATAGGAGGCCTCACACTCCCTGACCTAAAAACCTACTACATAGTCACAGTAGCCCAAACAGCCTGGTCCTGGTGCAACGGGAGAAACAGACCAATGGATCAGAACAGAAAACCTCAAGATAAAGGGATCCAATCTTCTACAAAGGACAATGGGACCAAGACAGCCTTTTCAACAAATAGACTTCCGTATGCAGAAGAATGAAACGCTACTCATATCTCTCCCCATGCACAAAAAAGAACTCAAGATGGATTAAAGGCCTAAACATAAATCCCAGAGCTTTCAGGAACATCAACGAAAAAACAGGAACAAACTTAAAGGTCCTATTGCAGGGCATACATAGACTATGACATTTCATAAAGGAAGCACACATAGATGAAGACAAAATAGATGATTGGGACATGTTGAAAATACAATCACTTATGTACATCGAAAGGCTGCATCTAAAGAGTAAAATTGGGAAAAATTTTTTACTAACAACACATCAGACAAGGGTCTAATTACCATCTATAGAGCTCTACAACAGCTCAATAAGAAAATAACAAATGACTCAATTAAGAGAAACAGATAGTTCATCAAAAAAAGAAATATAAATGGCTAACAAATACATGAAACATTGCTCACGATCAATAGCCATCAGGGAGATGCATATTAAAACCACAATGAGATAACCCTTACACCCACAATACTAGCTCTAGTCTGGAAAACAGAAACAAAAAATTCTGGAGAGACTGGGGAGAGAATGGAACTCACACATTGTTGGTGGCCTTGCAAGTACACACAACCACTAGGGAGCATGACATGGCGATGCTGGAAGTAACCGGGAATTGAAATCCCATGTGTTCCAGCAATACCATTATTAGGCATTTACCCTAAAGAAATAGGAGAGAAAAGTGGAACAAAGAAACCAAACCAAACTTGACCAATGGTTACCACGGGTGAAGGAGGAAGAGTTTTTGCTTAGGGGGCATTGAGTTTATGTGAATGGTGGTAGAATAATTTGGAAAAGGAGATCAAATACTGGTTGAACAACATGAAGAATATAATCAATGACACTGAATTGTGCATGTAGAAGTTGTTGAAGAATGTTTTGTTGTGTATAATTTTTTCACAATTAAAAAAATAATTACATGTGGGCTTTGTTGCTCCTGGGCTAGATGGCTGCTTGTTTACTTTCAAGCCTTTAAGTCCCCAGATGCTATAGGTCTCGACAGCCGGGCACCATCAGCCTTCTTCACCACACTTACTTATGCACACATTCATCTTCAGCGTTTCTGTG
>NW_022103927.1:1070857-1072058 GCF_000313985.2 Echinops telfairi | reverse complement strand
TCCTTGGAAGAGAAGACCTCTCATTGGCTGGGGTCACCGCTTCAGGAAGGGGAAGAGGAGACCATTCACTTGATGCCACACAACATTGAGACAAGGCTGCGACAACCCAACAGGCCCTCACGGGACTGAGAGAACGTCTGGAAAATAAGTGGAGACCAGGGGAGGGGGGCATCTGCATTACAGAGGAGGCACGGATCTTTGTGTTGGCGGGTATGCAGGATAAATGCGGAGGAGCAAACTCACAATGGGAAGGGAGGCTAAACAATAATTGTAGGGAACCTAAGAGGAGAATAAACCCGGTTCTACGGTCCTGGGTGGACACTTTTGAATAAGTGAATCAAGCCATGGAATAAGCACTATGATGACCTTAGACACTGGTCTTACAGGACCTTGGCATCCCCCCAGAGCCACACCAGAAGGACTCAACAGGGAAGCCCGATGGGACCAACTGGGTCCTCCCTCAAACCTACCTGCAGCCCTTGGACTTAGGTCCGACATTCCCTGATGAGAGAGGAAGCAAAGGATGGCCACCCACGAGGGTAGAAATGGACTTTTGGGGGAACCCTTGGCTGAGTGGGCACCCAAAGAAAGGGGACCCAGAACCACCACATATTTTCTATCGCAATGCTCAGCCGGCATGGATATTGATCTGCCAGGATCTGCCCTGGTAAGGAACGTTACAGGAACATTTTGTGCTGGATGCCTCTCACCCCCACAGCTCTCTGCATCCTGTACCCACTTCCTGGCTCCCTTTCTGCAGAATATCTTGCTGAAGCCCCAGGCCTGATACTTTTCAATAAAACCGACCTGCCCTGTTATATGAGCGGGGAAGCGATGGAGGCCTCAACGAGGCTCCCAGACAGCATGGCCTGCGCCAAGCAGAACATCACCACCGTGGAAATCAGCGCCTGGGAAGGCACTAGCTTGGCAGGGGTGCTGCGCTGGCTCCGGATACCCACAGAGCCAGCTGTTGATGGCCAGCCGGGGTGACTTGACTAGTCAGCGGGGGAGGGGGGGCAGACAGACTGCCAGGCTTCAGGTTGATTCTCATAGGGGCAGAATGACTCGTGTGAGCTCAAGAGAAGGTTCTGTGTTGAATTGCCGTGACAGGTAGACCAAGGTACCCCAAAAACAGGCACTGCAGATACCTCGTGTGTTAGTCTGGGTACTTTAGAGAAGCAAATCCACAGAAACTCATGTA
>NW_022103927.1:1068290-1070201 GCF_000313985.2 Echinops telfairi | reverse complement strand
TCATAGTTTTTTTTAAAACTATAGTCCGGCCCTCCAACGGGTCTGAGGGACAGTGAATTGGCCCCCTGTTTAAAAAGTCTGAGGATCCCTGATAGAGTAGATAGGTATTAACTTAGGTGAAGGGGGAGATAATATCTTACAAGAGGAAGAAGGGGGTGGGTGGGGGAGAGAGAGAGGGAATAAGGCTAGCTTTTGATAGGGTTGATAAATTGTTTAATAAAAAAATGGTGATCTGAAAAAAAAAAGCTTGACAGGGAATTTTTAGAGAAGATTTTTTAAAAAGCCTGGAAGTCCACTACGAAAATATTTAATAGTTAAATATTTTACCATTCATAATAGTATGAGAATGTTCCTCAGAGTGCTATATCATAGGTTGAAAATAATAAATTATATGACCTTAAAAAAAAGTGGTTGCAGCAGTACATCGACAACGAGCTGCTGGAAATTCAAGCTGGATTCGGAAGAGGATGTGGAATGCGGGGCATTGTGGCTGATAAAAGGTGGATCGTGGCTGATAAAAGGTGGATCGTGGCTGATAAAAAGGAGAGAACACCAGGGAGACATTTCCTTGGGTTGTATTGGCTACACAAAGACATCAACTAGACTGGGTGAACCTTAACAAATTATGACTAACCGTGAAGAATGAGAATCCCCAAATTAATTTAAGGTGCTCATGTAGAACCTGTATGTTAACCAAGAGATAGTCTCTCAAACAGAACAAAGAGGTAATGTGTGCCAAAGAGCTGCATCCCGTGTCATTTCTGATCCTGTGTTGTAACCTGTCACTTTCCCAGTAACCCCCATCCCTGTGACCCTTGTCTGGAGTTCTGTATGGCGACTCAATGACTACTTGAATTCAGCCATCTAGAGGATGCCCTCAGACAGACGATTGGTGTCAGAATAGGTAAAAAGGTTGGGACGAAGAGGGGTGTTTGACCTCCACTGCATGGGAGTCAGTCTTGAGAGGCTGACGTTGATGATCTTGATTCTCCCCTGCCCCTCCCTGTGAAGTTAGAGGAAGCCAGACACTGCCCACACACCACTGTAACGCATGTACTCACGCGTGCGTGTGGTAGAAGCAGACAGTGAGGCAGGAGGAGACGAAGAAGAGGGGGGCAGAGAATAAATGAATGGTGAGTCCCCGGGCTTCTCCTGGCGTCCTGCCTCCCCAGCTCCCACCCAAGTATCTGCCCCCAGACCAGGAGTTTGCCAACCCACCTGCTGACCCTCTTTTCCCTGGCTCCCGCGGCCCCCTGGGTTTTGAGTGTGTGATCACATCTAGTGATGACCACCCATCACCTCACCACCTCCTTCCACTGGCTGGGCCAGATGTCATCACCCCGAGAATCCTGGCTGGCTGGTTCCTGCTCTCCCGCTGTCCCTGGGGTAGCCGTCCACTTTCCGGATGAATTCAGTGCAGTCAGGAGGGGACACGTTCTGAGCTGGGCCCTCACACGATGGGGGTCCAAATGCCTGCTCCCTGCGCACAACATTTTGATTTCTGCTCACTTGCCACCTCCTCCAGGAAGCTCTCCCTGATCAGCCCTGCCCAGGGCAGCCCTCTGTGTCCCTGTCCAGCATGCTTCCCCCTGTATCCTTTATCACTACCACCACCTCTTGCAGTTGTTGTTAACTACCATGGCGTTGATCCTGAGTCATGGCGGGCCCACGTGGGTCAGTCTTGCATGGCTGATTTAAGAGAAGTCAATTGCCAGTCTATCTTCTGCGTGGATCTGGGAGGGATAGAACTGCCAATCGCGTTAGCAGTCAGTCAGGCACTTAAATATTTGCACCTGCCAGGGACTCCCTGCCTCCCTCTGACTTTTTTTTGTCCGTTTGTCTGTTTATGTGTAAGAAAGAATATTGTATCATGAAGTAATTTTCTATCAAGGGGACATCATCAGGCGGTGA
>NW_022103927.1:1065330-1067469 GCF_000313985.2 Echinops telfairi | reverse complement strand
AGTTGGTAACTGGCCCAGCCTGGACTTGAACTCTGTTCTGCTGAATCTAAGTCCAGTGCTTGTTCCTTCACCACGGCAGAGGAGTGGACTGGTGGAAGTCCAGCTGGCGGGGAGCAGGCAAGCTTGTGCCAGAGAGACCTAAGTTTGGTTTCAGGAGGGTCTTTACTGTCCCCTCTGTCCTGTGCTCCCATTGTGCCAAGTCTCTTTTTCTCTTCAAAATGTAAAGTTTGCAATGAAAATGTTAACAATACAAAGGGGGAGCCCATCACAAGGTTGGATATACAACGCCCCCCCCTCCCAGGGGAGGAATAGCAGAAAGGTGGGTGGAGGAAGATAACAGATAGTGCGAGACATGAAATAACAACAACAATAATATATACTTGAAAACAAAAACAAAATAAATATATAATTGATTAAGGATTCACAAGGGTAGGAAGGTGGGGGAGGGAGGGGAAGAAAAGGAGCTGATGCCAACGGTTCATGTAGAAAGACATTGCTCTGAGAACGTTGATGGCGACATGCGAACACGTGTGCCTGATATTATTGAACGATGGATTGTTACAAGATTTGTAAGAGCCCCCCAGTAAAAGGATCAATTAAAAAAAGAGAAAATGTTAACAACACACACCAACTTGACAATTTCTACATGTACAGTTCAGTGAGAAGAATCGCATTCTTCAAGTTGTGCCACCATTACCACTGTGTTGTACTAATCATCCGCCCCCCGCCCCACTGCTAATCTAAGCTCGCTGCTCCCTGAGCAAACCACATCCCCTGGCCTCCGTCACCCTGGTAATCACTAATACATTGGCTTATTTCACATATGCATACAGTATTTGTCCTCTTATGATTGACTTATGGAGGAGTCCCGGTGGTCTAGTGGTTACACATTGGGCTGGTAACTGCAAGGTCAGGAGTTCAAAACCAGCGGCCCCTTTGGGGGGAGAAAGATGGTGCTTTCTACTTCCGTAAAGAATTAAAGTTCTGGAAAACCACAAGGGTGGTTCTGTCCTGTCTTGAGGGTCGCCCTGAGTGGGTTTGGACTTGATGGCAGTGAGGGTTCCACTTGTTTGTGACTGACTTATGAACTCAGCAGGAGGTCTTCAATGTCCATTCATGTTGTAGCATGCATCTGGACTTTCTTCTTTTTGAATGGCTGAGTAATATCCCATTGTACAGAGCCCGAGTGGCATTGTGGGTTATGAATTCAACTGGTAACAGCAAGACGAGCACTTCAAACCCTTAGCCACTCTACGGGAGAAAGACGAGGCTGTCTGCTCCCATAAAGATTTAGCGTCTTAGAAACCCAATGGGCTGTCCTACCTTGTCCTGTAGGGTCCTGGTGAGTCGGAGTCAGCTCAACATGCGGTGGGAATGTCTCGTTGCATGTATGTACAGTGTTTTGCTTATCCAGTCACCTGTGGATGGCTCTTTCAGCGGTTTCTGGCATTTGGCTATGGTGACAAGTGCGGCCATGAATTGGTGCCCAGTTTTAAACCTGCACTTCAACGATAAAACTTATACTCAATGTGAAAAGCTAACTCCTAAAGACCTGTAGAAATTTAAAAGGACTTTTGCTCCAAGTTGACTTCCACAATCCCAATGGTGACATTTGGATTCTGCTGTTTGTTTGTTTTTTTAAAGCAACGTTATTGGCACATAACTCACAGTGGCTGCCAACAATGGGCTGAAGCATAGGGACTATTGTGAGGAGGGCGCGGGACCGGACAGTGTTTTGTTTTGTGGTGCTTAAGGTCACTATGGGTCGGAACTGACTCAATAGTATCTAAAAACAACAGGAGCAACATAATTCACATGTCATACCATTCAATAGTTCAATCATATTGAGAAGAGTCGTACAATCATCACCATCATCAAATTTAGAAGTTTCTTTCTTATACTCGTTGTTAGCTCCCCATTTGCCCCAAGCCTCCCTGCCGGACCCCCAAGGAACCATTAATTCAGTTATTGTCTCTATTGACATACTGATCCTGGATTTCCTTTCTTTCCTTCTTTTTAAAAGATAAATAATTTTATTGGGGGATCTTACAGCCCTTATAACAATCCATACATCAATTGTATCAAGCACATTTCTACATAGGTTGGCATCATCATTTCCAAAACATTTTCTTTCTACTT
>NW_022103927.1:1063275-1064438 GCF_000313985.2 Echinops telfairi | reverse complement strand
TTAAGGGAGGACTTGAGTAGAGGCCCAAAGTCTGTCTGCTATCTTAATACTTAACACATAAATATATGTACATTGTCCTTGATCCCTTTCATTACAAATTAGTATATTGACATATATACATGGCTATAGCTATACCTCTACAAATAGATTTTGCCTCCTATCTCTTTCCTCTATTTCCTTTCACCTTCCTCCTATCCCACTATCATCCTCACCCTTCATTCATCTCTCAGTATTTCCTCTCAGATAAATTGCTCTTGATCAAACCCCACCTGGCAATATACCCACTCCTCGCCACTGATTTTAGATCTCTTGTTCCCTTATCTCTGAGTTTGTTGGCTCCCTACTCCCTTTCCCCGCCCATCCTCTCCCAAGTCCCCCTGGGACTGCTGATCCCACTGTTTTCTACTCGGGATTTTTCATCCTGCCTATCTTATATAGATAGACATAGGGTGAAAGAAAAAGAAACAAAAACAAAAAACAAGACATAAATAAAACAAAACAGACTGCTTCCAGCCGCCTGCATATCCTCCACCAGCGCTGCCATGCCCAAGTGCTCTAAGTGCAACAAGGAGGTGTACTTCGTGACGTCCCTGGGGAAGGACTGGCACCGGCCTGCCTCCAGTGTGAGAAATGTGGGAAGACGCTGACGTCCAGGAGTCATGCTGAGTGTGAGGGCAAGACTTACTGCAACCACCCTGCCAAAGGTTTTGGGTGGGGAGGAGCTGAGAGCCACACTTTCAAGTAAACCCAGACCCCATCCTCTGTTGACCGGCCACACTGCTTTGCTGTTGCCCCTCAAGGCAGACACTGGGTCTTGTTCCCCAGCACCTGAAACTCCTCTGTAGCCCTGGACACCCTCAATAAATTTTAAACACTCAGGAAACGCCCCCCTCCCCTCAAAAAACCCAAAAACAAACAAGACAGGAAAAACACACAAACAACCCAAACCAACAGATAGCTCCAGATCTGTCTTATGTATGTTTTCCAGTGACGTCTGATGAAGTGCCAAGCCCTGTCCCCCGAGTCAGAAGTCTATTTTCAGGATTTCTTCAGGACTTGGTTACTTTGCTCCCTTTGCTGCTCGGATGCTCTCCTTTGTACTGTTTGGCCCCACTGTGCATGGGGCTGACCTGGCACACTTTCTGCAGTGTCTCCAGTGCTGT
>NW_022103927.1:1060491-1061775 GCF_000313985.2 Echinops telfairi | reverse complement strand
TAATAATTTGGGGTTTTACTTTGAGGTATGTGATCCACCTTGACTTTATTCTTGTGCATGGAGTGAGGCGAGGGTCTTGTTTCATTTTTCTGCAGGTATATATATATATATATATATTCCTCCCCCACCCACCCGAGTACCATATGTTGAAGAGAGCATCTGCTTCCCATTTGATATTTTTGGCGCCCTTATTAGAGATCAGTTGTTTGTATGCTGATGTTTTTATTTTTGTATTTTCTATTATTTTCCATTGGTCTGAGTATCTGTCATTATACCAATACCACGCTGTTTTGATCACTGTGGCTGTATAGTAAATGTTAAAGTCAGGTAAAGCAAGCCCTCATACTTTTTCCTTCTTAAGGAGTTCTGTGCTAATTCTGGGCTTCTTCTTTCTCCATATGAAGTTGGTAGTTAATTTTTCCAATTCCTTGAAAAAAGTTATTGGTATTTGTATCGGGTTAGTGTTAAATTTACATAGTGTCTTGAGTGGGATTAATATCTCTATTATATTGAGTCTTCTGATCCATGAGCATGGAAGATTCTTCCATTTGTGGAGGTCACTTTTGGTTTCTTGTAGTAGTGTTTTATAGTTTTCCTCATACAAATCTTTTGGATTTTTTTTTGGTTAGGTGTAGCCGTAGATGCTTCAATTTGTGTTTTGCTATTGTGAAGGGTACAACCTTTTTGATCTCCTTTTGCATGATCTTGTCTGGTGTATATAGCAATCCAGTAGACTTCTGTTTGTTGATCTTGTATCCTGCCTCTCTGCCACATTCCTCTATCACTTCCAGCACTCCTCTTGTGGGCCTTTTGGGGTTTGTAATATATAAAATCATATCCTCTGCGAATAATATAGTTTCACCTCTTCTTTGCCCAGATGAATTCCTTTAATGTCTTTCCTTAGCTTTATGTTGTTAGCTAGGACTTCCATATGACGTTGACGAATGAAAAGGGGACAAAGGACATCCTTGTCTGGTCCCCTTTTTCAGCGGGAATGTGTTCATCTTTTCGCCATTCACTACTGCATTGGCTGTTGGTTTTTCACATATGGCTTGTATTATATTGAGGAATTTTCCTACCATTCCTATCTTCTTGAGTGTCTTAAACAAGAGTGGGAATTGGATGTTGTCGAATGCTGTTTCTGTGTCTATCGATATCCTCATATTGTTCTAATTCTTTTTCTTGTCAATGTTGTGAATGATGTTGATGGACTTTCAGATATTGAACCATCCCTGCATCCCTGGACTGAATCACACTTGGCCATGATGAATTACTCATTTTTAT
>NW_022103927.1:1056802-1058671 GCF_000313985.2 Echinops telfairi | reverse complement strand
GGTTGTGTCGGGAAGGTGAGCATCATAGAATGCCAATTTAATAGAAGAAAGTATTCTTGCATTGAGGGAGTACTTGAGTGGAGGCCAGATTTGTTTCTCTAAAGTACCTAGACTAATACACAATTTTTGTGGGATTCTTGCCCGCTTTAGGTATCAGTGTGATATTAGCTTCATAGAGAGGCTTTGGGAGTTTGCTGTCCCTTTCTATCCTCCAGAGGAATTTGTGTAGTATTGCTGCTAGTTCTTCCCTGAGTGCTTGGTAAACTTCTCTTGTGAAGCTGTCTGGCCCAGGAGATTTTTTTAGTTGGTAGTCCTTTGAGAACCTTATCTATTTCTTCTATTGTTATGGATCTGTTGAGGTTCTTGCCGTCCATCTAGGATAATCTAGGGAGGGATTGTTTTTCCAGGTACTTGTCCATGTTTTCCAAGTTGTTAAATTCATTGAAGTACAGGCCTTCGATTACAATTACAAGTACTGTGTAATTAACCTCTTACTTCCATTAAGGTCTACTGCAATTTCCCCCATTTCATTCCTCATCCTGGCTATTGATGTTTGTTCCTTCCTGTTTTTGGTTGTGTTTGCCAATAGATCTATCGATCCTGTTAATCCTTACAAAGAACTGGCTTTTTGCTGCATTGAAGTTTTGCATTATTGTATTCTTGTTTTCCCACTTGTTTATCTCTGCCTTGATTTTTATTATTTCTTTTCTCTTGCTATTGGTAGGGTTATTCTGTTGACTCTGCTCTAATTGCTGGAGGCTTTGTGACAAACTGTCAATCATAGGACTCTCTTCCTTTTCATGTGTGCATTTATCACTATCAAACTTCCTCTCATAACTGTGTTTGCTGTGTCCCAAAGATTTTGGTATGTTATATTCTCACTGGTTTCTAAAAACTTCCTAATTTCAACTCTGATCTGGACCAGTACCCATTCATTTTGCATTCTACAATTATTTGCCCTTGTTTTCTTAACTGTCCTTTTGTTTATTTCAAGCCTTATTGTGTAGTGGTCTGAGAGGGGAGTTTGTGTAATCTCTATGTGCTTGAATTTACTCAGGCTCAACTTGTGCCCTAGTACATGGTTTGTCTTCAAGCACATGCCATGCACACTTGAAAAGATTGTGATTTTTTTTTTTGGCATTTGGGTGAAGCCCTCTAAAAATGTCTATTAGATCAATTTGCCTAATTGTAGAGTTTAGTTCTGTAGTTCCTTGTTAAGCTTCTTCTCTGTGATCGATCTTTTTTTGATGAGAGGTGTATTAAAGTCACCTACTATGATTGTTGAACCTGTGAATTAAAAAAAATGTTTGGAGCATTTGATTGATGAATTTTGTAGATCTCTTGTTGGGCACGCATATATTTATTATGCTTACTTGTTCTTGGTCCACTGTTCCCTTGAGTATTATATAGTACCCCTCCTTATTTCTTTTTATGGCTTGCACTTTGAGATCAATTTTGTCAGAGATCAGAATTTCAACCCCTGCTTTCTTTGAATTGCCTTGTACTTGATATATTTGTCTCCAATCTTTAGTTCTCAACTTATTTTTGTCTGTGAGCTTGTCTTTTAGACAGCAGATCAATGGGTTATGTTTTCTAAGCCAGTCTGCTAGTCTCTGTCTTTTAATGGGTAGTATTCATTCCATTGACATCCAGAGTTATTACACCTACCTGTGGACTCTGTGATGTCATCTCATACCTGTTGTGTTGGGTATTTACCTCCCTCCCTTCTTATCATTGTGTTGATGTCTCTTTAATTTTACCCCTCAATTACACAATCACCCCATGGACCCATTTGATTGTGAGGACTGGTACCCCACAGTTTGGTGCCCTGAACAGGGACAAGAGAAGGTCTCCTGGAGGAGAAATTAT
>NW_022103927.1:1054832-1055725 GCF_000313985.2 Echinops telfairi | reverse complement strand
TAAAATGATTAAATAAAAAAAAAAGAAAAGAAACTAGAAACTAGTTTTCCCTGTTCCTGTAGTAGAAAGACCACCCAATGCAAAGACCGGGCAGGGGTACCAGGAACTGCCGGAGGAAGAATAAGAGGATTACCAGTCTGGTGAGAGACCTGTGTGAGCTAGCTACATCTAGAAAAGCGAGCTCAAGTCTCTGAGTGAATATGACTTAGGTGATGAAACTTTAGAAAAAACCAAAGAAGCTGGGACTGATTTGTCATCGAAGGCCTCAGCTTTACACAAAACTTCATGGCCAAAGCCTCCATGCCCCTGGGGGACTGCAGCCTCTGAAGGCATAAAGGTGAGAATGAGTTAGAGGAAGTTAAACTGAAATGGAGGCTATTAAGCAATGCTCCCTTGTTTTCAAAAGTAGAGAGAGAGGTGGCAGAAAAGGAAACTTTAGAAACAGAACCTAAAAGCGAATGTTTAGTTGTGGAAAGATCAGACATTTTCCAAAGGAGTGCTGGAAGCACCGTGCGGCAAAGGGTGGGCCCAGAGTCGGCTCTCCAGAGCCCAGCCCGTGTTGATGTGAAGTTAATTCGCCAAGAAAAGGTTAAAGAGCCCCAGCAGCCTAAAACTGAAGTTCACGAGCCTCTGCTTGAAAGAGCAGTGCAGCTTTTATCAGGGAAACTTAACCAAAGTACTCAAGGCCTTCAAACTGATACTGGAGTTATTCAAAGTTGTGAAGAAAAGCTAAACATTGTAACCAAACCGGAATTTACTAAAACTGGTGTTTGGGACTGTTCGGATCATGCAGCTGCCTCCCCCAGCTCTCCTGAAAGATAGCCTGCTGGACTGTGCGGTTCCCTGCCTGCCCCCTGCGTCTCAAGGCCAGAGCTGGACTGTGCAGTCCCTGC
>NW_022103927.1:1047984-1053388 GCF_000313985.2 Echinops telfairi | reverse complement strand
CAGCTAGACCAGATAAGAGCGTCCTTACATTTCTGAAGTTCACCTTTATACCTCTCAGAAAAGAGCGTCTGGGGAGTCTGACTACCCTACAGTCAAGGGGTCTTTGGGAATGGTGCTGTGGCGAAACAACAGCACCCTCATAAGGAATTTGAAATGGAAGGAAAAAGGTTTTTCAACTCTGGATATGGGGGTCACTTCCTTAGCACTCAGTAGGGCCTAAGACCTGCCCACTAATTTCACCTAAATCTAACACAGAGGGTCTAGGAGAAGTTAACCAGGAAAAAATATGGCAGAATCATAAAAACCTACAGGGTATAGGGCCTGCAAGGCAGTCAGGCTTAATTAAGCCTGTAGTTATGCTCACTACCTCTGATTTCAACAAAAGGAAAATAGGATATAAAGGGGGAGGCCTCAGAAAAAAACAACAAGGAGATTCCCCCCTCTAATTGAGGTTGCTTCTAAATATAACTATTGTGGATTAGAAAAGTTACATTTTAAAATCAAGAGTGCTGTTATGAGGCTTGCACCCATTAAACCATCTTGGAAGTCCAATGATCCAATATGAGTGGAGCAGAGGTTCCTTTTAAAGAGAAATTGCACACTTTGCATGAGTTAGTTCAAGAGCTGATAAGAGAAGGTCGTAGGGAAGAAGCTCTCAACTATTGGAGCTCCCCTGTATTTGTAATTAAGAAGAAATCTGGTAATTGGCATATGCTCATAGATTTCTGAGCCATTAATTTGATTACAAAGCCTATGGAGGCCCTTTAACCAGGCCCCCTTCACTTAGTATAATCCTCAAAGGGTGGTCTTTAATAGCCATAGATTTGAAAGGTCATATTTACACTATCCACTTAGATCTTGCTCTCAGTGATAGATTTGCCTCCAAGGCCCCAATTTAACAATAGGGCCCTCACTAAAGGATTTTCAAATCAAAATCTTAACCCAGGGCAGGGTGAATACCGCCACAATGTGTCGGTTTTTCATAAGTGAAGTTCTAGAGCCAATCAAGGAGCATTTTTTGAGGCTTACATTGCATGCTACATGGATGATATCTTAATAGCAGCTCTAATAACGAAATGTTACAACAAGCTTATCTTCACCCCGGAGAAGCCATCTTTCAGACAGCATTAGTAATTGCTCCGGATAAAAGTCATACATACCTAGGGACAATAGTGGATCAGAAGACTCTTAGACCGACCACAGAAATGTGACATTAGGAAAGCTCATCTAAAAACAATAAATGACTTTTCAAAAGTTACTAGGAGATATCGATTTGATGCGATGTTGGCTGCAGAAGGGCTCAGACAATGGTTTGACACATAAAAAGGGGACCCACAGCTAAAGAGTCCTAGATAGCTCACCCCTGAAGGTTTTGAGATAGGGTTAGCTAAATTTTGTGGAAAATTAGATCGTCGTTCCCCTCCAGGAAAGCTCTGGGAGTTTAAAACGAACTCCGGGTATCTTAGTCTCATTCCATAAACTGCTCTTGAGGGAGCCCCCACTGACTTGGTAGACGGCTCCAGTGAGGGCACAGCGGCCTGTTGGAGTCCTTCTTCTCCACCCTTTGAAACTTGTTACACCTCTGCTCAGAAAGGTGTTCGCTCTCATCCCACTATTCAAAGATGTCAAACAACCCATCAGTATGATCAGTGATTCAGCGGACACAGGCCAAGTGTGCTCTTTCAGCGAAATGGCAAACCTGAAGCCAGACCCACATGGACATCGGTAAGTTGTCCAGCCCCTTACAGACGCAAATAAGGCCCCGTCCACCCCCATTCGTCATAGATCACTCAGGGGCCCACACGCAGTTCTCAGGACCGATTGCGATGGGGGATGTAATGCAGACACGTTAACTCAGAAAGCAGTAGCTACACTTTCACACTCCTAAAGGCTGAACACCATGTGCTGCGCAGTATCGCTGCTGGCCCAAGACAGAGGTATCATTTGACATGGACCCAAGCCAGACAAATTGCTAGAGAATGCCCTCCCTGTCAGCAAACCTCGCTCAGGGAGGGACCTGAGGGAGTTAGTCCTCGTGGACATGGGTCAAATGTACTCTGGCAGATGGATGCCACTCACATACCCTTATTTGGGCGCCTAGGAGCTGTACATATTATTATAGACACCTTCTCAGGACTTACATGGGTGTGGGCCAGGACCCGTGAATCCACAAAACATGTCATAAGCCACCTATTTATTGTCCTGCTTCGAGGTAATGGGCACTCTGACACATTTGAAAATGGACAATGGCTTACTCCGGAAGACCTTTGTCAGGATTGGAACATTCACCATGGAACAGGCATCCCTTACAATCCTCAAGGCCAGGCCCTTGTCAAATGGGCACACAGCACCCCAAAATCTCAATGATTAAAACAGAAGGGCGAGACAAAAGGTGATTTTGTACCATTAAGTTTGCCGCAAAGATAAACCGAGGCCAGGCCAGAGAGGAAGACAAGGGGAAGTTTATTCTGCGCTTTCCAAGCGAGATTCACAGACGCCAGCAAGAAGCCAGCAAAGTCGTGCTGCTGGGGAGGGAGAGGAGAGAAGGGAGAGATAGGAGAGCCCTGAACTCCCGAATTCCACTGGCCTCTTATCTGTGGTGGAGAGCCAGTTTTAAGGTGGTCAGGAAGGGAGGGCAAAACAATAAAGGGAGTGGGTGGAAACCGCAGGTGGGCAAACAAGGAGGAGAGGGAAGGATTTACAGCTGTGGGGATGGGTGTGGGTGTGGGGGTGCAGGGCTGTAAGCTGCCCCCCATCCATAAAAATTCCAAGGTTGGGTGGTGCTTTGATTGTCTGCTTGACCTTGATCTGCTGCCCTTTGGAATTATCCGTCTTGGTCTGATAGGGGCAGGCAGGCTTTTTCTAATGTCCTCTGACGACGGGTACCTGACCCAACATGTACATGATAAACTTCATTTCGCTCTATTAACTTTAATTTTCTGTCCCTTCCAAAAAGCTCTAAAATAACCAGGGCAGAGAAACATTTTTCCACCCTCACAGAGAAAACCGATCCAGAGAAGATCTGGTGGAAAAATGACGATGGAATATGGGAGCCAGGGTCACTAATCTCTAGGGATCTAGGTTGTGCTTATATTCTTTCAGATGGACGAAAAAGCAGATGGATTCCCCTTAGAAGGGTGCAGCCACATGTGGAGAAAGACAAAGGACAAGGAAAAGATGAAGAAGCCACCCAGTCTTATTCTGCTTCCAGGTTGCTAACAGCCCCAAAGGTGGGACCATTTGTTTATGTTTTCATAGGCAAAGGAAATAAGTGGATTTCTCCAGCCAGCAAGACCCAGTAGGGAAAAGGCAGATGATGCTGTGATCTGAGAGTTGAGAGAACAGCCCAGAGACCTCTGTCCCATTGCTAAAGTTATCCAAAACGTCAAGAAGACCTCGCAGATTCATGAGCATGGCAATTGCTGCCTGCTGAGACATTTCTACCATTGATGATGCTGTCTGAGGGACCCTCTGGGACTCTATCATAAGGGAACATTTTATGCAAAAGTGACTGGACTATTACAATAGACTGTTCATTTGCTAAGAGATCAAGATTTATGGACTTTTAACATTAATTAATGGTTAATATGGCCTGGAACATTAATATTTTTTGTAACCCTTTATTTGTACAATGCAATCTTACTTAATTGGGCTTGATTAGAAATCATTTGCAGGGGTTTAAGGGAAACGTTTCTCTAGATGTAATTCAGCTTAAAAGGGAAATCTTTGACATATTTAAAGACGGGTTAATGTAATCCCCTAGCTCCGATGTAATTAAACAATTGGTAGATAATTTGGAGGGACTTGACCCTCAGGCCTGGATTCAGAGCATTTCACATAGCCTGGGTTCCAGCCTGACTGTGCTGCTCATAATCATAATTTTTGTCCTGGCTATCACATGCTGCTTCTATAGAAAGCTAAGGCATATGAAAGAGAATCATGTAGCCTCAATGGCTCTCTTGAATTTTATACATAAAACAAAAGGGGGACTTGTGGGGAGCAGAGAACTGGAAGAGAGTGTACATGGATGAATCGTTTAGTCTCATATATTAAGGAGCCTGGAAGGCTGGGTTTCTGGGGAGGAGGGACACCGCCATCCTTGTGAGTTGGAGATGAGTCCTAATCACATTCTCAGAATTAATATTGTTCTCTGTGTTGGTCTGGGTAGAGAAACAAATCCGTAGAAACTCATATGTGCATAAAAGAGGGTTATATACAAGAGCAGTTGAATATTGAGAAAACATCCTAGCCCAGTCCAGATCAAGTCCATGAGTCTGATATTAGCCCATATGTCCGGTACCAATCTATAACATCCTCTTCAGACTCATGAAACACATGCAATGATGCTGAATGCAGGAAGAACACAGGCCAGTGGGTGGGAAGTCTTGTTGATTCAGTGGCAGTGAAAGCATCTCAGAGCTGGCAGGGGTCTCCACGTGGCTTCTCCAGGTCCAGGGGTTCTGGTTGCATCAGGGTGGGCCCATGTAGCTTCTCCTCAGGGATGTCTCACAGAGAGTCAGCCTTGTCAGTAGAGTCTCCAAGGAAGTGAGTAGAGAGAGAGAGAGAAATGTCTCCTGCCTCCAAGGAAGAAATACAGGATTTCCTAGAATCCTCAGGAGAAGGCCATGCCCACACAGAGGCCTCATTGGCTATGATCTGATTGACAGGCTAGATTCCACCCTATACACTCTTAATCTTAATCCTCAAATTGACAAACAATTATATAACTACCACATTCCCCACTATATCCTCCCTTTATAATGCTACCTTAAAGTTACCTCTTACAAGCACACGGCTGATTTGCTGTGTAGCCGGCAGCTTTATCTATAGGAGCAGACACGTGCAACTGCTCTCTAGGCTCTGAGGACAGCCCCTCCCCCTTTACCTACCCTGGGCCCTGGTGTTAGGTTGCTCCTCCAATATATTCAGGGACCTTTAGTGTTGGGGTACAGCCCACTTTGTTATGCATGTGGTCACCTGAAATTAGGGGGGTTTGAATGCCCCCTGAGTGTATATAAGCCTTGGCGGGAAATATATTCACTCTCTCTACATGGATCTGTCTGCTGAAGTCATGATGGTTTTGGAGGTGAGCAATCGCATGCTTTATCTTGTCTGACGTCTCTTTAATTTTACCCCTCAATTACACAATCACCCCTTGGGACCATTTAATTGTGGGGACTGGTATCCCCCACACTGAGGTCTCTATGTCCTCCTTGTTGTTGATTTTATTTTTTATTTTTTAAATCATTTTACTAGGGGCTCATACAACTCTTATCACAATCCATACACACATCAACTGTGTAAAGCGCATTTGTACATTCATTGCCCACATAATTTTTGTTGTTGATTTTAATTCCCTAGTTGTTCCCATCTATGGTGTAGTTGCTCACCACTCCTTTTTCCC
>NW_022103927.1:1042996-1047771 GCF_000313985.2 Echinops telfairi | reverse complement strand
CCAAAATGGAAAAGCATACATAATTCTAGGTCTGTTTGCTGACCTTTGTGACTATCTCCCCACTGGTCCTGGGGGGTTCCAGAACTGCCCCTTCTAGCCTTTGTGGCTTGGCTTTGCTCTAATTGCTGTTATGTTCCCTTGGTTTGTCTCACTGTGGGGCGGTGGGTGTGTGTTAGACCAGAATCACTCCCTGCCGTGTGTCCCCGGTATTGTCCTCTGTCAAGGTATGCACCAGCGAGGGGACATCATGTCTCCAGCTGCTTCCGGCCTTACAGTCTTCTCGGTGCCTTAGCAGCCCTGCAGGGATGTCATCCTCAGGACTTGCTGTGTCAGTGTGGGGTCTAGTCCCTCACTCTCTTTTTCCTTCTTGGTTTGCTTCCATGTGGGTGTGGCAGGCCGGCCCCTCTCCCCAACCTGCAGGTTTAGTGTTGTCCTCTGTAGCCTACACGTGTCGGGGTGGGGTGGGTGGTGGGTGGGTCAGTTTGGCTCTGATTGGGGTCATCCCCGTAGATCTCTCTGTTTGTGAGTTGCTCCACCCGTCTATGCTGCCCTCAAGGTGAGGTGCATCATGGTGGGATCTGTGGGAAACATAAAGATTTCTCCCAAGTCGTCTCCCCCAAATAGATGTTAGACTTAGGACACTGCTTGCAGCTAATGGTAAATGATGGTCAAGTTACCTCCCTGAAGGCAGTCTGTTGCTAGAGGACTGTCTGGTCCCACCACAGGTAGGGCCTGCTCTCTGCTGTTAAGGACAACGGGCTACTTCTCCCTAAAGGTTTTCAGTCATTGTGTTTGGTTCCTGCAGGGTGGGTTTACACCCTACTGATAATGGTTTCTACAGTGAGCCAGAGAACAGGTCAAACTGGCTCAGTGACATCCAAAGTTAGGCTGCCATCCTGAATCTAGGATCCGGTCATCTTGTCACATGTGTACCCCCATTACATCCCCTTCCTATTACGTGTATATCCCTAGATTTGTCCCCCTCTCATTGCTGTATAACCTATAGTGCAACCCCTTCCTGTGATGTATGTCTTTACCTGTAATTAGGAAGCTTGCATGTCCCCAAATAATATAAAAGCCTTGGTTAGCAATAAATCTCTCTCTCTCTCCACATGGACCACCAAGTGAGGCTGAGGTGAGCATGCTACCATGAAATGTCTGACTCCATTATTTCAATCTCTCTTCTCTCATGCTCTCTATGACTTTACTATAATCTTTACTTATTATCACTGTACAATTGCACCTACCGGACCTGTGATGATTTGTTGGGGGGGCCTTTCCCCCACAAATGGTGCCCAACGTGGGGCCTTGTAGGAAAAGAACTCTTTTGAGTTATATCCCGTGTAACAATTATATGGCCTCATTGGACAGAGAGGGTGAATCGGGAAAAAATTTTTTTAGTTTATTTTTTTAAGTGTGTTTTTCAGTCTGAGTGAGATATGGGGCAGGCAAAGAGCAAGGATACAGGGTACGGTATCACGCTTTGCCACCTCTTGAAACAAAATGTAGTGGTAATGAATAAGAGAATGAAAGAATTTCTTCAAGTGGTAAAGAAGTTTAATCTTTCTTTTCTGGAGTCAGGAACCTTTGATATGGAGATCTGGGATATGGTAGCCATTAACTTAAGAAAAGCTCACAGGGAAGGACAGAGCATACCCATGGAGACCTGGGAGCTGTGGGTGCAGATTAAAACAGTGCTGGAGGGAGCCTCTGCAGGGTGAGAGAGCAAACGAACAAAACCAGCAGAGCGGTGAGAAGACTTTATGCATAGCTGAGAAAACGAAGTTTGAATCAGGAGTTAGCAGACTAGAAGCATCTGCCCCACCAGAGTATAGTGTAGGGAATCACAATACTATCCAGCAAGCCAGTGCTGGAGGGAGAGATGAGATGAGATCCAAAGAAATACAAATAGAGAGATTTAACATAGCAGGTGAGGCTCGGGAAGCAAAAAGCAAAGAGGCAAGTAGCAGGAGGGCACCTTTACTTTCACAGGTGGAGAAGAGTATAGCTCAAGAAGCAGATTTAGAATTCAGAATGGCTTATCCCGTTAGAATTATAGACAGGGAGCCTGACGAGCAGCACCGGGCAGGGAATCAAGAACGGCAATATACTGCCTTTCCCTTTAAGCTACTGAAAGATCTCAAACTGGCAGTATCTAGTTATGGTCCAGATTCGCCATTTGTAATTAGTATGGTAAACTCTCTGGCAGAAATGGCATATCAGATCCCAGTCGACTGGAAGGCTATGATGAAAGTGTATCTTTCCCCTTCAGAATTTTTGCAGTACCAAATGCTGTGGAATGAAGCATGAGCATGCAAAAATGCAGAAGAGGGCATAATATAGGCGTTCATTAGCTGCTAGGAGATGAGAATTACATCACAATTGAGTCACAATTGAATTTTGATGTGAGCAGACTTTCACACAAGTATGAGAAGTCTGTCTAAAGGCCTGGGAGAAAAGAATACCATCGGGAAGCAGAGGGCCAAGTTACACGACCGTAAAGCAAAGGAATGATGAGCCTTATATAGATTTCATATCCAGGTTGCAGGATGCTGTCCACAAGAATGTGGTGGACAATGGGGCAGGGGATAATCTTATTCTTCCATTAGCATTTGAGAACTTGAATACATCATGTCAAGCTGCCATACGCCCTTTCAAGGAACAGAGCACGCTGTTAGATTGTATCAGGCTGTGCAGGGATGTGGGACAGATGAGCACAGGGCCAACCTCATGGCTGCTGCTTTGGCAAATTACACCAGACCTAGAGGGAGATGCTTTACATGTGGCGCAGAGGGCCATTATCAGCGAGACTGCAGGCAGATATTGCAAAAGAACAGGGCAATTCACAGCGGAAAAGACCCAGGGAAAGAGTCCAAGGAAACTGGACTTTTTGGCCCTGCTGCGATAGAGGTAGACACTGGGCAGAACATTGTCATTCAAAGTTTAGCAATAGGGGACATTTACCTGGAAGTAATTCCCAGCCAAAAACCGTGTAGTGGGGCATGCTCCGAGCCCCTTTGAACTGAACGCAGGTAATAGCGGAAGGAGCTTGATCCAGTCCCTGCTCACAGAGCTCAGAAGGCAAAGCCTCTACCTAACCCAGCAAAAGACAGGTATCCCCCAACTTCACCGCAGGAGACCAGACCTAACCAAACTTGCAAAAGCCCAGCCTCTGTCCTCGCTGCATAAGTTTAATTAACCAAGTAAGGGCTCAGAAGCCCTCACAACAGTCTGTTGGTTCTAAAACGCAGGAGCCTCTTATTAAAAGAGGAATATAGTTTTTATCAGAAAGATTTATTAAGTGCTCAAAGAATTAATTCAAATTGATACTGAGTTGATCAGAGTTGTGAGGAAAAGCCAAAAGCTGTGATTAAATCAGAAATTATTAAGAGTGGTAATTGGGGTCTGCTACCTAAAAGAACCATGAGATGTTTATTAGGAAAGTCCAACCTAAATTCTCAAGGTGCTCAGACTGTTGTTGGAATTATTGATCAGGATTATGAAGAAATTAAGGCAGTGATGAAATCTGATATACCATGGTTTATTGCCGGAGACCAGCTCTGGCGTGTTCCTCACAGAAAGCTGAAGTTGGGTGAGTGGTCTTAAGAAAAAAGAGAATATAGAAAAGTAGGGTTCAGGAGGACCAAAGAAACATTCAGAAGCGTGAATATATGCAATGGCAATTTATTAAAAGCTGTGTTTTCTTATATACCCCATTTCTTGGCTCCTTCTGGGAAAACAACCAAGTCCAGACAAAAACATCTGCACTTTGCAGCCACGTCCTTGCAAGTCAAGATTAAGCAAAATAGTTTGTTCCAAAACATCTTAGCAGATCCAAGAAGCAAAGTCATTTTGCTAAATACAAAAGTTCATACAGCTCCCATAAGAACTTTTAACTAAGGGTGAAGTCCCACTCTTTATACCCTTTAGGCCGGTTAGGATAGGGTTTGCACCCTCTCCATTCCCTAAGACCATGGGGAAGAAATGGGAAATCACCCTACAGTTTATAAAAAAGGAAAATTGCTCAAGTCAATTTATGATTACCCTTTGCCTCCTAGTTCTTTCCTCTATTTCTTTGTACTTTCCTTTTGTCCCACTATCATATTTAGCCTTCATTTGGGTTTTAGGAATTCCTCTCGGTTACATTGCCCTTGATCCAGCCCTGTAAGGCCTCCCGCACCCTCCTTGACATTGATTTTGGATCACTTGTTGCTCCCTTGTCCCTGGGTTTGTTAACATCCACTTCCTTCCCCCTCCCTCCCCTGCTCCCATGTCTCCCCAGAACTGTCATCCCATTGTTCTCTCTTTTGGCTTGTTTATCCCCCCTATCCCTTCCAGGTAGACATGCTATGTATCATCACAAGACTGAGCACAACGAAGCAACAATAGAAAGTAAAACAATACCTACAACAACAACAACAACTCGAAAAACCCGTATAAATAGTTCAGGGTCTATTTGTTGTCCTTCATGAGTGCTTTCCAGTTGAGAGTCTGATGGGGTGCCATGCCCTGGCCCCACATCTATCCCTGAGGACTTCATTGCTCTGCTCTGCTGCATGCCTCCAGAGGCTGGCCTCAGCATAGTGAGCTCAGGGTGGGCACAATTCCCGCTGTGTGTCCCTAGTCTTGTTCCCCCGTGGTGCTATGGGTCAATGAGGAATGCTGTGTCCTATGGTGAGGCAGGTCCTGTGGTCATCTCTGTGCATTGCTGTTCTGAGCAGGAACATTGTCCTCAGGGCTTGATGAGCCAGGATGTGCTTCACTCTTTTTTTTCC
>NW_022103927.1:1039520-1041604 GCF_000313985.2 Echinops telfairi | reverse complement strand
TATTTATTTTTATAAACCATTTTATTGGGGGGGGGGCTTTTACAGATCTTATAACAACCCATACATCAATTGTACCCAGTACATTTGGATGTATGTTGCCGTCATCATTTTCAAAACATTTTCTTTCTACTTGAGCTCTTGGTATCAGCTCTTCTTTCTTCCCTTCCTCCCCCACTTCCCACCCTCGTGAACCCGCCCAGGGTGCGGGTTAATACGTCAATCCTTGCAATCCTTGCAATCAGTTCCCCTTCGCCCCCTGTGGTATCTCTACTCCCGTTACTGTTCCGGGGGATGAAGAGGGGAGGATCTTTCCTGGATTCCGTGTGTCAAGAGCTCTTATCTGTACCAGTGTACATGCTCCAATCTAGTCAGGTTACTTTTGAACATTTCTAAGAGGTCTTGTGCAGCAGATTTACCCAGTGGGGTGCCCTCCAACTGTCTGAGGACTCCAGGACCAGCCAGGTGGAGCTGGTGCAGGAAGAGCTGGCAGGGATCTGGAGACAGAGGAGGGTTGTGGGTCTCTCCCAACAGTCTATCAGCTGCAGGAGGAATAGTGGCTCTCATTCAGCCACTCTCCGTTCAAATGGACCATGGTGAAACCTGGTGTGTGTATGTGTGTGTGTGTGTGTGTGAGATCCTACCCAGAGGGGGAAATTCTGATGGGGTTAACATTTACACCCCTTGTAATAAGATCCGCCATCGAATGTCCCACTTCCCAGATAGAAAAGCTGAGGCCCAGAGATGGAACAGCAGAGGCAGACTCCACTCCAGGTACCCTCACTCTGCCCTCCCCATGCAAGACTGCTGTTGGGCTCATCTTACTGCCCTTTCCTCCTCCTCCAGGTCCACATAGCTGCCAGCCAGGTGTCCTGGCTAACCTGGGCCCTTTCTCCGGGAATCTTTTGTCAAGCTAGAGCTTTGTTCCCACGGCCTCCTGGGCTGGTAGGCATCCTGCCAGGTTGGGTGACCTGGGCCAGCATCTTCCTGTCCTTATGCCTCTGATTCCTATTCTGAGAAATGGGCATGTCACCCCCTCCCTGTGGTCCTTGCTGGTTTGGGAAAGGGCTCGGCTTGGTCCTTGAATACTTGATCAGGCTTTTTTGTCTGCTGCTTCCCAGTCTCAAGATTCCAGTTTCCTCATTGCCCTGAGCCAGCTGCTTCTCTCTGGCCCACCCCCAAGTCTTGGGCTGGTTGCCCAAAGGGAGGAGACTGCTAGGTCTGCAGGTATTGGCTGGCCCTCGGCCTGCCTACTAACAGTCTGGATTGAGCTAGCCACAAGCAAATACCAGAAGACAGAGGGAAGAGGTGTTTTTTAAAGCTGAAAGCCACTGGAGAGAGAACGAGCCAGGTGGGAGGTGTCGGGGTGCGGAGTTTCCTGGGTGGAAAGGGTCCCCACAGCTGAGGAGTCTCCAGGAAGAGAGCGGACTCCAGTAACCTGAGGTCCTTGCAACCTTCCACTCCCTGCTGGCTGGAGTTGGGGCTTCCTGGACTCCCGTCAACTTCACTCTCACCATCTCGCTCGCTCACTGTCTCCCTCCATCCCCTCTCCAGCCCTTAATTGATCCGTCTCTGCCTCTCACCCTGTTCTCAGGACCCACATCCTTGGTGGCTCCCTCAACTTTATGCCCCTGCCTCTGGGCTCACCTTTCGCACCCTCTCTCCTGGTCTGGTCTGCAGGATGCCCATGCTGAGCCTGTCCTGGCTGGGATTTTGGCCCTCGGGAGCCTCCCCTTGGCTGCTCCTGCTGCTGGCCGGGGCCTCCTGGCTCCTGGCCCGAGTCCTGACCTGGATCTTCGCCTATCATGACAACTGCTTCCGCCTTCGATGTTTCTCACAGCCCTCCAGACGAAGCTGGTTTTGGGGTCACCTGGGTCTGGTGAGTGGGGCTGCAGGAGGGATCTAGGGGAACAGGATGTGGGGAAGTAACAGGGGTGTGGCAGGCAAGGGGTACAGTAGGGGGAAGTGGGGTGGTGGTGGTGGTGGTGGTGGTGTCTGGGACAGGAGAGCAGTGGGGAGCATGAGGGAAGTCCCTCTTTTCTTCTTTTAGCCCCCAAGTCTACCTCTCTGCTCTGCCCCCCCGCCCC
>NW_022103927.1:1036653-1038221 GCF_000313985.2 Echinops telfairi | reverse complement strand
CCCCCTGGCCTTCTGTCTCCAGCCTTGCCTTCTCGTCACAGGGGCGCGGCGCGGGGGGTGGGGGTGAGGTGGGGGGTGGGACGGGACCTCAGGCCCCACTGGGTCCCGATGCCTGTGCACCCTCTGGGCCATGATGGACTGCCTTGTTTTCAGATCACACCCACGGAGCAGGGTCTGGCGATCATGACCCAGCTGGTGGCCACCTACCCCAGGGGCTTTAAGATGTGGCTTAGCCCCTTCTTCCCCTCCATTGTCCTCTGCCACCCGGACAGCAACCAGTCAGTCATCCACGCTGCAGGTACCACCTGGAAAATGTGGTGGTGGGTGCTGTGGCCACGGATGAAGGTGCTGAGCTTCAGTGCGGCTCCTGCAGGACCCAGGACCCTTCTCTCTGGGGTGCCCCCAGCCATCCTTGTCTTTCTCTCCTCTATTTGCCAACCCTGCTGTGGTGTTCTGGAAAAGCACTTCTCCCTGGGGGGGACTCAGCTCCCAACTGCCCTGGAGGAACGCCCAATCTTGGGGACACCCAAGCCCCGTGTGGTCAGGGCCGGACCAGAGGGAAAGCCAAAGCTCAGCTCAGAAGGGAGGTGAGGCATCTACCTCTGGGAGCCGCTGGAAAGAGCCATGAAGTTCTGTTTTTCTTTTGTGCCAAGACGAGATGGGCTGTTGTGTCTGGAGCACCAGCCCTCGCAAGCCTGAAGGCGAGTGAGCGAGGGCCTGTCCGAGAGCCGCTAGGAAACCGTCAGTGCAGGTGGGGGTCGGGAGAAGGGTAGACGAGGGGAGGGGGGCAGAGCTCAGGTTGGGCTGAGTCAGAGCAGCAAATGATGTAAGTGTACGGAGAAGTGGAGGGGAGTAGACAGTCAGCAGAGTGTCCTGGACACCAGGGGGCAGTAAGGGGGTCTGCATGGCCACCTGTGTCTCTGTCCTTCTTTCCCCGACAGTCTGCCTCTCTCTGTATCTCTCTGTCCCTCTGATTCTGATTCTATCATGTCCTCCCTTTACTGCTCTCTCTTCCTTTTTCCTGTGGTTGCCGGCAGTTTGCAATCAGCCGTTCACATAAAGGTTGGCAGTTTGAGCTCACTGGGCAGTGCTGCAGATGAAAGGCCTGGCAACCTACTTCCATAAAAAACTGGGAGCCAAGGACGCCCTGTGGAGCATCGTTCTACTCGGACCCACGCGGGGGCAGCAGAGTCAGACTCGACGGCAACGTTACTATTATTATAATTATTATTATTATTGGCTTCCATCTCTTCCTGGCTCTCCACCTCTCTCTGAGTGTCTCTGGTGGACTCTGGTGATGTCCTGCTCAGACCCTCTGCAGGCCACTGCACCCAGCTGCCAGCTCTTGTGAGTGGGCTCCCCGGTGGTTCACTCCTGCCCCATAGCCAGAGGCTGGCACTCAGGGGTGTGTTGTGTCTTGCTTAGAGGTTGCTGGAAAACCGGGTCCCTTGATCCCAGGGCTGAGTGGGGTGCTGTGCCCAGTAGGGGGTACAAATGCCCAGTTTCCTTGTTTCAGAGGAAGCCCACACTACACCTGTTGCTGTCTAGTCCGTTCTGAGGCCCTGCAA
>NW_022103927.1:1032879-1035628 GCF_000313985.2 Echinops telfairi | reverse complement strand
CAGAGAGAGAGGAAGGAGAGAGAGAGAGAAAGAGAGAGAGACTGAAAGCATGCAAGGGAGCAAAAGACAGAGACTGAGTGAGGGAGAGACAGAGGAGAGAGAGAGAGAGAGAGAGAGAGAGAGAGAGATCAGGAGATAGTGCACAAAAGGGAAAAAGAGAAAGTGCAACACACACACACACACACACACACAACAAGACACAGAGAGAATACTAGAGAACGCAAGACAGAGACGGAGCAAGAGAGCAAGAGTGAGTGAGAGTGAGCGAGAGCACCAGGTTCCGAGAGTGATGAGACAGGGAGCGCACACAGGACCCTGTGAGACAGAGAAATTTAACCCCATGGACAGGGGCTGACCCAATGAGGTGGGTGCAGGCATAGGCCAATAGGCAGCAAGGGGCAGGGTGTTGGCATGTGAATGGCAGCACCCTAGGCCCCCACCAGGGATGGCATCATCTTTCTGTCCCCAGGTCCAGAACAATGAGGAGGGGTTGCGACTGTTGGAGGACCTGGGCCACTTCTTCCTTGACATCCACGTCTGGTGGATGGGGCCCTTGCACCCCGTTCTGCGCCTCGTCCACCCTATGTATATTGCCCCCGTGCTAAAGGCCCCAGGTATCTCTTCCAGGAGCCCGCCCCCTAGCCCTAGGCTTTCCCTTGCTCCTTGCCCTTCCCACCCTCGGACAGGCCAGGCTGAGTAGGGGAGCGAATAGCACCTAGTAGAGACTGAGCACTGTGAACCAGCCGAGTGAGTCTGGGCGGGGCCCTGGCTCTCCGGTTGCTGAAATCCCTTTCAGTTGTGACTGGTGGAAACTCCAAGCAAAGAAAGAGAATCCTGGATTGGAAGGCCCAGGGAGGGTTGCCTTCAGGCATGTCTGGATCCAAGCCAGAAACAGTGCCATCAGGAATCTGACCTCCTTTCTTCATTCTCGTTTCTGCTGTGACTGCCTCCCTCTCCTGCTGGTAGAGGCAAGTCCCACAAGCTCAGTGCCCACGGAAAAGGAAGTTCATCCCCATGGTGGTGTTGTTGGGGCCATTGAGGCAGTTCCAGCGGTGCTCGATGTTCTGGCAACATTGGACCTAGAGTAGCCTCAGACGATCCCGTCTTGTGTCGCTGGAAAAGAAAGGCCACAAGGAAGTACCTTTTGCACAGGGACACTTATTTGCTCACAGTGAGGAGGCTGGAAGTCGGAGTTCAGAGCACCGGCTCTAGGGAAGGCTTTCTCTCTGTGGAGTCCGGAGGAAGGTCCTTGTCTCTTCTGAGCATCTCCTCTCGGACCATCTTCATGTGACTTGGCCTCTCTTCCTCCATCTCTGCTTCTGTCTTAAATTTAATCTCTTTTCTATCTCCAAAGAGATTCACTCAAGACACAGGCTACACTAGCCTGACTCATTAACAAAGACAAGTGGGATTATAACGGAAAGCACAGAAGTTAGGGTGTTCAACACATATTTTGGGGGGGCGCTAGAATTCAATCCATAAACAGGGTGTGCCTAGCCTATTTGATTTTGCCCTACGCCTGCTGCTGCAGCCTGGTCTGCTATCCCATGCCTCCCCTCCTCCTTGCTTCCTCTGCCCTTATCCCAATTCCTGCTCTCCTGGGCTTGGTTGGAGGAAGGGCAGAACCCCTGGCTGGGAGCCCACACCCTGACCCCCAAGCCCTTCCCTGTCTCCGCTCCATGGCCCCTCATGGTCTGTTTCTCACATTAGCCAGCGTTGTGCCCAAGGACATGTTTTTCTATGGCTTCCTGAAGCCCTGGCTTGGTGAGTAACTATGGTCAAAGGGGCTTGGGGACAACTTTGGGGTCCTGGGGAAGGTCATTTCCTTGCCCACTGACCGCGGCTGCCCCTACTAGGGGATGGACTCCTGCTGAGTGGTGGTGACAAGTGGAGCCGCCACCGCCACCTGCTGACATCCGCCTTCCATTTTGACATTCTGAAGCCCTATATGAAGATCTTCAACAAGAGCGCGCACATCATGCACGTGAGTCATGTGAACCCAGAGTCTTTGTGAGGAGGGGTTACAGACAGATCTGGTCTGGAGTGCTGGCTCTGCTGAGCAGGTTTGGGGGATGTGTGTGTGTGTGCAGTTTTTTTTTTTTTAATCTATTATGTGGGGCTACAGACAGATCCCCATTTTGAAGGGTGTCCAAGATGGCACAGTGGAATCATGTCCTTGGCACAGAGTGGATGCTACAAACCCCAAACAAGCTAGCTGCTGTCGGGGTGATTCTAACTCCTGGATATGCATGTGTTTCAGAATAGAATCCATTGGGATTTCAACGGCTGTCCTCTTCCAGAAGCAGGTGGCAACCTGTCCCTCCTCCCCACACTTAAAATTTTTTCCCCCTTTGGTGCTGTTAGGTGGGTTCAGAGGAGCCCTGGTGGCATAGTGGTTATGTATTGGGCTGTGATCCACAAAGTCTGTAGTTTGAAACCCACTAGCTCCTCCATGGTAGAAAGATGGATCTTTCTCCTCCCATAGATAGTTACAGTCTTGGAAACTCACAGGGGCAGTTCTGCTCTGTCCTATAGGGTGGCTATGAGTTGACATTGACTCAATGGCAGTGAGTTTGGATTTTGGTTTGAGCTGGACTTGAACCACCAGCTTTTTGGTTAGTAGTCAAGAGCAAACTGTCTGTACTGCCCATCGCCCTTAGTGGAGGCTCCTTGTTGCTGGTAGGTGATGTTGAGTTGTTTCTGATTCCTTGGGACACTGTACAGCAGAATGAAACACTGTCTGCTCCGC
>NW_022103927.1:1028438-1030910 GCF_000313985.2 Echinops telfairi | reverse complement strand
CATGAGTTGCTGTGGATTTGTTTCTCCAAAGTACCCAGACTAATACAGGAGTGTTCCTCCATTTTTCTTCCAAGACAGATTTGTCTCTTCTTCCGGTTCATGGTCCTTTTAGTCCGCTTTGCCAACACCATAATTCGGGGCATGAATTCTCTGGCTTATATTCATGGCCCAGCTTCCATACATGCGTCTAAGGCAACGGAAGATATGGCTTGGGTCAGGCACACTTTAGTCCTTAAAATGACAACTTTGCTTTTTAATACTTGAAAGATGTTATTTGCAGCAAATTTTCCCAATGCAATCTGTTAGTTGATTTCTTCACTGCTGTCTCTATGGATATTCATTATGGATCCGAGTAAAATGAAGCCCTTGACAACCTCACTCTCGCCGTTGTTTATCATGATGTGACTACCTGACCTGGTTGTCCGGTTGCTGTAAAGGTGTGCTCCATAAAGAAGCCAGTGGTCTTTGATCTTCGTCAGCACAAGCTTTGAGTCTCCTCATCTTCAGGGGAAAGGCAGTATGCACAAAGTGGCTGATCAGCAAATATTCCCAAGGGGGGCGGAAAAACACGGAGAGGTACATGAGTGTGATAGACAGCAAAGGTAACGACTATTGCACAAATAATCAATCCTGCCCTATCAGTAATAATAAACATTAATCTGTGAGTCGATAGGTAGATACACAGGCAAGACGAACAGCGATGTGTGGGTAAAAGCAACGATACCCACGGACATTTATAATCTTGGGCGACAATTACTTCTATGTGTATTTATCTATTATACAAATATACCCAGGACTGTGGTGGAGCAGACAGGGGCAAAGTTATGAACGATCACCATAGCCAATCATCTCGAGGGAATGACCTACCGGCTCTGGGAGCTCAGGGCAATCGTCATGGGAGACATAAAATGGTCCACAAAGACAATGTTTGACTTCCTGTCTGGTGAAGCAGTATTTGGGAGACCTAAAAGCTTTTAAGTCACCCTCTTAGTTGGCTTCCCTGTAGGAGTAAAGAAGAGCGAAGGAGATCAACGCTGTCTGCGAATAATTGGTCCAAAATACTAATCAAGCATGTGATCCTTAGCCCCCAGGACCATGAGACCAGAAGAACTAGATGGTGCCCAGCTACCGCTACTGATCACTCTGAAAGGGAACACAACGGACCATCCTAGAGAGAATGGGGGCGGAAATGTGGAACAAAACTCAAAATATAAATGATAAAAAAGATCAATCGTGCTGGTCCGATAGACACCAGTGGCACTTCAGAGACCATGACCCTTTAAGCCTGGAACGGAATCCACCCGCCCCGGTGAGTTTCCAGGCAAACAATAGGCAAGCTTGACTGGTAGACAATAACCCCAGGGAGGCCCCCTGCTCCATAGAGCAGTCAACCATATGGGAACCAAAGGGCAGCCTTTGGGGACAGGAAAGGGACATGGGAAACACAGGGAGCATATGAAGAACGTGTCAAGTCAGCTCACGGTGGGCCTGTGATCAAGGGCACAGAACAACATGTATACAGACTGTTGACTGGAAAACCAGTTTTCTCAGTCAACTTCCACTCCATTCACACTCACGGTGGAAGACCATTCTCTTCACGTTCAGCAAGCAAAGTAGTGTCCTTCCTTTGCGTCTCTGGGGTTGTGAATGAGTCTTCCCCAGATCCAGGGCTTCTTAACCCTTTTCTGCTCCGAAACCCCTTGGTGCCTGAGACGTTTGCCACAGCAGACACACCTCAGATTCATGACGCATGGAGTTGAAATTGCATTTTGGTTGTGGCGGGTTCTGAGAACTTTTACTGTGGCCAATGTTTTGTGACTCCCCCACATTCAGTTTCAGAAGCTTTGAAATAGTCCATCTTCTCTGCTTATTTATTCAGTGTACTGATTGACTAGGTCTGATGAAACGGTACAAACCTGATACGCACTTTTGTTGATGATACGCCCAGTACGAGGAGCCTCTTGCTCATTTGAATGACTGCCTCTTGGTCTGTGCACAGGTTCAACGTGAGCACAATGAAGTGTTCTGGGATTCCCGTTCTTCTCAATGTGATCCATAGTTTGTTATGATCCACACAGTTGATTGCCTTTCCATAGTCAATGAAACACGAATAAGTCAATATCTTTCTGGTCTTCTCGCCTTTTGGCTAATATCCATCTGGCGTCAGCAAGGATTTTGTCCACTCCACATTCTCCTCTGAATCCAGGTTGACTTTCTGGCAGTTTTACCTGTTGCTGTATTGCTGTAATCGTTCTTGAATTATCTTCAGCCAAAACTGTACCTGCCTCTGTTGCGAATGCTATTGTTACATAACTTCCACATGCTGTTGAATGACTTTTCTTTGGAATAGCCACAGATAGGAATCTCTTCCAGGCAGTTGGCCAGGTAGTTGTCTTCCAAATATTTTTGGCATAGCTAAATGAGCATTTCTAGTGTTGCAATTGTTTGTTGAAAAATTTCAGTTGCATCAAT
>NW_022103927.1:1026383-1028279 GCF_000313985.2 Echinops telfairi | reverse complement strand
GCCCATTGACTCCTTCAATAATTTAACTCCAGGCCCGCCTTTCCCTTCATTTCCTTCAGCTTGAAGAGTGCTGAGCATGTTTTTCCTCTTTGGTCTTCTAACGCCTCATCTCTTCCTATGACTTCGCATTCCCAAGCTGCCCTTTGCCACCCTCTGTTCAGCTCGCTCACTTTCACCATGTCTTCCATTTGCTTCAGCAAGTCTGCATTGAAGAGCACATTTCAGGGTCTCTTCCGATGTCCATGTTGGTCTTTTCTCCCTTTCCTGTCTTTTTAATGACCCTTTGCTCTCTTTGTATATGGAGATCACTAGTTGCCACAGCCAAGTCCATCCTGACTCCGGTGGCATGCATGTCAGAGTAGAACTGGGCTCCAAAGGGTTTCTGGCGGCTGATTCCCACCCCCACCCCCCACCATCATCACACCTTTCTTCCAAGTTGTCCTGGGCGGGCTTGAACCTCCAACCTTTCAGGTGGTCGCTGAGTGTAATTAGCTGTTTGTACTACCCAGGGACTCTAAGACCCAGGCTTAGAGTTGATGCTAAAGATGAAGACAGCAGGCAGCATGGAAACTATTTGTGCCTAACACATCCTGTCAAGCCCCAGTGGCTGGGAAAAATGAACATTTTTGATTGCACATGGGTTGACAGCTCAATGGATCGTTTTTATAACTTTGCACTGGCTCATTCACACATCCGTGGTCATATGTTGATCAAATAGGCACTTCTCTTACATGTTTGAGTTTGGCTGGCTTCAGGCTGATTCAAGATAGCCTCAGCTAGCACCGCTAGCTCACTTCATCTATTCTTCAGTCCTCCAGTAGACTGGCCCAGGCTTGTGTTCCATGGCAGGAAGCAGAAACATGCAGTAGCTTTTGATTCCTCGGTTCAGAACTAGCACACCATCATTTTGACCACACTTGTATTCATTGAAGCTCCCCATCTGTGGTGCCTTTTATGTTGCTATGCTATTCCGTTGGAAGCTATGCCAATGGCATTTTAAATAACAGCAGGGTCACCCAGGGTGGACGGGTTTCAATGGAGCTTCCAGATAAAGACAGAGAAGAATGATGTGGGCTACTTCTGAAAATTGGCCCATGAAAACCATGCGGAGGACACCAGATGACTGTTTAGGACACTAGGAGGGATGGCCATTTGCTGGAGGAGCATATCATGCTGGGGGAAGCAGAGGCCAGCGATGCACAGTGAGATGGGTGGGCACAACTGCCACACTGACGGCGTTGAACATGCTGACAGTTGTGAGGATGGTGCCGAGGAGCGTTTCCTGCTGTTAGCTAGGAGGTCTCCGCGAGTTGAAATGAGCTCAGTGGCCAAAGCAAGTCTCCAGGACGGCTCAAATTCAGGAGGTGGGGGTGAGCAGTAACGTCCACTTCTTAATAGAAGAAGCTGCAAGTTCTTATGACCAAGGATGAGGACATAGGGAAGGGTGAGTAATTGGGGACCTTGTTCAAACTCTCTACTGCTAAGATAACGATGAGATAGCGATGATGAAGTCCACAGTGAAAATGTACTGAGCCTCCACCAGATGCCAGAAGCTGCGTGCTCATTTCCGTGACCTACATTGTGTAAGTTGAACTGCGCAGCCTCGTGAGGGAGGGATAATTGTGAACTGCCACACGAAAGATGACAAAATAGACTCAGAGACATTTCACCGCATGCCCAGGGTGACCCAGTTAGCAATTGAGCTCGTAAGGTGGATCTGACACATTTTATCTAACGCCAAAGCAGGTCATTTCAACTCTTAGTGACATTTAGCTATTGGGACCCAGGGGAGGGCATTGCACTGATCAAGGGCACACAGCACATAAGGAACGGAGCTGGGACTTGAATCCAGGTGTCCTGATGTCCAATGTCTTGTCTTCCTATCTTAAAAATGAT
>NW_022103927.1:1024784-1026283 GCF_000313985.2 Echinops telfairi | reverse complement strand
TGCCCAGGGTGACCCAGTTAGCAATTGAGCTCGTAAGGTGGATCTGACACATTTTATCTAACGCCAAAGCAGGTCATTTCAACTCTTAGTGACATTTAGCTATTGGGACCCAGGGGAGGGCATTGCACTGATCAAGGGCACACAGCACATAAGGAACGGAGCTGGGACTTGAATCCAGGTGTCCTGATGTCCAATGTCTTGTCTTCCTATCTTAAAAATGATCGCTTCCACTTTCAACCAAGCCTGGTCTGTATCCTGGGATGGGGTTCTCAGGTGGAGGACCAGAAGGGGGGTTTCTGGGTTCAATCCATCCTGGTGGTTGGGTCTGGGGAAGTCATCAGAGGAGAAAGATCCCCAGCCCATCTCTTTCTTTTGTTCTTGCCAGGCCAAGTGGCGACACCTGGCCTCACAGGGCACTACTCGTCTGGACATGTTTGAGCACCTCAGTCTCCTGACCCTGGACAGTCTGCAGAAATGCATCTTCAGCATGGACAGCCACTGTCAGGAGTAAGTCCTATGCCCAGATCTAGAAACTTGAACTCTTGATTCCTGGGGACGTGTGGGGAAGAGGGACGAATGAGGGAAACCAGAGACGTTAAGCTGGAGAAGGTGGGCCCGGGTTGGGCGTTAAAGGACAGAGACAGAGAAGGATAAGGAGAAATGCTTCCAGGTAGGTGGGAATGTTCGGTACAAACAAGAACAGAGCACGTGCAACAGACAGTGAGGAGGCGCCTTGACTCTGAAGTTGATGAGTTAAGCAGTAGCTAGATCTTAAGGGGCTTCAAAAACCAGGCTAAGGGGTATGGGACCTTTATTCTGAGATTTCCAGGGAGCTGTGGAAGGTGTCTGAGCGGATGAAGGGTGTGGCCAGAGCTGAGCTTTAGATCCTGACTTTGTGGAGGACTGACTATTAGGTTGACGTTGGATGGAGGTGGTCTGGACTTGGTGTAGATTCTACAGGGTGGAAGATGTTGGAGGGCTGACACACAACAATAAGGAAGGAGGGGTAGAAGCAACTGTGGGGTAGGAGGAGAGAGCACGGTGCCCAAGCCCTCTTTGGCTCTCTGGTGCCTGAAGGCCGTTCCCAAGGTTCAGAATACAAGTTGAAGGGCACCCTTCCTTGATAGGGCATGGTCCTGTGGTTCAGAGTCGGAGGGGCTCCCCGAGTTTCATGTGTTTTAAAGAACAACTAGCCTGTCTCTGACTTGGCCTTTTTTCCCCCTTTCTTCCTTTAAAGAGTTTTATTGGCATATACTCCACATACCACGTAGTTTTCCAAGAGCCTTTTTTTAAAAGAGCATTTTATTGGGAACTCTTATAACTCTTGTTACAATCCATACATCAATTGTATCCAACATATTAGTACATATATTCCATCGTTCTTTTGGGGACATTTACTTTCTATTGCGCCCTTAAGATCAGCTCCTCTTTTTCTGCCCCCGCCCACCCTCATGGCCCCTTGATAGATTATAGATTGTTATTGTTTTCATATCTCATAT
>NW_022103927.1:1023468-1024608 GCF_000313985.2 Echinops telfairi | reverse complement strand
GGTGCTCTACTGCACCCTGATTGACTCATCCCCTCCCTGCGACCCCTCTGTGGGGGGATGTTCCATTGTCCACAGATGGGCTTTGGGTCTCCGCTCCAACCACCTCTTTGTCATCAATGCATTTCTGTTTGTTTGTTGTTTGTTATGAATCTTCTGGTGCCCATTACCTGGTCCCGATGACACGCTTAGACGGTCCAGCGAATATATTGCTGCCATCTTGGAGCTCAGTACTTTGGTGGTTAAACGGCACCTTCAGATCTCCCGGCACCTGGACTTCCTGTACTACTTCACGTCTGACGGACGGCGCTTCCGCAGGGCCTGCAAGCTGGTGCACGACTTCACAGACACCGTGATCAAGGAGCGGCGCCAGGCGCTCACTGCCCAGGGTGTTGACAACTTCCTCAAGGCCAAAGCCAATGCCAAAAGTTTTGACTTCATTGATGTGCTCCTGCTGGCCAAGGTGGGTTAGTCTGGTTAGAAGTCCGAGATCACATGCCATGTTGAAGAGCTTGGGTTTGACTCTGAAGGCAGTGGGGAGCTATGGAAGGTGCTTGGGAGTGGGGAGATGTGTATTCGGGATTAATGGAGTGGACTTTCGTCTGGAGAGACAAGGAGACAAGAGAGGCAAAGTCTGAGGGGGCACAGAGGCTTTGGGGATGGTGTGGGCAGGTGGATTCTGGAGCCCTCGGGGCTAGGATGATGCAGGGATGGCGGTGGTCTTGCTTTCTCTGCAGGATGAAAAAGGGAATAAGTTGTCAGATAAGGACATCCGAGCTGAAGCCGACACCTTCATGTTTGAGGGTAAGAGTCTCAGCATGGTAGTGTATTGGGCGGCAGGATTCATCCCTTCCTGGACCACCCCATCCTGCCCCATCATATCCCTCTTTTCCTTGAAGACCTCCTGTCTGCCTTCTGGTGCTGAAGCAGCCAGTGGCCTAAGCCCCGATGCCTCTCCCTCAGGTCATGACTCAACAGCCAGCGGCCTCTCCTGGGTCCTGTACAACCTGGCCAAGCACCCGGAATACCAGGAGCGCTGCCGGAAGGAGGTGCAAGAGCTCCTGAAGGGCCGTGGGACCGAGGAGATTGAATGGTGAGTGCAGGTTCTCATGGCCTGCTGCCTAAGTCCTTGCCTTGGCTTTG
>NW_022103927.1:1017472-1023335 GCF_000313985.2 Echinops telfairi | reverse complement strand
GACGTGGGAAGATCGTTCTGCCAATTTTCCATGATTGTCTGGTGGGAACAGGAGCAGAAGCCTGTTCCTCAGCTTAGTTGTGAAGATGGTTGTGTTAGAAAGGTCTGGTTGTCAACATTTGTTCTGCCATAACATGCTGTATGACTTCAATGAAATGAATCTCTTTCTCTCTTACCCTCTTTTTCTTCTATAAACCCCAATACCCAAGCACATTGCCTCCATGGGGATTGTGACTCAGAGCGACCCTGCAACATGGATTGGAACTGTTGCCTAGGATATCACAGGCTGGGGGACCGGGTCTCTGAATCTTTAGGGAAGGAGGGAGGTACAGGTCAGACCTGGGTTTTAGAAGCTTGCTCTGTGCCTGAAGGCAAACTGGAGGGATGCTCTAGATATTTTAGAGTGATCAGGAAGCAGATTCTGGATGGGGACCAAGGGGGAGATGGAGGACTGTACAGACATTTTGGAAGTACTACTCCCTACTTAACTGGAAGGGTCAGTGGTGACTCCGTGGTCGAAATATTACCTTCCATGTGGGAGACATCCCTCCCCCCACCCCCTGCCCCCATCACTCATCTGTTCGTTTGTTGTACTGTGGTGGCTCTGTATTGCTGTCATGCTGGGACTATGTCACTGGTAAAATACCAGCAGGGCCACCCATGGTGAACAGATTTCACCAGAGCTTCCAGACTGAGACTAGACTATGAAGAAGGAATAGGCTGTATTCTCCTGAGGGAAGAGTGCTTCTTAACGACTTAAGTGGAGCAAAGCTTTCCTGATGGGGCATGGCTCAAAATGAGAAAAAACCAGCTGCAAACATTCATTAACAATTAGAATAGGGAATGTGCAAAATACGAATCCAGAAAAAATGAATTAATAAAATGTGAAATGCAACTCATGAAGACTGATATACTACGTATTGTTGTTAGGCTCCATTGAGTCAGTTCCAACCCACAGCGACCTTATGCACTGGTCCTGTGCCATCCCTCCCAATCGTTCCTATACTTGGGTCCAGTGTTGAAGTCACTGTGTCCATCCATCTCTTCGATGGCCTTCCTCTTTTTCACTGCCCATCTAGTTTACCAAGCATGATGTCCTTCCCCGGGTATTGGCCTCTTCTGACAATATGCCCAAAGTATGTAAGATGAAGTCTTGCCATCTTTGCCTCTAAGGAGCCTTCTGGTCCTTCACCTTCCAAGACAAATTGGTACTTTCTATGTTCTTTGCCAGCACCACAATTCAAATGCATCGATTCTTCTGTGGTCTTCCTGATTTACCATCCAACTTTCACATGCATATGATGCAGTGGAGAATACCACGACTTGGGTCAAGCACACCCTCGCTTTTCAACAATCTAAAGAGGTCTTGTGCAGCAGATTTACCTTGTCTTTTGATGTCTTGACTGCTGTTTCCATGAGCATTAACTGTGGATCCAAACAAGACAAACTCCTTGACAACTTCAAACTTTTCTCCATTTTCATGATATTACCTATTGGTCTAGAGTATTTGGGTCTTCTTGATATTGAGTTGTTTTACTGAAAGTTTCAAACCTTGATCTTCATCAGCAAGTGGTTCAAGTCCTCTTACTTTCAGCAAGCAAGGGTGTGTTATCTGCATGTCATCGGTGGTTAATAAGCCTTCTTCCAATCCTGATACTGCATTTTTCATGTAATCCAACTTCTTTGATTCCATGCTAAGCATCCAGATTGAATAAAGATGGTGAGAGGATACAGTCCTGTGACACACCTTTCCTGATTTTAAACCATGGAGTATTCCCTTGTTCTGTTTGCACAACTGCCCCTTGACCCACATGCTAGGCATTAGTGAGCTAACATGGACTGGTATTGGCCATTTTGAATTAGATAGTCATATGGTTTACTATATTGGGAATTACAATTCAAGAGGAATAAAGGACATTTCAATATCTATCTTGAATAGGCTGGATGAACAATCTGGAGGAGAAAACAACCGGGACCGACAGTTCTGGGGGGACATGGGAGAGGGGAAGGTGGGGGGGGGAAAGGAAGTGGGGTTAGCAAACCCAGGGACCAAGAACAACAAGTGATCCAAATTGATGGTGAGGTGGGTTTGGGAGGCCTGATAAGGCATGATCAAGGGTAAAGTAACAAAGAGGAATTGCTGAAACCCTGGTGGGGACCAAGCATGATAGTGGGACAGGAGGAAAGTCAAGAGAAATAGAGGAAAGATCTGGGAGGCAAAGAGCATTTATAGAGGTCTAGATAAAGGAATGGACATATGCAAATATATTTATATATGAGGATGGGGAAATAGATCTATGTGCATATATTTATAGGTTTAGTATTAAGGTAGCAGAAGGACATTGGGCCTCCACTCAAGTACTCCCTCAATGCAAGAATACTTTCTTCTATTAAATTGGCATTCTATGATGCTCACCTTCCCGACACAACCGCTGAAGACAAAGCGGGTGAATAAGCAAATGTGGTGAAGAAAGCTGATGGTGCCCGGCTACCAAAAGATATAGTGCCTGGGGTCTTAAAAGGTTGAAGGTTCCATTAATTTCCACATTGTTGGCCTCCTTTGAAAAAACCAAACCAATCTAGTTGCCATCAAATTAACTCTGACTCATGTTGACCTTGGGAGGAGCTTTGTTGGTGCAGTGGGTGACGCATTGGACTGTGAACCCCAAGATCAGCAATTCGAAACTACCAGCTGCTTCCCAAGAGGAAGATGAGGTTTGCTACTCTTGTAAAGAGTTAGTCTCCGGAATGCGCAGAGGCAGTTTTGCCCCATCCTGCCCTGAATTTTGGGCTGCTCTGAGTGGGAATCGACTCAGTGGCAGTGAGTTTGGTCTTGGTCTTCATGGTAACCTCAAGTGCGTGAATAGAATTATGCTCCAAAGGGAATCCATTGGCTGAGTTTTGGGGAGTAGATCACTAGGCCTTTCTTCTGAGGTACCTCTTGGTGGACTGAGCCGCTCAGTTGGAAGCTGAGCCCATTAACCATTTGCACCGCCCGCCCATGGGCTCACCCGGCATCAACATGGTAAAGGCCAAGACCCCAATGGAAAATGGTCAAGGACAGCTCACATTCAACACAGGAGTGAATGCGCAACCGGCCTTATAATGACAAGAAGTGCAAGTTAAAGTCACAGACACCCTTTTCACCCACCGGACTGGCAAAAATATAAAAGGTGTGTTGGTCAATGAAACACACAATATTCCTCTGGTTCCTTGAGGCTTCCTCACCCCCCACTATCATGACCCTGGTACTGCCTTCCACTGTGGGCTAGACCAGAGCATGTACACAGTTACAGAAAAGAGACAAGAGCTCATGACACACGGAATCCAGGAACAGGAATGGGAGTAGCGATACCTGAAGGGTAGGGGGAAGGTGGGAAGAGGGGGGAGGAAGGGGGAGTGGATCATATGATCGACACATAACCACATATCCCGCCCCCCCTCCAGGGGGATAAACAACAGAAACCATGGGGGAAGGAAGACAGCGGTGGGTGTAAGAAATGAAAATAGTAATAATTTATAATTTATCAAGGAGTCACAAGGGTGGGGGGGAGGGAAAAAAGAGGAGCTGATACCAAGGGCTCAATAAAAAGTAAATGCCTAGAAAAGAATGATGGTAGCATATGTACAAATATACTTGATACAATTGATGTATGGATTGTTATAAGAGCTGTAAGAGTCGGTAAGAGCCCCCAAACAATCTTTAAAAAAGGGTGAATTGGGTGTGATGCGGGCAGACAGACTGTGGATAGCTGATGGGGAGAATGGACTAAAGTCTGGTCATTGTTATAAATAATGCAGAATCCCATGGGCTCCTAACTGGAAGGCTGGGGTCTATGACTACCCAGAGGTATGGATATATTCATACTATGGACACATAGCCCTATCCATTTTTTCTTGTTGTTAACATCTTCCATCACCAGGGTCTATTTGTCATTTCTAAGCGGCCAGTATTAGCGCATCACTATTAAAGAAATGCCACCATTTCTTTGGCTTTCATCTGACCTCCTTTTCCGGCTCATTCCCACAAGGTGTTTCGTTATGGCTAAGAAGTTTTTATCACTTTTCTTCCTGTTTGTTGTACAATGTAAATGGGATCTATTTATAGTGCATACAAGTACATAGGTAGAAGTACACTGCCAATCCCATAGGTCATGCGCGTAGTCCCATTTATCTACCCATACCTGTTAAGGTTGCATGTCTTTCTCTGTATCCACTCAGAGATTATCGTTTGATATTACCGATCCTGCAGTATTGTTTAGCTAATCGTATTGATCTTTGCTGCTGATACCTTTTGTGTTCTGTTCAGTAGCTTCCTTTGCTGTTGTGACGGTGGGCTGAGCACCCTCGGATTGCATATTGCTTTCCCGTCACCCTGTGATCTAGTTAGTGATTCTCTCTCTCCTCTTCTCCCATCCCTCGGTGCCCTCAAAGCATTCTTTCTGTGTGTAAACCTTGCCTGGACTTTTTACGAGTAACGGTTTCAGAGATTATTTATTCACCCTTTTGCGACTGGCCTATTTCACGCAATACAGTGAGTGGCCTCCAGGTTCACCAACGGGATGAGGAGTTTCACGGCTTCTTTGTTGTTCTGGACATTGCATGGCATTCCCCGGGTGCACACAGCCACCAGAGTTTGTTTCTCTCTATCCCTTACACGGTTTCCATGCCTGCTATGGTCAGTCACGCAGCCTCATCACCGAATTCTCATTATTGTGACACTTTCTTGCAGTGGATTCTCTTGTTGACCAACTCAAAACGAATATCTGGCCAAATAGGCATCTTTTCCTTTACATTTCTTCTTCTTCTTCTTCTTTTTAAAAAACTTGTCTAATTGCATTAGCTAGTATCATCAGTAGAACGTTACATGATAGATTGTAATAGCAGACATCCTTGTTTTGCTTTTGACTCATTTGCCCTTGCTTATTGTAGGCTAAAAATGTATCATTCATCTTCTTGCAAATGTGTACACCTTTTCCAGGATGCTCTTTGAGTGCTGTATGGGGCTTTGAGGGCCGTCTTAAAATGACAAAAGGCACAAGGCTGTGTTTTCTTCTAGTACTGAGACATTTTTGCTTTTTAATGTGCGCATCTCTCATCTGCCTTTGATTTTGTCACAGGAAGTGAAGGTCAAGAGAAGGTGGTGAGAGGATGCCGCTGGGTGGCAGGGGGCTGGGGGAGTCTTCACTGCCAGCTTACTTATTGGAGGGGTTGTTGTTCTTCAGGGACGACCTGGCCCTGCTGCCCTTCCTGACCATGTGCATCAAGGAGAGCCTGCGGCTGCATCCTCCCGTCACCGTTGTCTCACGGCGCTGTACCCAGGACATAGAGCTTCCAGACGGCCGGGTCATCCCCAAAGGTGCCCACACAGCAGGGGAGGCCGTCCTGCGTAGGAAGGGGGTCCGTCAGGCGGTGGGGCCTCCTCCTGACCAACTCCTCTTCCCCCACAGGGAACATCTGCTTGATCAGTATCTTCGGGACTCATCACAATCCAATAGTGTGGCCTGAGCCTGAGGTGCTGTCCATGCCCCTCCCCCCACCCCCACCCTGAGACTTGGGGAGGGTGCAGGGCAGATGCCTGGGGCAGGAGCACATTCTTTCTGTCTCGAGAAGCCCGGGTGGCAAAGTGGTTCCGAACTGGGCTGTTCACCACAAGGTTAGCACAGTAGCACAGAAGCAGCAGGCCACCTGTGGGAGGAAGACAAAACTCTCTACTCTTGCGAGAGTTCCAATCTCAGAAACCCACCCGGGCAGCTCCACCCTGGCATGCAGGGTCCCTCTGAGTCGGAATCGACCCTCTGGACCCTAGCCACACGTGTGTTGGCTGAGGGGCCTGGCTGTGCTGGAGAGCCCACCTAGATGCC
>NW_022103927.1:1014870-1016476 GCF_000313985.2 Echinops telfairi | reverse complement strand
GCCGAGGGCGGCCTGTGGCTGTGGGTGGAGCCGCTCAAAGCAGCCCCACAATGATTTCCCCACCCCCATCACCGCCACCTACTTTAGCCTACCCCCAGGAATAGATCGGCTGTGACCTCTGTCTGAGTCTCCCCGGGGAACCCACAGGGAAGCTTGGAGACCTTGGGAAGCTGGACGTGGGCGTGGCTGCAGGTGTCTCTGAGCTCAGGGCCCTGATTGCTGCTCCGGCTGACCATGGGATTATCCTGTGGCTGATAGGGAGCCATGGGAGGTGTTAGAGCAGGTCCTGTATAATCCAGGATAATCCAGGCTGGAAGATGGACATAAGGGGCAAGAGGAGGCCTTGCATCAGGTGGGCTGGGGGCATCTATAGTGAAAGATCTTTCTCTAAGCTCTGAGTGTCCCCCAAGATGAAGGCCCAGAACACTGGGGGAGGAAAGTCCTGCCCACACACTAACAGCTGGTCCAGGACAGTTTGTTCCTGAGGATGGGGCAGGAGGGCTTCTCCTGGGGAAGGAGGCACTGGAGGTTAGTGACGGTATGAGTCCCTCCCCAGACCCTGAGAGAAGCCTGGCACACAGTGCGGCTCTGCCCCTACCTGTTGGTCAGGCTGTCTGGGTGCCAGAGGGCCAGAGCAGGGAAAGTCGGGTTTTGGAAAAAGGGGAAGGGGGTCAGTCTGGGGATCACTGGGAGGGGCAGACACAGGATGTGTTTTTGATATATTTTAAGCCGATAAAGTAGTTTAGTCAGATCTGCATTTCTTTGTCTTCAGACTTATTATTTTGAATGCTTTTCTTATCTCAAAGGTGATACTAATTCACAGAACAATTAAGCAAAAGTAATGAATACATATCCCCCACAGTCCCCACTTCAACTAATCCCTGATACAAAAGATAAGAAATAGTAGAGATTAAAGTAGAAATAAATGAAATAGAAAACAGGGAAGAGATTAGTAAGAATCAACAAAACAAGTTGGTTCTTTGCAAGGATCAACAAGGCCAACAAACCACTGGCAGAACTACTGAAAGAAGAGGCAGAGAGGATGCAAATCACACGAATAAGAAATGAAACAGGTGACATCACAAAAGAACCAAGGAAATAAAAGGGTACTCAGACTGCTATGAAGAATTGTACTCCCACAAATACAAAAACGTAGGAACAATGGAACGTTTTCTAGAAACACGCTAGCTATGTGAACTAACCCAGACTGGAGTCGGACAGCTCAACAGACCCAGACCTAAAGAAGAAATCCCTCAGGTCATTAAAAACTCTCCCCGCAACAACAAAGACAGCCAGACCTAGCTGGTTTCACCGGACAAATGTCCCCAAGCATTCAGAGGAGAGTTGACATCAGTCCTACTCACACTATTTCAGGGTATAGAAAATGATGGAACACGCCCTAATTCATTTTGTAAATTGAGCATAACTCTGATACGGAAACCAGGCAGAGACACCACCCTAAAATAAAGTCATAGACCAAGATCCCTCCTGAACAGAGATATGAAAATTCTCCACAAAACCCTAGCTAATTGATGACTCCAAGTAGCATTCTGAAAATTTCTTTCTGTGGCAGCTCAATGTCTGCTTCTTCTATGTATTTTGTTAT